>NW_027436101.1:5000-336541 GCF_964199755.1 Larus michahellis | reverse complement strand
CCCAAAGAGCCAGGAGGGAAAGCCGTGCCTCGTTAGAAAGCTCTTTGGCAGCCGCTCGTGTGGCCCCACAGCCCGTGGGGCTGCGGGCTTTGCGGCGGCTGTCAGCCTCGGCGCCACCGGCGCCCACGTGGCGCGACCGCGCCAGCCTGCAAAGCATTTTCCGGTAGGGCCGCGTCTCTGGCGACAGCTCCCACACCCGAAGAGCCAGGAGGGAAAGCCGTGCCTCGTTGGAAAGCTCTTTGGCAGCCGCTCGCGTGGCCCCACAGCCCATGGGGCTGCGGGCTTTGCGGCGGCCGTCAGCCTCAGCGCCACCGGCGCCCACGTCGGGCCGCCACGCCAGCCTGCGAAGCATTTTTCGGTAGGGCCGCGTCTCTGGCGACAGCTCCCACACCCGAAGAGCCAGGAGGGAAAGCCGTGCCTCGTTGGAAAGCTCTTTGGCAGCCGCTTGCGTGGCCCCAGAGCCCGTGGGGCTGCGGGCTTTGCGGCGGCCGTCAGCCTCGCCGACACCGGCGCCCAGGTGGGGCCGCCGCGCCAGCCTGCAAAGCATTTTCCGGTAGGGCCGCGTCTCTGGCGACAGCTCCCACGCCCGAAGAGCCAGGAGGGAAAGCCGTGCCTCGTTGGAAAGCTCTTTGGCAGCCGCTCGTGTGGCTCCACAGCCCATGGGGCTGCGGGCTTTGCGGCGGCCGTCAGCCTCAGTGCCACCGGCGCCCACCTGGCGCCGCCGCGCCAGCCTGCGAAGCATTTTCCGGTAGGGCCGCGGCTCTGGCGACAGCTCCCACGCCCGAAGAGCCAGGAGGGAAAGCCGTGCCTCGTTGGAAAGCTCTTTGGCAGCCGCTCGCGTGGCCCCACAGCCCATGGGGCTGCGGGCTTTGCGGCGGCCGTCAGCCTCAGCGCCACCGGCGCCCACGTTGCGCCGCCGCGCCAGCCTGCGAAGCATTTTCCGGTAGGGCCGCGGCTCTGGCGACAGCTCCCACGCCTGAAGAGCCAGGAGGGAAAGCCGTGCCTCGTTGGAAAGCTCTTTGGCAGCCGCTCGCGTGGCCCCACAGCCCATGGGGCTGCGGGCTTTACAGCGGCCGTCAGCCTCGGCGCCAGCAGCGCCCACGTGGCGCCGCCGCGCCAGCCTGCGAAGCATTTTCCGGTAGGGCCGCGGCTCTGGTGACAGCTCCCACACCCGAAGAGAAAGGAGGGAAAGCCGTGCCTCGTTGGAAAGCTCTTTGGCAGCCGCTCGCGTGGCCCCACAGCCCATGGGGCTGCGGGCTTTCCGGCGGCCGTCAGCCTGGGCGACACCGGCGCCCACGTGGGGCCGCCGCGCCAGCCTGCGAAGCATTTTCCGGTAGGGCCGCGGCTCTGGCGACAGCTCCCACGCCCGAAGAGCCAGGAGGGAAAGCCGTGCCTCGTTGGAAAGCTCTTTGGCAGCCACTCGCATGGTCCTAAAGCCTGTGGGGCTGCGGGCTTTGCGGCGGCCGTCAGCCTGGGCGACACCGGCGCCCAGGCGATGCCGCCGCGCCAGCCTGCGAAGCATTTTCCGGTAGGGCCGCGGCTCTGGCGACAGCTCCCACGCCCAAAGAGCCAGGAGGGAAAGCCGTGCCTCGTTAGAAAGCTCTTTGGCAGCCGCTCGTGTGGCCCCACAGCCCGTGGGGCTGCGGGGTTTCCGGCGGCTGTCACCCTCGGCGCCACCAGTGCCCACGTCGGGCCGCCGCGCCAGCCTGCGAAGCATTTTCCGGTAGGGCCGCGTCTCTGGCGACAGCTCCCACGCCCGAAGAGCCAGGAGGGAAAGCCGTGCCTCGTTGGAAAGCTCTTTGGCAGCCGCTCGCGTGGCCCCAGAGCCCATGGGGCTGCGGGCTTTGCGGCGGCCGTCAGCCTCAGCGCCACCGGCGCCCACGTGGCTCGACCGCGCCAGCCTGCGAAGCATTTTCCAGTAGGGCCGCGTCTCTGGCGACAGCTCCCACGCCCGAAGAGCCAGGAGGGAAAGCCGTGCCTCGTTGGAAAGCTCTTTGGCAGCCGCTCGCGTGGCCCCACAGCCCATAGGGCTGCGGGATTCCGGCGGCCGTCAGCCTGGGCGACACCGGCGCCCAGGTGGGGCCGCCGCGCCAGCCTGCGAAGCATTTTCCGGTAGGGCCGCGGCTCTGGCGACAGCTCCCACGGCCAAAGAGCCAGGAGGGAAAGCCGTGCCTCGTTGGAAAGCTCTTTGGCAGCCGATCGCGTGGCCCCACAGCCCGTGGGGCTGCGGGCTTTGCGGCGGCCGTCAGCCTCGGCGCCACCGGCGCCCACATTGCGCCGCTGCGCCAGCCTGCGAAGCATTTTCTGGTAGGGCCGCGGCTCTGGCGACAGCTCCCACACCCGAAGAGCCAGGAGGGAAAGCCATGCCTCGTTGGAAAGCTCTTTGGCAGCCGCTCGCGTGGCCCCACAGCCCATGGGGCTGCGGGCTTTGCGGCGGCTGTCAGCCTCGGCGCCACCGGCGCCCACGTGGCGCCGCCGCGCCAGCCTGCAAAGCATTTTCCGGTAGGGCCGCGTCTCTGGCGACAGCTCCCACGCCCGAAGAGCCAGGAGGGAAAGCCGTGCCTCGTTGGAAAGCTCTTTGGCAGCCGCTCGCGTGGCCCCACAGCCCATGGGGCTGCGGGCTTTGCGGCGGCCGTCAGCCTCGGCGCCACCGGCGCCCACGTCGGGCCGCCACGCCAGCCTGCGAAGCATTTTTCGGTAGGGCCGCGTCTCTGGCGACAGCTCCCACACCCGAAGAGCCAGGAGGGAAAGCCGTGCCTCGTTGGAAAGCTCTTTGGCAGCCGCTTGCGTGGCCCCAGAGCCCGTGGGGCTGCGGGCTTTGCGGCGGCCGTCAGCCTCGCCGACACCGGCGCCCAGGTGGGGCCGCCGCGCCAGCCTGCAAAGCATTTTCCGGTAGGGCCACGTCTCTGGCGACAGCTCCCACGCCCGAAGAGCCAGGAGGGAAAGCCATGCCTCGTTGGAAAGCTCTTTGGCAGCCGCTCGCGTGGCTCCACAGCCCATGGGGCTGCGGGCTTTGCGGCGGCCGTCAGCCTCAGTGCCACCGGCGCCCACCTGGCGCCGCCGCGCCAGCCTGCGAAGCATTTTCCGGTAGGGCCGCGGCTCTGGCGACAGCTCCCACGCCCGAAGAGCCAGGAGGGAAAGCCGTGCCTCGTTGGAAAGCTCTTTGGCAGCCGCTCGCGTGGCCCCACAGCCCATGGGGCTGCGGGCTTTGCGGCGGCCGTCAGCCTCAGCGCCACTGGCGCCCACGTTGCGCCGCCGCGCCAGCCTGCGAAGCATTTTCCGGTAGGGCCGCGGCTCTGGCGACAGCTCCCACGCCTGAAGAGCCAGGAGGGAAAGCCGTGCCTCGTTGGAAAGCTCTTTGGCAGCCGCTCGCGTGGCCCCACAGCCCATGGGGCTGCGGGCTTTGCGGCGGCCGTCAGCCTCGGCGCCACCGGCGCCCACGTGGCTCGACCGCGCCAGCCTGCGAAGCATTTTCCAGTAGGGCCGCGTCTCTGGCGACAGCTCCCACGCCCGAAGAGCCAGGAGGGAAAGCCGTGCCTCGTTGGAAAGCTCTTTGGCAGCCGCTCGCGTGGCCCCACAGCCCATAGGGCTGCGGGATTCCGGCGGCCGTCAGCCTGGGCGACACCGGCGCCCAGGTGGGTCCGCCGCGCCAGCCTGCGAAGCATTTTCCGGTAGGGCCGCGGCTCTGGCGACAGCTCCCACGGCCGAAGAGCCAGGAGGGAAAGCCGTGCCTCGTTGGAAAGCTCTTTGGCAGCCGATCGCGTGGCCCCACAGCCTGTGGGGCTGCGGGCTTTGCGGCGGCCGTCAGCCTCGGCGCCACCGGCGCCAACGTCGGGCTGCCGCGCCAGCCTGCGAAGCATTTTCCGGTAGGGCCGCGGCTCTGGCGACAGCTCCCACGGCCAAAGAGCCAGGAGGGAAAGCCGTGCCTCGTTAGAAAGCTCTTTGGCAGCCGCTCGTGTGGCCCCACAGCCCGTGGGGCTGCGGGGTTTCCGGCGGCCGTCAGCCTGGGCGCCACCGGCGCCCACGTGGCGCCGCCGCGCCAGCCTGCGAAGCATTTTCCGGTAGGGCCGCGTCTCTGGCGACAGCTCCCACGCCCGAAGAGCCAGGAGGGAAAGCCGTGCCTCGTTGGAAAGCTCTTTGGCAGCCGCTCGCGTGGCCCCACAGCCCATGGGGCTGCGGGCTTTGCGGCGGCCGTCAGCCTCGACGCCACCGGCGCCCACATTGCGCCGCTGCGCCAGCCTGCGAAGCATTTTCTGGTAGGGCCGCGGCTCTGGCGACAGCTCCCACGCCCGAAGAGCCAGGAGGGAAAGCCATGCCTCGTTGGAAAGCTCTTTGGCAGCCGCTCGCGTGGCCCCACAGCCCATGGGGCTGCGGGCTTTGCGGCGGCTGTCAGCCTCGGCGCCACCGGCGCCCACGTGGCGCGACCGCGCCAGCCTGCAAAGCATTTTCCGGTAGGGCCGCGTCTCTGGCGACAGCTCCCACGCCCGAAGAGCCAGGAGGGAAAGCCGTGCCTCGTTGGAAAGCTCTTTGGCAGCCGCTCGCGTGGCCCCACAGCCCATGGGGCTGCGGGCTTTGCGGCGGCCGTCAGCCTCGGCGCCACTGGCGCCCACGTGGGGCCGCCACGCCAGCCTGTGAAGCATTTTGCGGTAGGGCCGCGTCTCTGGCGACAGCTCCCACACCCGAAGAGCCAGGAGGGAAAGCCGTGCCTCGTTGGAAAGCTCTTTGGCAGCCGCTTGCGTGGCCCCAGAGCCCATGGGGCTGCGGGCTTTACAGCGGCCGTCAGCCTCGGCGCCAGCAGCGCCCACGTGGCGCCGCCGCGCCAGCCTGCGAAGCATTTTCCGGTAGGGCCGCGTCTCTGGCGACAGCTCCCACGCCCGAAGAGAAAGGAGGGAAAGCCGTGCCTCGTTGGAAAGCTCTTTGGCAGCCACTCGCATGGTCCTAAAGCCTGTGGGGCTGCGGGCTTTGCGGCGGCCGTCAGCCTGGGCGACACCGGCGCCCAGGCGATGCCGCCGCGCCAGCCTGCGAAGCATTTTCCGGTAGGGCCGCGGCTCTGGCGACAGCTCCCACGCCCAAAGAGCCAGGAGGGAAAGCCGTGCCTCGTTAGAAAGCTCTTTGGCAGCCGCTCGTGTGGCCCCACAGCCCGTGGGGCTGCGGGGTTTCCGGCGGCCGTCAGCCTGGGCGCCACCGGCGCCCACGTGGCGCCGCCACGCCAGCCTGCGAAGCATTTTCCGGTAGGGCCGCGTCTCTGGCGACAGCTCCCACGCCCGAAGAGCCAGGAGGGATAGCCGTGCCTCGTTGGAAAGCTCTTTGGCAGCCGCTCGCGTGGCCCCAGAGCACGTGGGGCTGCGGGCTTTCCGGCGGCCGTCAGCCTCGGCGCCATCGGCGCCCATATTGCGCCGCTGCGCCAGCCTGCGAAGCATTTTCCAGTAGGGCCGCGGCTCTGGCGACAGCTCCCACGCCCGAAGAGCCAGGAGGGAAAGCCGTGCCTCGTTGGAAAGCTCTTTGGCAGCCGCTCGCGTGGCCCCACAGCCCATGGGGCTGCGGGCTTTGCGGCGGCCGTCAGCCTCGGCGCCACCGGCGCCCACATTGCGCCGCTGCGCCAGCCTGCGAAGCATTTTCTGGTAGGGCCGCGGCTCTGGCGTCAGCTCCCACGCCCGAAGAGCCAGGAGGGAAAGCCATGCCTCGTTGGAAAGCTCTTTGGCAGCCGCTCGCGTGGCCCCACAGCCCATGGGGCTGCGGGCTTTGCGTCGGCTGTCAGCCTCGGCGCCACCGGAGCCCACGTGGCGCGACCGCGCCAGCCTGCAAAGCATTTTCCGGTAGGGCCGCGTCTCTGGCGACAGCTCCCACGCCCGAAGAGCCAGGAGGGAAAGCCGTGCCTCGTTGGAAAGCTCTTTGGCAGCCGCTCGCGTGGCCCCACAGCCCATGGGGCTGCGGGCTTTGCGGCGGCCGTCAGCCTCAGTGCCACCGGCGCCCACCTGGCGCCGCCGCGCCAGCCTGCAAAGCATTTTCCGGTAGGGCCGCGGCTCTGGCGACAGCTCCCACGGCCAAAGAGCCAGGAGGGAAAGCCGTGCCTCGTTGGAAAGCTCTTTGGCAGCCGATCGCGTGGCCCCACAGCCCGTGGGGCTGCGGGCTTTGCGGCGGCCGTCAGCCTCGGCGCCACCGGCGCCCACGTCGGGCTGCCGCGCCAGCCTGCGAAGCATTTTCCGGTAGGGCCGCGTCTCTGGCGACAGCTCCCACGCCCAAAGAGCCAGGAGGGAAAGCCGTGCCTCGTTAGAAAGCTCTTTGGCAGCCGCTCGTGTGGCCCCACAGCCCGTGGGGCTGCGGGGTTTCCGGCGGCCGTCAGCCTCGGCGCCACCGGCGCCCACGTGGCGCCGCCGCGCCAGCCTGCGAAGCATTTTCCGGTAGGGCCGCGTCTCTGGCGACAGCTCCCATGCCCGAAGAGCCAGGAGGGATAGCCGTGCCTCGTTGGAAAGCTCTTTGGCAGCCGCTCGCGTGGCCCCAGAGCCCGTGGGGCTGCGGGCTTTCCGGCGGCCGTCAGCCTCGGCGCCATCGGCGCCCACATTGCGCCGCTGCGCCAGCCTGCGAAGCATTTTCCGGTAGGGCCGCGTCTCTGGCGACAGCTCCCAAGCCCGAAGAGCCAGGAGGGAAAGCCGTGCCTCGTTGGAAAGCTCTTTGGCAGCCGCTCGCGTGGCCCCACAGCCCATGGGGCTGCGGGCTTTGCGGCGGCCGTCAGCCTCGGCGCCACCGGCGCCCACATTGCGCCGCTGCGCCAGCCTGCGAAGCATATTCTGGTAGGGCCGCGGCTCTGGCGACAGCTCCCACGCCCGAAGAGCCAGGAGGGAAAGCCATGCCTCGTTGGAAAGCTCTTTGGCAGCCGCTCGCGTGGCCCCACAGCCCATGGGGCTGCGGGCTTTGCGGCGGCTGTCAGCCTCGGCGCCACCGGCGCCCACGTGGCGCGACCGCGCCAGCCTGCAAAGCATTTTCCGGTAGGGCCGCGTCTCTGGCGACAGCTCCCACGCCCGAAGAGCCAGGAGGGAAAGCCGTGCCTCGTTGGAAAGCTCTTTGGCAGCCGCTCGCGTGGCCCCACAGCCCATGGGGCTGCGGGCTTTGCGGCGGCCGTCAGCCTCGGCGCCACCGGCGCCCACGTCGGGCCGCCACGCCAGCCTGCGAAGCATTTTTCGGTAGGGCCGCGTCTCTGGCGACAGCTCCCACACCCGAAGAGCCAGGAGGGAAAGCCGTGCCTTGTTGGAAAGCTCTTTGGCAGCCGCTTGCGTGGCCCCAGAGCCCGTGGGGCTGCGGGCTTTGCGGCGGCCGTCAGCCTCGCCGACACCGGCGCCCAGGTGGGGCCGCCGCGCCAGCCTGCAAAGAATTTTCCGGTAGGGCCGCGTCTCTGGCGACAGCTCCCACGCCCGAAGAGCCAGGAGGGAAAGCCGTGCCTCGTTGGAAAGCTCTTTGGCAGCCGCTCGCGTGGCTCCACAGCCCATGGGGCTGCGGGCTTTGCGGCGGCCGTCAGCCTCAGTGCCACCGGCGCCCACCTGGCGCCGCCGCGCCAGCCTGCGAAGCATTTTCCGGTAGGGCCGCGGCTCTGGCGACAGCTCCCACGCCCGAAGAGCCAGGAGGGAAAGCCGTGCCTCGTTGGAAAGCTCTTTGGCAGCCGCTCGCGTGGCCCCACAGCCCATGGGGCTGCGGGCTTTGCGGCGGCCGTCAGCCTGGGCGACACCGGCGCCCACGTGGGGCCGCCGCGCCAGCCTGCGAAGCATTTTCCGGTAGGGCCGCGTCTCTGGCGACAGCTCCCACGCCCGAAGAGCCAGGAGGGAAAGCCGTGCCTCGTTGGAAAGCTCTTTGGCAGCCGCTCGCGTGGCCCCACAGCCCATGGGGCTGCGGGCTTTGCGGCGGCCGTCAGCCTCGGCGCCACCGGCGCCCACGTTGCGCCGCCACGCCAGCCTGCGAAGCATTTTCAGGTAGGGCCGCGTCTCTGGCGACAGCTCCCACGGCCAAAGAGCCAGGAGGGAAAGCCGTGCCTCGTTGGAAAGCTCTTTGGCAGCCGCTCGCGTGGCCCCACAGCCCATGGGGCTGCGGGCTTTGCGGCGGCCGTCAGCCTCAGCGCCACCGGCGCCCACGTTGCGCCGCCGCGCCAGCCTGCGAAGCATTTTCCGGTAGGGCCGCGGCTCTGGCGACAGCTCCCACGCCTGAAGAGCCAGGAGGGAAAGCCGTGCCTCGTTGGAAAGCTCTTTGGCAGCCGCTCGCGTGGCCCCACAGCCCATGGGGCTGCGGGCTTTACAGCGGCCGTCAGGCTCGGCGCCAGCAGCGCCCACGTGGCGCCGCCGCGCCAGCCTGCGAAGCATTTTCCGGTAGGGCCGCGTCTCTGGCGACTGCTCCCACACCCGAAGAGAAAGGAGGGAAAGCCGTGCCTCGTTGGAAAGCTCTTTGGCAGCCGCTCGCGTGGCCCCACAGCCCATGGGGCTGTGGGCTTTGCGGCGGCCGTCAGCCTCAGTGCCACCGGCGCCAACGTTGCGCCGCCGCGCCAGCCTGCGAAGCATTTTCCGGTAGGGCCGCGTCTCTGGCGACAGCTCCCACGCCCGAAGAGCCAGGAGGGAAAGCCGTGCCTCGTTGGAAAGCTCTTTGGCAGCCGCTCGCGTGGCCCCACAGCCCATGGGGCTGCGGGCTTTGCGGCGGCAGTCAGCCTCGGCGCAACCGGCGCCCACGTGGGGCCGCTGCGCCAGCCTGCAAAGCATTTTCCGGTAGGGCCGCGTCTCTGGCGACAGCTCCCACAGCCGAAGAGCCAGGAGGGAAAGCCATGCCTCGTTGGAAAGCTCTTTGGCAGCCGCTCGCGTGGCCCCACAGCCCGTGGGGCTGCGGGCTTTCCGGCGGCCGTCAGCCTGGGCGACACCGGTGCCCAGGTGGGGCCGCCGCGCCAGCCTGCGAAGCATTTTCCGGTAGGGCCACGTCTCTGGCGACAGCTCCCACGCCCGAAGAGCCAGGAGGGAAAGCCGTGCCTCGTTGGAAAGCTCTTTGGCAGCCACTCGCATGGTCCTAAATCCTGTGGGGCTGCGGGCTTTGCGGCGGCCGTCAGCCTGGGCGACACCGGCGCCCAGGTGATGCCGCCGCGCCAGCCTGCGAAGCATTTTCCGGTAGGGCCGCGGCTCTGGCGACAGCTCCCACGCCCAAAGAGCCAGGAGGGAAAGCCGTGCCTCGTTAGAAAGCTCTTTGGCAGCCGCTCGTGTGGCCCCACAGCCCGTGGGGCTGCGGGGTTTCCGGCGGCCGTCAGCCTGGGCGCCACCGGCGCCCACGTGGCGCCGCCGCGCCAGCCTGCGAAGCATTTTCCGGTAGGGCCGCGTCTCTGGCGACAGCTCCCACGCCCGAAGAGCCAGGAGGGATAGCCGTGCCTCGTTGGAAAGCTCTTTGGCAGCTGCTTGCGTGGCCCCACAGCCCATGGGGCTGCGGGCTTTGCGGCGGCCGTCAGCCTCGGCGCCACCGGCGCCCACATTGCGCCGCTGCGCCAGCCTGCGAAGCATTTTCTGGTAGGGCCGCGGCTCTGGCGTCAGCTCCCACGCCCGAAGAGCCAGGAGGGAAAGCCATGCCTCGTTGGAAAGCTCTTTGGCAGCCGCTCGCGTGGCCCCACAGCCCATGGGGCTGCGGGCTTTGCGGCGGCTGTCAGCCTCGGCGCCACCGGCGCCCACGTGGCGCGACCGCGCCAGCCTGCAAAGCATTTTCCGGTAGGGCCGCGTCTCTGGCGACAGCTCCCACGCCCGAAGAGCCAGGAGGGAAAGCCGTGCCTCGTTGGAAAGCTCTTTGGCAGCCGCTCGCGTGGCCCCACAGCCCATGGGGCTGCGGGCTTTGCGGCGGCCGTCAGCCTCAGTGCGACCGGCGCCCACCTGGCGCCGCCGCGCCAGCCTGCGAAGCATTTTCCGGTAGGGCCGCGGCTCTGGCGACAGCTCCCACGGCCAAAGAGCCAGGAGGGAAAGCCGTGCCTCGTTGGAAAGCTCTTTGGCAGCCGATCGCGTGGCCCCACAGCCCGTGGGGCTGCGGGCTTTGCGGCGGCCGTCAGCCTGGGCGACACCGGCGCCCACGTGGGGCCGCCGCGCCAGCCTGCGAAGCATTTTCCGGTAGGGCCGCGTCTCTGGCAACAGCTCCCACGCCCGAAGAGCCAGGAGGGAAAGCTGTGCCTCGTTGGAAAGCTCTTTGGCAGCCGCTCGCGTGGCCCCACAGCCCATGGGGCTGCGGGCTTTGCGGCGGCCGTCAGCCTCGGCGCCACCGGCGCCCACGTTGCGCCGCCACGCCAGCCTGCGAAGCATTTTCAGGTAGGGCCGCGGCTCTGGCGACAGCTCCCACGCCCGAAGAGCCAGGAGGGAAAGCCGTGCCTCGTTGGAAAGCTCTTTGGCAGCCGCTCGCGTGGCCCCACAGCCCATGGGGCTGCGGGCTTTGCGGCGGCCGTCAGCCTGGGCGCCACCGGTGCCCACGTGGCGCCGCCGCGCCAGCCTGCGAAGCATTTTCCGGTAGGGCCACGTCTCTGGCGACAGCTCCCACGCCAGAAGAGCCAGGAGGGAAAGCCGTGCCTCGTTGGAAAGCTCTTTGGCAGCCACTCGCATGGTCCTAAAGCCTGTGGGGCTGCGGGATTTGCGGCGGCCGTCAGCCTGGGCGACACCGGCGCCCAGGCGATGCCGCCGCGCCAGCCTGCGAAGCATTTTCCGGTAGGGCCACGGCTCTGGCGACAGCTCCCACGCCCAAAGAGCCAGGAGGGAAAGCCGTGCCTCGTTAGAAAGCTCTTTGGCAGCCGCTCGTGTGGCCCCACAGCCCGTGGGGCTGCGGGGTTTCCGGCGGCCGTCAGCCTCGGCGCCACCGGCGCCCACGTGGCGCCGCCGCGCCAGCCTGCGAAGCATTTTGCGGTAGGGCCGCGTCTCTGGCGACAGCTCCCACGCCCGAAGAGCCAGGAGGGATAGCCGTGCCTCGTTGGAAAGCTCTTTGGCAGCCGCTCGCGTGGCCCCAGAGCACGTGGGGCTGCGGGCTTTCCGGCGGCCGTCAGCCTCGGCGCCATCGGCGCCCATATTGCGCCGCTGCGCCAGCCTGCGAAGCATTTTCCGGTAGGGCCGCGGCTCTGGCGACAGCTCCCACGCCCTAAGAGCCAGGAGGGAAAGCCGTGCCTCGTTGGAAAGCTCTTTGGCAGCCGCTCGCGTGGCCCCACAGCCCATGGGGCTGCGGGCTTTGCGGCGGCCGTCAGCCTCGGCGCCACCGGCGCCCACATTGCGCCGCTGCGCCAGCCTGCGAAGCATTTTCTGGTAGGGCCGCGGCTCTGGCGTCAGCTCCCACGCCCGAAGAGCCAGGAGGGAAAGCCATGCCTCGTTGGAAAGCTCTTTGGCAGCCGCTCGCGTGGCCCCACAGCCCATGGGGCTGCGGGCTTTGCGGCGGCTGTCAGCCTCGGCGCCACCGGCGCCCACGTGGCGCGACCGCGCCAGCCTGCAAAGCATTTTCCGGTAGGGCCGCGTCTCTGGCGACAGCTCCCACGCCCGAAGAGCCAGGAGGGAAAGCTGTGCCTCGTTGGAAAGCTCTTTGGCAGCCGCTCGCGTGGCCCCACAGCCCATGGGGCTGCGGGCTTTGCGGCGGCCGTCAGCCTCAGTGCCACCGGCGCCCACCTGGCGCCGCTGCGCCAGCCTGCAAAGCATTTTCCGGTAGGGCCGCGGCTCTGGCGACAGCTCCCACGCCCGAAGAGCCAGGAGGGAAAGCCATGCCTCGTTGGAAAGCTCTTTGGCAGCCGCTCGCGTGGCCCCACAGCCCATGGGGCTGCGGGCTTTGCGGCGGCCGTCAGCCTGGGCGACACCGGCGCCCACGTCGGGCCGCCGCGCCAGCCTGCGAAGCATTTTCCGGTAGGGCCGCGTCTCTGGCGACAGCTCCCACGCCCGAAGAGCCAGGAGGGAAAGCCGTGCCTCGTTGGAAAGCTCTTTGGCAGCCGCTCGCGTGTCCCCACAGCCCATGGGGCTGCGGGCTTTGCGGCGGCCGTCAGCCTCGGCGCCACCGGCGCTCACGTTGCGCCGCCACGCCAGCCTGCGAAGCATTTTCCGGTAGGGCTGCGTCTCTGGCGACAGCTCCCACGGCCAAAGAGCCAGGAGGGAAAGCCGTGCCTCGTTGGAAAGCTCTTTGGCAGCCGCTCGCGTGGCCCCACAGCCCATGGGGCTGCGGGCTTTGCGGCGGCCGTCAGCCTCAGCGCCACCGGCGCCCACGTTGCGCCGCCGCGCCAGCCTGCGAAGCATTTTCCGGTAGGGCCGCGGCTCTGGCGACAGCTCCCACGCCTGAAGAGCCAGGAGGGAAAGCCATGCCTCGTTGGAAAGCTCTTTGGCAGCCGCTCGCGTGGCCCCACAGCCCATGGGGCTGCGGGCTTTACAGCGGCCGTCAGCCTCGGCGCCAGCAGCGCCCACGTGGCGCCGCCGCGCCAGCCTGCGAAGCATTTTCCGGTAGGGCCGCGTCTCTGGCGACAGCTCCCACGCCCGAAGAGAAAGGAGGGAAAGCCGTGCCTCGTTGGAAAGCTCTTTGGCAGCCGCTCGCGTGGCCCCACAGCCCATGGGGCTGCGGGCTTTCCGGCGGCCGTCAGCCTGGGCGACACCGGCACCCACGTTGCGCCGCCGCGCCAGCCTGCGAAGCATTTTCCGGTAGGGCCGCGTCTCTGGCGACAGCTCCCACGCCCGAAGAGCCAGGAGGGAAAGCCGTGCCTCGTTGGAAAGCTCTTTGGCAGCCGCTCGCGTGGCCCCACAGCCCATGGGGCTGCGGGCTTTGCGGCGGCCGTCAGCCTCGGCACCACCGGCGCCCACGTGGGGCCGCTGCGCCAGCCTGCAAAGCATTTTCCGGTAGGGCCGTGGCTCTGGCGACAGCTCCCACAGCCGAAGAGCCAGGAGGGAAAGCCATGCCTCGTTGGAAAGCTCTTTGGCAGCCGCTCGCGTGGCCCCACAGCCCGTGGGGCTGCGGGCTTTGTGGTGGCCGTCAGCCTCGGCGCCATCGGCGCCCACGTCGGGCCGCCGCGCCAGCCTGCGAAGCATTTTCCGGTAGGGCCGCGGCTCTGGCGACAGCTCCCACGCCCGAAGAGCCAGGAGGGAAAGCCGTGCCTCGTTGGAAAGCTCTTTGGCAGCCGCTCGTGTGGCCCCACAGCCCGTGGGGCTGCGGGCTTTCCGGCGGCCGTCAGCCTGGGCGACACCGGTGCCCAGGTGGGGCCGCCGCGCCAGCCTGCGAAGCATTTTCCGGTAGGGCCACGTCTCTGGCGACAGCTCCCACGCCCGAAGAGCCAGGAGGGAAAGCCGTGCCTCGTTGGAAAGCTCTTTGGCAGCCGCTCGCGTGGCCCCACAGCCCATGGGGCTGCGGGCTTTGCGGCGGCCGTCAGCCTGGGCGCCACCGGCGCCCAGGCGATGCCGCCACGCCAGCCTGCGAAGCATTTTCCGGTAGGGCCGCGTCTCTGGCGACAGCTCCCACGCCCGAAGAGCCAGGAGGGAAAGCCGTGCCTCGTTGGAAAGGTCTTTGACAGCCGCTCGCGTCGCCCCACAGCCCATGGGGCTTCGGGCTTTGCGGCGGCCGTCAGCCTCAGCGCCACCGGCGCCCACGTTGCGCCGCCGCGCCAGCCTGCGAAGCATTTTCCGGTAGGGCCGCGTCTCTGGCGACAGCTCCCACGCCCGAAGAGCCAGGAGGGAAAGCCGTGCCTCGTTGGAAAGCTCTTTGGCAGCCGCTCGCGTGGCCCCACAGCCCATGGGGCGGCGGGCTTTGCGGCGGCCGTCAGCCTCGGCGCCACCGGCGCCCACGTGGGGCCGCTGCGCCAGCCTGCAAAGCATTTTCCGGTAGGGCCGTGGCTCTGGCGACAGCTCCCACAGCCGAAGAGCCAGGAGGAAAAGCCATGCCTCGTTGGAAAGCTCTTTGGCAGCCGCTCGCGTGGCCCCACAGCCCGTGGGGCTGCGGGCTTTGTGGCGGCCGTCAGCCTCGGCGCCATCGGCGCCCACGTCGGGCCGCCGCGCCAGCCTGCGAAGCATTTTCCGGTAGGGCCGCGGCTCTGGCGACAGCTCCCACGCCCGAAGAGCCAGGAGGGAAAGCCGTGCCTCGTTGGAAAGCTCTTTGGCAGCCGCTCGTGTGGCCCCACAGCCCGTGGGGCTGCGGGCTTTCCGGCGGCCGTCAGCCTGGGCGACACCGGTGCCCAGGTGGGGCCGCCGCGCCAGCCTGCGAAGCATTTTCCGGTAGGGCCACGTCTCTGGCGACAGCTCCCACGCCCGAAGAGCCAGGAGGGAAAGCCGTGCCTCGTTGGAAAGCTCTTTGGCAGCCGCTCGCGTGGCCCCACAGCCCGTGGGGCTGCGGGCTTTGCGGCGGCCGTCAGCCTCGGCGACACCGGCGAACAGGTGGGGCCGCCGCGCCAGCCTGCAAAGAATTTTCCGGTAGGGCCGCGGCTCTGGCGACAGCTCCCACACCCGAAGAGCCAGGAGGGAAAGCCGTGCCTCATTGGAAAGCTCTTTGGCAGCCACTCGCGTGGCCCCACAGCCCATGGGGCTGCGGGCTTTGCGGCGGCCGTCAGCCTCGGCGCCACCGGCGCCCACATTGGGCCGCTGCGCCAGCCTGCGAAGCATTTTCCGGTAGGGCCGCGGCTCTGGCGACAGCTCCCACGCCCGAAGAGCCAGGAGGGAAAGCCATGCCTCGTTGGAAAGCTCTTTGGCAGACGCTCGCGTGGCCCCACAGCCCGTGGGGCTGCGGGCTTTCCGGCGGCCGTCAGCCTCGGCGCCATCGGCGCCCACGTCGGGCTGCCGCGCCACCCTGCGAAGCATTTTCCGGTAGGGCCGCGGCTCTGGCGACAGCTCCCACGCCCAAAGAGCCAGGAGGGAAAGCCGTGCCTCGTTAGAAAGATCTTTGGCAGCCACTCGCATGGCCCTAAAGCCTGTGGGGCTGCGGGCTTTGCGGCGGCCGTCAGCCTCGGCGCCACCAGCGCCCACGTGGCGCCGCCGCGCCAGCCTGCGAAGCATTTTCCGGTAGGGCCGCGGCTCTGGCGACAGCTCCCACGCCCGAAGAGCCAGGAGGGATAGCCGTGCCTCGTTGGAAAGCTCTTTGGCAGCCGCTCGCGTGGCCCCACAGCCCGTGGGGCTGCGGGCTTTGCGGCGGCCGTCAGCCTCGGCGCCACCGGCGCCCACATTGCGCCGCCGCGCCAGCCTGCGAAGCATTTTCCGGTAGGGCCGCGGCTCTGGCGACAGCTCCCACGCCCGAAGAGCCAGGAGGGAAAGCCATGCCTCGTTGGAAAGCTCTTTGGCAGCCGCTCGCGTGGCCCCACAGCCCATGGGGCTGCGGGCATTGCGGCGGCCGTCAGCCTCAGCGCCACCGGCGCCCACGTTGCGCCGCCGCGCCAGCCTGCGAAGCATTTTCCGGTAGGGCCGCGTCTCTGGCGACAGCTCCCACGCCCGAAGAGCCAGGAGGGAAAGCCGTGCCTCATTGGAAAGCTCTTTGGCAGCCGCTCGCGTGGCCCCACAGCCCGTGGGGCTGCGGGCTTTGCGGCGGCCGTCAGCCTGGGCGACACCGGCACCCAGGTGATGCCGCCGCGCCAGCCTGCGAAGCATTTTCCGGTAGGGCCGCGTCTCTGGCGACAGCTCCCACGCCCGAAGAGCCAGGAGGGAAAGCCGTGCCTCGTTGGAAAGCTCTTTGGCAGCCACTCGCGTGGCCCCACAGCCCGTGGGGCTGCGGGCTTTCCGGCGGCTGTCAGCCTCGGTGCCACAGGCGCCCGCGTGGCGCGACTGCGCCAGCCTGCAAAGCATTTTCCGGTAGGGCCGCGTCTCTGGCGACAGCTCCCACGCCCGAAGAGCCAGGAGGGAAAGCCGTGCCTCGTTGGAAATCTCTTTGGCAGCCGCTCGTGTGGCCCCACAGCCCATGGGGCTGCGGGCTTTGCGGCGGCCGTCAGCCTCGGCGCCACCGGCGCCCGCGTCGGGCCGCCACGCCAGCCTGCGAAACATTTTCCGGTAGGGCCGCAGCTCTGGCGACAGCTCCCACACCCGAAGAGCCAGGAGGGAAAGCCGTGCCTCGTTGGAAAGCTCTTTGGCAGCCGCTCGCGTGGCCCCACAGCCCGTGGGGCTGCAAGCTTTGCGGCGGCCGTCAGCCTCAGCGCCACCGGCGCCCACGTTGCGCCGCCACGCCAGCCTGCGAAGCATGTTCCGGTAGGGCCGCGGCTCTGGCGACAGCTCCCACGCCCGAAGAGCCAGGAGGGAAAGCCGTGCCTCGTTGGAAAGGTCTTTGACAGCCGCTCGCGTCGCCCCACAGCCCATGGGGCTGCGGGCTTTGCGGCGGCCGTCAGCCTCAGCGCCACCGGCGCCCACGTGGGGCCGCCGCGCCAGCCTGCGAAGCATTTTCCGGTAGGGCCGCGTCTCTGGTGACAGCTCCCACGCCCGAAGAGCCAGGAGGGAAAGCCGTGCCTCATTGGAAAGCTCTTTGGCAGCCACTCGCATGGACCTAAAGCCTGTGGGGCTGCGGGCTTTGCGGCGGCCGTCAGCCTCGGCGCCACCGGCGCCCACGTGGCGCCGCCGCGCCAGCCTGCGAAGCATTTTCCGGTAGGGCCGCGGCTCTGGCGACAGCTCCCACGCCCGAAGAGCCAGGAGGGAAAGCCGTGCCTCGTTGGAAATCTCTTTGGCAGCCGCTCGCGTGGCCCCACAGCCCATGGGGCTGCGGGCTTTGTGGCGGCCGTCAGCCTCGGCGCCACCGGTGCCCACGTCGGGCCGCCGCGCCAGCCTGCGAAGCATTTTCCGGTAGGGCCGCGGCTCTGGCGACAGCTCCCACGCCCGAAGAGCCAGGAGGGAAAGCCATGCCTCATTGGAAAGCTCTTTGGCAGCCGCTCGTTTAGCCCCACAGCCCGTAGGGCTGCGGGCTTTCCGGCGGCTGTCAGCCTCAGCGCCACCGGCGCCCACGTGGCACGACCGCGCCAGCCTGCGAAGCATTTTCCGGTAGGGCCGCGTCTCTGGCGACAGCTCCCACACCCGAAGAGCCAGGATGGAAAGCCGTGCCTCGTTGGAAAGCTCTTTGGCAGCCGCTCGCATGGCCCCACAGCCCATGCGGCTGCGGGCTTTGCGGCGGCCGTCAGCCTGGGCGACACCGGCGCCCGCGTCGGGCCGCCACGCCAGCCTGCGAAGCATTTTCCGGTAGGGCCGCGGCTCTGGCGACAGCTCCCACACCCGAAGAGCCAGGAGGGAAAGCCGTGCCTCGTTGGAAAGCTCTTTGGCAGCCGCTCGCGTGGCCCCACAGCCCATGGGGCTGCGGGCTTTGCGGCGGCCGTCAGCCTCGGCGCCACCGGCGCCCACGTGGGGCCGCTGCGCCAGCCTGCAAAGTATTTTCCGGTAGGGCCGCGTCTCTGGCGACAGCTCCCACGCCCGAAGAGCCAGGAGGGAAAGCCGTGCCTCATTGGAAAGCTCTTTTTCAGCCGCTCGTGTAGCCCCACAGCCCGTGGGGCTGCGGGCTTTCCGGCGGCTGTCAGCCTCAGCGCCACCGGCGCCCACGTGGCACGACCGCGCCAGCCTGCGAAGCATTTTCCGGTAGGGCCGCGTCTCTGGCGACAGCGCCCACGGCCGAAGAGCCAGGAGGGAAAACCGTGCCTCGTTGGAAAGCTCTTTGGCAGCGACTCGCATGGCCCTAAAGCCTGTGGGGCTGCGGGCTTTGCGGCGGCCGTCAGCCTCGGCGCCACCGGCGCCCAGGTGGGGCCGCCGCGCCAGCCTGCGAAGCATTTTCCGGTAGGGCCGCGGCTCTGGCGACAGCTCCCACGCCCGAAGAGCCAGGAGGGAAAGCCGTGCCTCATTGGAAAGCTCTTTGGCAGCCACTCACATGGCCCCACAGCCCGTGGGGCTGCGGGCTTTCCGGCGGCCGTCAGCCTCGGTGCCACCGGCGCCCACGTGGCACGACCGCGCCAGCCTGCAGAGCATTTTCCGGTAGGGCCGCGTCTCTGGCGACAGCTCCCACGCCCGAAGAGCCAGGAGGGAAAGCCGTGCCTCGTTGGAAAGCTCTTTGGCAGCGACTCGCATGGCCCTAAAGCCTGTGGGGCTGCGGGCTTTGCGGCGGCCGTCAGCCTCGGCGCGACCGGCGCCCACGTGGCGCCGCCACGCCAGCCTGCGAAGCATTTTCCGGTAGGGCCGCGGCTCTGCCGACAGCTCCCACGCCCGAAGAGCCAGGAGGGAAAGCCGTGCCTCGTTGGAAAGCTCTTTGGCAGCCGCTCGCGTGGCCCCACAGCCCATGGGGCTGCGGGCTTTGCGGCGGCCGTCAGCCTCGGCGCCACAGGTGCCCACGTCGGGCCGCCGCGCCAGCCTGCGAAGCATTTTCCGGTAGGGCCGCGTCTCTGGCGACAGCTCCCACGCCCGAAGAGCCAGGAGGGAAAGCCGTGCCTCGTTGGAAAGCTCTTTGGCAGCGACTCGCATGGCCCTATAGCCTGTGGGGCTGCGGGCTTTGCGGCGGCCGTCAGCCTCGGCGCCACCGGCGCCCAGGTGGGGCCGCCGCGCCAGCCTGCGAAGCATTTTCCGGTAGGGCCGCGTCTCTGGCAACAGCTCCCACGCCCGAAGAGCCAGGAGGGAAAGCCTTGCCTCGTTGGAAAGCTCTTTGGCAGCCGCTCGCGTGGCCCCACAGCCCATGGGGCTGCGGGCTTTGCGGCGGCCGTCAGCCTCAGTGCCACCGGCGCCCACGTTGCGCCGCCGCGCCAGCCTGCGAAGCATTTTCCGGTAGGGCCGCGGCTCTGGCGACAGCTCCCACGCCCGAAGAGCCAGGAGGGAAAGCCGTGCCTCCTTGGAAAGCACTTTGGCAGCCGCTCGCGTGGCCCCACAGCCCATGGGGCTGCGGGCTTTGCGGCGGCCGTCAGCCTCGGCGCCACCGGTGCCCACGTCGGGCCGCCGCGCCAGCCTGCGAAGCATTTTCCGGTAGGGCCGCGGCTCTGGCGACAGCTCCCACGCCCGAAGAGCCAGGAGGGAAAGCCGTGCCTCATTGGAAAGCTCTTTGGCAGCCGCTCGTGTAGCCCCACAGCCCGTAGGGCTGCGGGCTTTCCGGCGGCTGTCAGCCTCAGCGCCACCGGCGCCCACGTGGCACGACCGCGCCAGCCTGTGAAGCATTTTCCGGTAGGGCCGCGTCTCTGGCGACAGCTCCCACACCCGAAGAGCCAGGATGGAAAGCCGTGCCTCGTTGGAAAGCTCTTTGGCAGCCGCTCGCGTGGCCCCACAGCCCATGGGGCTGCGGGCTTTGCGGCGGCCGTCAGCCTCGGCGCCACCGGTGCCCACGTCGGGCCGCCGCGCCAGCCTGCGAAGCATTTTCCCGTAGGGCCGCGGCTCTGGCGACAGCTCCCACGCCCGAAGAGCCAGGAGGGAAAGCCATGCCTCGTTGGAAAGCTCTTTGGCAGCCGCTCGCGTGGCCCCACAGCCCATGGGGCTGCGGGCTTTGCGGCGGCCGTCAGCCTCAGCGCCACCGGCGCCCACGTTGCGCCGCCGCGCCAGCCTGCGAAGAATTTTGCGGTAGGGCCGCGTCTCTGGCGACAGCTCCCACTCCCGAAGAGCCAGGAGGGAAAGCCGTGCCTCATTAGAAAGCTCTTTGGCAGCCGCTCGCGTGGCCCCACAGCCCGTGGGGCTGCGGGCTTTGCGGCGGCCGTCAGCCTGGGCGACACCGGCACCCAGGTGATGCCGCCGCGCCAGCCTGCGAAGCATTTTCCGGTAGGGCCGCGTCTCTGGCAACAGCTCCCACGCCCGAAGAGCCAGGAGGGAAAGCCGTGCCTCGTTGGAAAGCTCTTTGGCAGCCACTCGCGTGGCCCCACAGCCCGTGGGGCTGCGGGCTTTGCGGCAGCCGTCAGCCTCGGCGCCACCGGCGCCCACGTGGCGCCGCCGCGCCAGCCTGCGAAGCATTTTCCGGTAGGGCCGCGTCTCTGGCGACAGCTCCCACGCCCGAAGAGCCAGGAGGGAAAGCCGTGCCTCGTTGGAAAGCTCTTTGGCAGCCGCTCGCGTGGCCCCACAGCCCATGGGGCTGCGGGCTTTGCGGCGGCCGTCAGCCTCGACGCCATCGGCGCCCACGTCGGGCCGCCGCGCCAGCCTGCGAAGCATTTTCCGGTAGGGCCGCGTCTCTGGCGACAGCTCCCACACCCGAAGAGCCAGGATGGAAAGCCGTGCCTCGTTGGAAAGCTCTTTGGCAGCCGCTCGCGTGGCCCCACAGCCCATGGGGCTGCGGGCTTTGCGGCGGCCGTCAGCCTCGGCGCCACCGGCGCCCACATTGCACCGCTGCGCCAGCCTGCGAAGCATTTTCCGGTAGGGCCGCGGCTCTCGCGACAGCTCCCACGCCCGAAGAGCCAGGAGGGAAAGCCATGCCTCGTTGGAAAGCTCTTTGGCAGCCGCTCGCGTGGCCCCACAGCCCATGGGGCTGCGGGCTTTGCGGCGGCCGTCAGCCTCAGCGCCACCGGCGCCCACGTTGCACCGCTGCGCCAGCCTGCGAAGCATTTTGCGGTAGGGCCGCGTCTCTGGCGACAGCTCCCACTCCCGAAGAGCCAGGAGGGAAAGCCGTGCCTCATTGGAAAGCTCTTTGGCAGCCGCTCGCGTGGCCCCACAGCCCGTGGGGCTGCGAGCTTTGCGGCGGCCGTCAGCCTGGGCGACACCGGCACCCAGGTGATGCCGCCGCGCCAGCCTGCGAAGCATTTTCCGGTAGGGCCGCGTCTCTGGCAACAGCTCCCACGCCCGAAGAGCCAGGAGGGAAAGCCGTGCCTCGTTGGAAAGCTCTTTGGCTGCCACTCGCGTGGCCCCACAGCCCGTGGGGCTGCGGGCTTTCCGGCGGCTGTCAGCCTCGGCGCCACCGGCGCCCACGTGGCGCCGCTGCGCCAGCCTGCAAAGCATTTTCCGGTAGGGCCGCGTCTCTGGCGACAGCTCCCACGCCCGAAGAGCCAGGAGGGAAAGCCGTGCCTCGTTGGAAATCTCTTTGGCAGCCGCTCGCGTGGCCCCACAGCCCATGGGGCTGCGGGCTTTGCGGCGGCCGTCAGCCTGGGCGACACCGGTGCCCACGTGGGGCCGCCGCGCCAGCCTGCGAAGCATTTTCCGGTAGGGCCGCGTCTCTGGCGACAGCTCCCACGCCCGAAGAGCCAGGAGGGAAAGCCGTGCCTCGTTGGAAAGCTCTTTGGCAGCCGCTCGCGTGGCCCCACAGCCCATGGGGCTGCGGGCTTTCCGGCGGTCGTCAGCCTGGGCGACACCGGCGCCCACGTGGGGCCGCCGCGCCAGCTGCGAAGCATTTTCCGGTAGGGCCGCGTCTCTGGCGACAGCTCCCACGCCCGAAGAGCCAGGAGGGAAAGCCGTGCCTCGTTGGAAAGCTCTTTGGCAGCCGCTCGCGTGGCCCCACAGCCCGTGGGGCTTCGGGCTTTGCGGCGGCCGTCAGCCTCGGCGACACCGGCGCCCGGGTGGGGCCGCCGCGCCAGCCTGCAAAGCATTTTCCGGTAGGGCCGCGTCTCTGGCGACAGCTCCCACGCCCGAAGAGCCAGGAGGGAAAGCCGTGCCTCGTTGGAAAGCTCTTTGGCAGCCGCTCGCGTGGTCCCACAGCCCATGGGGCTGCGGGCTTTGCGGCGGCCGTCAGCCTCGGCGCCACCGGCGCCCACGTGGGGCCGCTGCGCCAGCCTGCAAAGTATTTTCCGGTAGGGCCGCGTCTCTGGCGACAGCTCCCACGCCCGAAGAGCCAGGAGGGAAAGCCGTGCCTCATTGGAAAGCTCTTTGGCAGCCGCTCGTGTAGCCCCACAGCCCGTAGGGCTGCGGACTTTCCGGCGGCTGTCAGCCTCAGCGCCACCGGCGCCCACGTGGCACGACCGCGCCAGCCTGCGAAGCATTTTCCGGTAGGGCCGCGGCTCTGGCGACAGCTCCCACGCCCGAAGAGCCAGGAGGGAAAGCCGTGCCTCGTTGGAAAGCTCTTTAGCAGCCGCTCGCGTGGCCCCAGAGCCCGTGGGGCTGCGGGCTTTCCGGCGGCCGTCAGCCTCGGCGCCATCGGCGCCCAGGTGGGGCCGCCGCGCCAGCCTGCGAAGCATTTTCCGGTAGGGCCGCGGCTCTGGCGACAGCTCCCACGCCCGAAGAGCCAGGAGGGAAAGCCGTGCCTCGTTGGAAAGCTCTTTGGCAGCCGCTCGTGTGGCCCCACAGCCCGTGGGGCTGCGGGCTTTGCGGCGGCCGTCAGCCTCGGCGACACCGCCGCCCAGGTGATGCCGCCGCGCCAGCCTGCGAAGCATTTTCCGGTAGGGCCGCGGCTCTGGCGACAGCTCCCACGCCCGAAGAGCCAGGAGGGAAAGCCGTGCCTCATTGGAAAGCTCTTTGGCAGCCGCTCGTGTAGCCCCACAGCCCGTAGGGCTGCGGGCTTTCCGGCGGCTGTCAGCCTCAGCGCCACCGGCGCCCACGTGGCACGACCGCGCCAGCCTGCAGAGCATTTTCCGGTAGGGCCGCGTCTCTGGCAACAGCTCCCACGCCCGAAGAGCCAGGAGGGAAAGCCGTGCCTCGTTGGAAAGCTCTTTGGCAGCCACTCGCGTGGCCCCACAGCCCGTGGGGCTGCGGGCTTTGCGGCAGCCGTCAGCCTCGGCGCCACCGGCGCCCACGTGGCGCCGCCGCGCCAGCCTGCGAAGCATTTTCCGGTAGGGCCGCGTCTCTGGCGACAGCTCCCACGGCCGAAGAGCCAGGAGGGAAAGCCGTGCCTCGTTGGAAAGCTCTTTGGCAGCCGCTCGCGTGGCCCCACAGCCCATGGGGCTGCGGGCTTTGCGGCGGCCGTCAGCCTCGACGCCATCGGCGCCCACGTCGGGCCGCCGCGCCAGCCTGCGAAGCATTTTCCGGTAGGGCCGCGTCTCTGGCGACAGCTCCCACACCCGAAGAGCCAGGATGGAAAGCCGTGCCTCGTTGGAAAGCTCTTTGGCAGCCGCTCGCGTGGCCCCACAGCCCATGGGGCTGCGGGCTTTGCGGCGGCCGTCAGCCTCGGCGCCACCGGCGCCCACATTGCACCGCTGCGCCAGCCTGCGAAGCATTTTCCGGTAGGGCCGCGGCTCTCGCGACAGCTCCCACGCCCGAAGAGCCAGGATGGAAAGCCGTGCCTCGTTGGAAAGCTCTTTGGCAGCCGCTCGCGTGGCCCCACAGCCCATGGGGCTGCGGGCTTTGCGGCGGCCGTCAGCCTCGGCGCCACCGGCGCCCACGTGGGGCCGCTGCGCCAGCCTGCGAAGCATTTTCCGGTAGGGCCGCGGCTCTGGCGACAGCTCCCACGGCCGAAGAGCCAGGAGGGAAAGCCGTGCCTCGTTGGAAAGCTCTTTGGCAGCCACTCGCATGGCCCTAAAGCCTGTGGGGCTGCGGGCTTTGCGGCGGCCGTCAGCCTCGGCGCCACCGGCGCCCACGTGGGGCCGCCGCGCCAGCCTGCGAAGCATTTTCCGGTAGGGCCGCGGCTCTGGCGACAGCTCCCACGCCCGAAGAGCCAGGAGGGAAAGCCGTGCCTCATTGGAAAGCTCTTTGGCAGCCACTCACATGGCCCCACAGCCCGTGGGGCTGCGGGCTTTCCGGCGGCCGTCAGCCTCGGCGCCACCGGCGCCCACATGGCACGACCGCGCCAGCCTGCAGAGCATTTTCCGGTAGGGCCGCAGCTCTGGCGACAGCTCCCACGCCCGAAGAGCCAGGAGGGAAAGCCGTGCCTCCTTGGAAAGCTCTTTGGCAGCCGCTCGTGTGGCCCCACAGCCCGTGGGGCTGTGGGCTTTCCGGCGGCTGTCAGCCTCGGCGCCACCGGCGCCCACGTGGCACGACCGCGCCAGCCTGCGAAGCATTTTGCGGTAGGGCCGCGGCTCTGGCGACAGCTCCCACGCCCGAAGAGCCAGGAGGGAAAGCCGTGCCTCGTTGGAAAGCTCTTTGGCAGCCGCTCGCGTGGCCCCACAGCCCATGGGGCTGCGGGCTTTCCGGCGGCCGTCAGCCTCAGCGCCACCGGCGCCCACATTGCGCCGCCGCGCCAGCCTGCGAAGCATTTTCCGGTAGGGCTGCGGCTCTGACGACAGCTCCCACGCCCGAAGAGCCAGGAGGGAAAGCCGTGCCTCGTTGGAAAGCTCTTTGGCAGACGCTCGTGTGGCCCCACAGCCCGTGGGGCTGCGGGCTTTGCGGCGGCCGTCAGCCTGGGCGACACCGGCGCTCAGGTGATGCCGCCGCGCCAGCCTGGGAAGCATTTTCCTGTAGGGCCGTGTCTCTGGCAACAGCTCCCACGCCCGAAGAGCCAGGAGGGAAAGCCGTGCCTCGTTGGAAAGCTCTTTGGCAGCCGCTCGCGTGGCCCCACAGCCCATGGGGCTGCGGGCTTTGCGGTGGCCGTCAGCCTCAGTGCCACCGGCGCCCACGTTGCGCCGCCGCGCCAGCCTGCGAAGCATTTTCCGGTAGGGCCGCGTCTCTGGCGACAGCTCCCACGCCCGAAGAGCCAGGAGGGAAAGCCGTGCCTCCTTGGAAAGCTCTTTGGCAGCCGCTCGCGTGGCCCCACAGCCCATGGGGCTGCGGGCTTTGCGGCGGCCGTCAGCCTCGGCGCCACCGGCGCCCACGTGGGGCCGCTGCGCCAGCCTGCAAAGCATTTTCCGGTAGGGCCGCGTCTCTGGCGACAGCTCCCACGGCCGAAGAGCCAGGAGGGAAAGCCATGCCTCGTTGGAAAGCTCTTTGGCAGCCGCTCGCGTGGCCCCACAGCCCGTGGGGCTGCGGGCTTTCCGGCGGCCGTCGGCCTCGGCGCCACCGGCGCCCACGTGGCACGACCGCGACAGCCTGCGAAGCATTTTCCGGTAGGGCCGCGGCTCTGGCGACAGCTCCCACGCCCGAAGAGCCAGGAGGGAAAGCCGTGCCTCGTTGGAAAGCTCTTTGGCAGCCGCTCGCGTGGCCCCACAGCCCATGGGGCTGCGGGCTTTGCGGCGGCCGTCAGCCTCGGCGCCACCGGTGCCCACGTCGGGCCGCCGCGCCAGCCTGCGAAGCATTTTCCGGTAGGGCCGCGGCTCTGGCGACAGCTCCCACGGCCGAAGAGCCAGGAGGGAAAGCCGTGCCTCATTGGAAAGCTCTTTGGCAGCCGCTCGCGTGGCCCCACAGCCCATGGGGCTGCGGGCTTTGCGGCGGCCGTCAGCCTGGGCGACACCGGCGCCCAGGTGATGCCGCCGCGCCAGCCTGCGAAGCATTTTCCGGTAGGGCCGCGGCTCTGGCAACAGATCCCACGCCCGAAGAGCCAGGAGGGAAAGCCGTGCCTCGTTGGAAAGCTCTTTGGCAGCCGCTCGCGTGGCCCCACAGCCCATGGGGCTGCGGGCTTTGCGGCGGCCGTCAGCCTCAGTGCCACCGGCGCCCACGTTGCGCCGCAGCGCCAGCCTGCGAAGCATTTTCCGGTAGGGCCGCGGCTCTGGCGACAGCTCCCACGCCCGAAGAGCCAGGAGGGAAAGCCGTGCCTCGTTGGAAAGCTCTTTGGCAGCCGCTCGCGTGGCCCCACAGCCCATGGGGCTGCGGGCTTTGCGGCGGCCGTCAGCCTCGGCGTCACCGGCGCCCACGTGGGGCCGCTGCGCCAGCCTGCAAAGCATTTTCCGGTAGGGCCGCGTCTCTGGCGCCAGCTCCCACGGCCGAAGAGCCAGGAGGGAAAGCCGTGCCTCGTTGGAAAGCTCTTTGGCAGCCGCTCGCATGGCCCCACAGCCCATGCGGCTGCGGGCTTTGCGGCGGCCGTCAGCCTGGGCGACACCGGCGCCCGCGTCGGGCCGCCACGCCAGCCTGCGAAGCATTTTCCGGTAGGGCCGCGGCTCTGGCGACAGCTCCCACACCCGAAGAGCCAGGAGGGAAAGCCGTGCCTCGTTGGAAAGCTCTTTGGCAGCCGCTCGCGTGGCCCCACAGCCCATGGGGCTGCGGGCTTTGCGGCGGCCGTCAGCCTCGGCGCCACCGGCGCCCACGTGGGGCCGCTGCGCCAGCCTGCAAAGTATTTTCCGGTAGGGCCGCGTCTCTGGCGACAGCTCCCACGCCCGAAGAGCCAGGAGGGAAAGCCGTGCCTCATTGGAAAGCTCTTTTTCAGCCGCTCGTGTAGCCCCACAGCCCGTAGGGCTGCGGGCTTTCCGGCGGCTGTCAGCCTCAGCGCCACCGGCGCCCACGTGGCACGACCGCGCCAGCCTGCGAAGCATTTTCCGGTAGGGCCGCGTCTCTGGCGACAGCGCCCACGGCCGAAGAGCCAGGAGGGAAAACCGTGCCTCGTTGGAAAGCTCTTTGGCAGCGACTCGCATGGCCCTAAAGCCTGTGGGGCTGCGGGCTTTGCGGCGGCCGTCAGCCTCGGCGCCACCGGCGCCCAGGTGGGGCCGCCGCGCCAGCCTGCGAAGCATTTTCCGGTAGGGCCGCGGCTCTGGCGACAGCTCCCACGCCCGAAGAGCCAGGAGGGAAAGCCGTGCCTCATTGGAAAGCTCTTTGGCAGCCACTCACATGGCCCCACAGCCCGTGGGGCTGCGGGCTTTCCGGCGGCCGTCAGCCTCGGTGCCACCGGCGCCCACGTGGCACGACCGCGCCAGCCTGCAGAGCATTTTCCGGTAGGGCCGCGTCTCTGGCGACAGCTCCCACGCCCGAAGAGCCAGGAGGGAAAGCCGTGCCTCGTTGGAAAGCTCTTTGGCAGCCGCTCGTGTGGCCCCACAGCCCGTGGGGCTGCGGGCTTTGCGGCGGCCGTCAGCCTCAGTGCCACCGGCGCCCACGTTGCGCCGCCGCGCCAGCCTGCGAAGCATTTTCCGGTAGGGCCGCGTCTCTGGCGACAGCTCCCACGCCCGAAGAGCCAGGAGGGAAAGCCGTGCCTCGTTGGAAATCTCTTTGGCAGCCGCTCGCGTGGCCCCACAGCCCATGGGGCTGCGGGCTTTGTGGCGGCCGTCAGCCTCGGCGACACCGGTGCCCACGTCGGGCCGCCGCGCCAGCCTGCGAAGCATTTTCCGGTAGGGCCGCGGCTCTGGCGACAGCTCCCACGCCCAAAGAGCCAGGAGGGAAAGCCGTGCCTCATTGGAAAGCTCTTTGGCAGCCGCTCGTGTAGCCCCACAGCCCGTAGGGCTGCGGGCTTTGCGGCGGCTGTCAGCCTCAGCGCCACCGGCGCCCACGTGGCACGACCGCGCCAGCCTGCGAAGCATTTTCCGGTAGGGCCGCGGCTCTGGCGACAGCTCCCACACCCGAAGAGCCAGGATGGAAAGCCGTGCCTCGTTGGAAAGCTCTTTGGCAGCCGCTCGCGTGGCCCCACAGCCCATGCGGCTGCGGGCTTTGCGGCGGCCGTCAGCCTGGGCGACACCGGCGCCCGCGTCGGGCCGCCACGCCAGCCTGCGAAGCATTTTCCGGTAGGGCCGCGGCTCTCGCGACAGCTCCCACGCCCGAAGAGCCAGGAGGAAAAGCCGTGCCTCGTTGGAAAGGTCTTTGACAGCCGCTCGCGTCGCCCCACAGCCCATGGGGCTGCGGGCTTTGCGGCGGCCGTCAGCCTCAGCGCCACCGGCGCCCACGTTGCGCCGCCGCGCCAGCCTGCGAAGCATTTTCCGGTAGGGCCGCGGCTCTGGCGACAGCTCCCACGCCCGAAGAGCCAGGAGGGAAAGCCGTGCCTCGTTGGAAAGCTCTTTGGCAGCCGCTCGCGTGGCCCCACAGCCCATGGGGCTGCGGGCTTTGCGGCGGCCGTCAGCCTGGGCGACACCGGCGCCCACGTGGGGCCACCGCGCCAGCCTGCGAAGCATTTTCCGGTAGGGCCGCGGCTCTCGCGACAGCTCCCACGCCCGAAGAGCCAGGAGGGAAAGCCGTGCCTCGTTGGAAAGCTCTTTGGCAGCCGCTCGCGTGGCCCCACAGCCCGTGGGGCTGCGGGCTTTGCGGCGGCCGTCGGCCTCGGCGACAACGGCGCCCAGGTGGGGCCGCCGCGCCAGCCTGCGAAGCATTTTCCGGTAGGGCCGCGTCTCTGGCGACAGCTCCCACGCCGGAAGAGCCAGGAGGGAAAGCCGTGCCTCATTGGAAAGCTCTTTGGCAGCCACTTGCATGGCCCTAAAGCCTGTGGGGCTGCGGGCTTTGCGGCGGCCGTCAGCCTCGGCGCCACCGGCGCCCACGTGGCACGACCGCGCCAGCCTGCGAAGCATTTTCCGGTAGGGCCGCGGCTCTGCCGACAGCTCCCACGCCCGAAGAGCCAGGAGGGAAAGCCGTGCCTCGTTGGAAAGCTCTTTGGCAGCCGCTCGCGTGGCCCCACAGCCCATGGGGCTGCGGGCTTTGCGGCGGCCGTCAGCCTCGGCGCCACAGGTGCCCACGTCGGGCCGCCGCGCCAGCCTGCGAAGCATTTTCCGGTAGGGCCGCGTCTCTGGCGACAGCTCCCACGCCCGAAGAGCCAGGAGGGAAAGCCGTGCCTCGTTGGAAAGCTCTTTGGCAGCGACTCGCATGGCCCTAAAGCCTGTGGGGCTGCGGGCTTTGCGGCGGCCGTCAGCCTCAGTGCCACCGGCGCCCACGTTGCGCCGCCGCGCCAGCCTGCGAAGCATTTTCCGGTAGGGCCGCGGCTCTGGCGACAGCTCCCACGCCCGAAGAGCCAGGAGGGAAAGCCTTGCCTCGTTGGAAAGCTCTTTGGCAGCCGCTCGCGTGGCCCCACAGCCCATGGGGCTGCGGGCTTTGCGGCGGCCGTCAGCCTCAGTGCCACCGGCGCCCACGTTGCGCCGCCGCGCCAGCCTGCGAAGCATTTTCCGGTAGGGCCGCGGCTCTGGCGACAGCTCCCACGCCCGAAGAGCCAGGAGGGAAAGCCGTGCCTCCTTGGAAAGCTCTTTGGCAGCCGCTCGCGTGGCCCCACAGCCCATGGGGCTGCGGGCTTTGCGGCGGCCGTCAGCCTCGGCGCCACCGGTGCCCACGTCGGGCCGCCGCGCCAGCCTGCGAAGCATTTTCCGGTAGGGCCGCGGCTCTGGCGACAGCTCCCACGCCCGAAGAGCCAGGAGGGAAAGCCGTGCCTCATTGGAAAGCTCTTTGGCAGCCGCTCGTGTAGCCCCACAGCCCGTAGGGCTGCGGGCTTTCCGGCGGCTGTCAGCCTCAGCGCCACCGGCGCCCACGTGGCACGACCGCGCCAGCCTGTGAAGCATTTTCCGGTAGGGCCGCGTCTCTGGCGACAGCTCCCACACCCGAAGAGCCAGGAGGGAAAGCCGTGCCTCGTTGGAAAGCTCTTTGGCAGCCGCTCGCGTGGCCCCACAGCCCATGGGGCTGCGGGCTTTGCGGCGGCCGTCAGCCTCGGCGCCACCGGTGCCCACGTCGGGCCGCCGCGCCAGCCTGCGAAGCATTTTCCGGTAGGGCCGCGTCTCTGGCGACAGCTCCCACACCCGAAGAGCCAGGATGGAAAGCCGTGCCTCGTTGGAAAGCTCTTTGGCAGCCGCTCGCGTGGCCCCACAGCCCATGGGGCTGCGGGCTTTGCGGCGGCCGTCAGCCTCGGCGCCACCGGCGCCCACATTGCACCGCTGCGCCAGCCTGCGAAGCATTTTCCGGTAGGGCCGCGGCTCTCGCGACAGCTCCCACGCCCGAAGAGCCAGGATGGAAAGCCGTGCCTCGTTGGAAAGCTCTTTGGCAGCCGCTCGCGTGGCCCCACAGCCCATGGGGCTGCGGGCTTTGCGGCGGCCGTCAGCCTCGGCGCCACCGGCGCCCACATTGCACCGCTGCGCCAGCCTGCGAAGCATTTTCCGGTAGGGCCGCGGCTCTCGCGACAGCTCCCACGCCCGAAGAGCCAGGAGGGAAAGCCATGCCTCGTTGGAAAGCTCTTTGGCAGCCGCTCGCGTGGCCCCACAGCCCATGGGGCTGCGGGCTTTGCGGCGGCCGTCAGCCTCAGCGCCACCGGCGCCCACGTTGCACCGCTGCGCCAGCCTGCGAAGCATTTTGCGGTAGGGCCGCGTCTCTGGCGACAGCTCCCACTCCCGAAGAGCCAGGAGGGAAAGCCGTGCCTCGTTGGAAAGCTCTTTGGCAGCCGCTCGCGTGGCCCCACAGCCCGTGGGGCTGCGAGCTTTGCGGCGGCCGTCAGCCTGGGCGACACCGGCACCCAGGTGATGCCGCCGCGCCAGCCTGCGAAGCATTTTCCGGTAGGGCCGCGTCTCTGGCAACAGCTCCCACGCCCGAAGAGCCAGGAGGGAAAGCCGTGCCTCGTTGGAAAGCTCTTTGGCTGCCACTCGCGTGGCCCCACAGCCCGTGGGGCTGCGGGCTTTCCGGCGGCTGTCAGCCTCGGCGCCACCGGCGCCCACGTGGCGCCGCTGCGCCAGCCTGCAAATCATTTTCCGGTAGGGCCGCGTCTCTGGCGACAGCTCCCACGCCCGAAGAGCCAGGAGGGAAAGCCGTGCCTCGTTGGAAATCTCTTTGGCAGCCGCTCGCGTGGCCCCACAGCCCATGGGGCTGCGGGCTTTCCGGCGGTCGTCAGCCTGGGCGACACCGGCGCCCACGTGGGGCCGCCGCGCCAGCTGCGAAGCATTTTCCGGTAGGGCCGCGTCTCTGGCGACAGCTCCCACGCCCGAAGAGCCAGGAGGGAAAGCCGTGCCTCGTTGGAAAGCTCTTTGGCAGCCGCTCGCGTGGCCCCACAGCCCGTGGGGCTTCGGGCTTTGCGGCGGCCGTCAGCCTCGGCGACACCGGCGCCCGGGTGGGGCCGCCGCGCCAGCCTGCAAAGCATTTTCCGGTAGGGCCGCGTCTCTGGCGACAGCTCCCACGCCCGAAGAGCCAGGAGGGAAAGCCGTGCCTCGTTGGAAAGCTCTTTGGCAGCCGCTCGCGTGGCCCCACAGCCCATGGGGCTGCGGGCTTTGCGGCGGCCGTCAGCCTCGGCGCCACCGGCGCCCACGTGGGGCCGCTGCGCCAGCCTGCAAAGTATTTTCCGGTAGGGCCGCGTCTCTGGCGACAGCTCCCACGCCCGAAGAGCCAGGAGGGAAAGCCGTGCCTCATCGGAAAGCTCTTTGGCAGCCGCTCGTGTAGCCCCACAGCCCGTAGGGCTGCGGACTTTCCGGCGGCTGTCAGCCTCAGCGCCACCGGCGCCCACGTGGCACGACCGCGCCAGCCTGCGAAGCATTTTCCGGTAGGGCCGCGGCTCTGGCGACAGCTCCCACGCCCGAAGAGCCAGGAGGGAAAGCCGTGCCTCGTTGGAAAGCTCTTTAGCAGCCGCTCGCGTGGCCCCAGAGCCCGTGGGGCTGCGGGCTTTCCGGCGGCCGTCAGCCTCGGCGCCATCGGCGCCCACGTCGGGCCGCCGCGCCAGCCTGCGAAGCATTTTCCGGTAGGGCCGCGGCTCTGGCGACAGCTCCCACGCCCGAAGAGCCAGGAGGGAAAGCCGTGCCTCGTTGGAAAGCTCTTTGGCAGCCGCTCGTGTGGCCCCACAGCCCGTGGGGCTGCGGGCTTTGCGGCGGCCGTCAGCCTCGGCGACACCGCCGCCCAGGTGATGCCGCCGCGCCAGCCTGCGAAGCATTTTCCGGTAGGGCCGCGGCTCTGGCGACAGCTCCCACGTCCGAAGAGCCAGGAGGGAAAGCCGTGCCTCATTGGAAAGCTCTTTGGCAGCCGCTCGTGTAGCCCCACAGCCCGTAGGGCTGCGGGCTTTCCGGCGGCTGTCAGCCTCAGCGCCACCGGCGCCCACGTGGCACGACCGCGCCAGCCTGCGAAGCATTTTCCGGTAGGGCCGCGTCTCTGGCAACAGCTCCCACGCCCGAAGAGCCAGGAGGGAAAGCCGTGCCTCGTTGGAAAGCTCTTTGGCAGCCACTCGCGTGGCCCCACAGCCCGTGGGGCTGCGGGCTTTGCGGCAGCCGTCAGCCTCGGCGCCACCGGCGCCCACGTGGCGCCGCCGCGCCAGCCTGCGAAGCATTTTCCGGTAGGGCCGCGGCTCTGGCGACAGCTCCCACGGCCGAAGAGCCAGGAGGGAAAGCCGTGCCTCGTTGGAAAGCTCTTTGGCAGCCGCTCGCGTGGCCCCACAGCCCATGGGGCTGCGGGCTTTGCGGCGGCCGTCAGCCTCGACGCCATCGGCGCCCACGTCGGGCCGCCGCGCCAGCCTGCGAAGCATTTTCCGGTAGGGCCGCGTCTCTGGCGACAGCTCCCACACCCGAAGAGCCAGGATGGAAAGCCGTGCCTCGTTGGAAAGCTCTTTGGCAGCCGCTCGCGTGGCCCCACAGCCCATGGGGCTGCGGGCTTTGCGGCGGCCGTCAGCCTCGGCGCCACCGGCGCCCACATTGCACCGCTGCACCAGCCTGCGAAGCATTTTCCGGTAGGGCCGCGGCTCTGGCGACAGCTCCCACGCCCGAAGAGCCAGGATGGAAAGCCGTGCCTCGTTGGAAAGCTCTTTGGCAGCCGCTCGCGTGGCCCCACAGCCCATGGGGCTGCGGGCTTTGCGGCGGCCGTCAGCCTCGGCGCCACCGGCGCCCACGTGGGGCCGCTGCGCCAGCCTGCGAAGCATTTTCCGGTAGGGCCGCGGCTCTGGCGACAGCTCCCACGGCCGAAGAGCCAGGAGGGAAAGCCGTGCCTCGTTGGAAAGCTCTTTGGCAGCCACTCGCATGGCCCTAAAGCCTGTGGGGCTGCGGGCTTTGCGGCGGCCGTCAGCCTCGGCGCCACCGGCGCCCACGTGGGGCCGCCGCGCCAGCCTGCGAAGCATTTTCCGGTAGGGCCGCGGCTCTGGCGACAGCTCCCACGCCCGAAGAGCCAGGAGGGAAAGCCGTGCCTCATTGGAAAGCTCTTTGGCAGCCACTCACATGGCCCCACAGCCCGTGGGGCTGCGGGCTTTCCGGCGGCCGTCAGCCTCGGCGCCACCGGCGCCCACATGGCACGACCGCGCCAGCCTGCAGAGCATTTTCCGGTAGGGCCGCAGCTCTGGCGACAGCTCCCACGCCCGAAGAGCCAGGAGGGAAAGCCGTGCCTCCTTGGAAAGCTCTTTGGCAGCCGCTCGTGTGGCCCCACAGCCCGTGGGGCTGCGGGCTTTCCGGCGCCTGTCAGCCTCGGCGCCACCGGCGCCCACGTGGCACGACCGCGCCAGCCTGCGAAGCATTTTGCGGTAGGGCCGCGTCTCTGGCGACAGCTCCCACGCCCGAAGAGCCAGGAGGGAAAGCCGTGCCTCGTTGGAAAGCTCTTTGGCAGCCGCTCGCGTGGCCCCACAGCCCATGGGGCTGCGGGCTTTGCGGTGGCCGTCAGCCTCAGTGCCACCGGCGCCCACGTTGCGCCGCCGCGCCAGCCTGCGAAGCATTTTCCGGTAGGGCCGCGGCTCTGGCGACAGCTCCCACGCCCGAAGAGCCAGGAGGGAAAGCTGTGCCTCGTTGGAAAGCTCTTTGGCAGCCGCTTGCGTAGCCCCACAGCCCATGGGGCTGCAGGCTTTCCTGCTGCCTTCAGCCTCAAAACCACCCTTTCCCACTTGGCGCCGCGCCAGGCACAAAAATGGCCATATGGCTGGAGATGGGTCCCATGCCCAAGGAGCCAGCAGGGAAAATTATGCCGTGTTCTAAAGCTCTTTGGGAACCGCTTGCGTAGCCCCACAGACCTGGCGGCTGCAGGCTTTCCTGCTGCCTTCTTCCTCAAAACCACCCTTTCCAACTTGGCGCTGCGCCAGGCACAAAAATGGCCATATGGCTGGAGTTGGGTCCACGGCCAAAGAGCAAGCACGGAAAAATATGCCTTGTTCTAAAGCTCTTTGGGAACCGCTTGCGTAGCCCCACAGACCTGGGGGCTGCAGGCTTTCCTGCTGCCTTCACCTTCAAAACCACCCTTTTCCACTTGGCGCCGCGTCAGGCACAAAAATGGCCATATAGCTGGAGGTGGGTCCCACGCCCAAAGAACCAGCAGGGAAAACTATGCCTTGTTGTAAAGCTCTTTGGGAACCGCGTGCGTAGCCCCACAGACCTGGGGGCTGCAGGCTTCCCTTCTGCCTTCAGCCTCAAAACCACCCTTCCCCACTTGGCGCCGCACCAGGCACAAAAATGGCCATATGGCTGGAGAGGGGTTTCACGCCCAAAGAGCCAGCAGGAAAAACTATGCCTTGTTCTAAAGCTCTTTGGGAAACGTTTGCGTAGCCCCACAGACCTGGGGGCTACAGGCTTTCCTGCTGCCTTCAGCCTCAAAACAACCCTTTCCCACTTGGCGCCGCGCCAGGCACAAAAATGGCCATATGGCTGGAGATGGGTCCCATGCCCAAGGAGCCAGCAGGGAAAATTATGCCTTGTTCTAAAGCTCTTTGGGAACCGCTTGCGTAGCCCCACAGACCTGGGGGCTACAGGCTTTCCTGCTACCTTCAGCCTCAAAACCACCCTTTCCCACTTGGCGCCGCGCCAGGCACAAAAATGGCCATATGGCTGGAGAGGGTTTTCACGCCCAAGGAACCAGCAGGAAAAACTATGCCTTGTTCTAAAGCTCTTTGGAAACCGCTTGTGTAGCCCCACAGACCTGGGGGCTGCAGCCTTTCCTGCTGCCTTCAGCCTCAAAACCACCCTTTCCCACTTGGCGCCGCGCCAGGCACAAAAATGGCCATATGGCTGGAGATGGGTCCCACGCCCAAAGAACCAGCAGGGAAAATTATGCCTTGTTCTAAAGCTCTTTGGGAACAGCGTGCGTAGCCCCACAGACCTGGAGGCTGCAGGCTTTCCTGCTGCCTTCACCCTCAAAACCGCCCTTTCCCACTTGGCGCCGCGCCAGGAACAAAAATGGCCATATGGGTGGAGAGGGGTCCCATGCCCAAGGAGCCAGCAGGGAAAATTATGCCTTGTTCTAAAGCTCTTTGGGAACCGCTTGCGTAGCCCCACAGACCTGGGGGCTGCAGGCTTCCCTTCTGCCTTCAGCCTCAAAACCACCCTTTCCCACTTGGCGCCGCGCCAGGCACAAAAATGGCCATATGGCTGGAGATGGGTCCCACGCCCAAAGAACCAGCAGGGAAAATTATGCCTTGTTCTAAAGCTCTTTGGGAACAGCGTGCGTAGCCCCACAGACCTGGCGGCTGCAGGCTTTCCTGCTGCCTTCAGCCTCAAAACCACCCATTCCCACTTGGCGCCGCGCCAGGCACAAAAATGGCCATATAGCTGGAGAGGGTTTTCACGCCCAAGGAACCAGCAGGGAAAAATATGCCTTGTTCTAAAGCTCTTTGGGAACCGCTTGCGTAGCCCCACAGACCTGGGGGCTGCAGGCTTTCCTGCTGCCTTCTTCCTCAAAACCACCCTTTCCCACTTGGCGCTGCGCCAGGCACAAAAATGGCCATATGGCTGGAGATGGGTCCACGGCCAAAGAGCAAGCACGGAAAAATATGCCTTGTTCTAAAGCTCTTTGGGAACCGCTTGCGTAGCCCCACAGACCTAGGGGCTGCAGGCTTTCCTGCTGCCTTCAGCCTCAAAACCACCCATTCCCACATGGAGCCGTGCCAGGCACAAAAATGGCCATATGGCTGGATAGGGTTTTCACGCCCGAGTAGCCAGCAGGGAAAACTATGCCATGTTGTAAAGCTCTTTGGGAACCGCGTGCGTAGCCCCACAGACCTGGGGACTGCAGGCTTCCCTTCTGCCTTCAGCCTCAAAACCACCCTTCCCCACTTGGCGCCGCACCAGGCACAAAAATGGCCATATGGCTGGAAATGGGTTTCACGCCCAAAGAGCCAGGAGGAAAAAATATGCCTTGTTCTAAAGCTCTTTGGGAACCGCTTCCATAGCCCCACAGACCTGGAGGCTGCAGGCTTTCCTGCTGCCTTCACCCTCAAAACCACCCTTTCCCACTTGGCGCCGCGCCAGGCACAAAAATGGCCATATGGCTGGAGACGGGTTTCACGCCCAAAGAGCCAGCAGGAAAAACTATGCCTTGTTCTAAAGCTCTTTGGGAAACGTTTGCGTAGCCCCACAGACCTGGGGGCTACAGGCTTTCCTGCTGCCTTCACCTTCAAAACCACCCTTTTCCACTTGGCGCCGTGCCAGGCAAAAAAATGGCCATATGGCTGGAGAGGGGTCCCACGCCCAAGGAGCCAGCAGGGAAAACTATGCCTTGTTCTAAAGCTCTTTGGGAACCGCTTGCGTAGCCCCACAGACCTGGGGGCTGCAGGCTTTCCTGCTGCCTTCAGCCTCAACACCACCCTTCCCCACTTGGCGCCGCGCCAGGCACAAAAATGGCCATATGGCTGGAGACGGGTTTCACGCCCAAAGAGCCAGCAGGAAAAACTATGCCTTGTTCTAAAGCTCTTTGGGAAACGTTTGCGTAGCCCCACAGACCTGGGGGCTACAGGCTTTCCTGCTGCCTTCACCTTCAAAACCACCCTTTTCCACTTGGCGCCGTGCCAGGCAAAAAAATGGCCATATGGCTGGAGAGGGGTCCCACGCCCAAGGAGCCAGCAGGGAAAACTATGCCTTGTTCTAAAGCTCTTTGGGAACCGCTTGCGTAGCCCCACAGACCTGGGGGCTGCAGGCTTTCCTGCTGCCTTCAGCCTCAACACCACCCTTCCCCACTTGGCACCGCGCCAGGCACAAAAATGGCCATATGGCTGGAGATGGGTCCCACGCCCAAAGAGCCAGCAGGGAAAACTATGCCTTGTTCTAAAGCTCTTTGGGAAGCGCGTGCGTAGCCCCACAGACCTGGGGGCTGCAGGCTTCCCTTCTGCCTTCAGCCTCAAAACCACCCTTCCCCAGTAGGCGCCGTGCCAGGCACAAAAATGGCCATATTGCTGGAGATGGGTCCCACGCCTAAAGAACCAGCAGGGAAAACTATGCCTTGTTCTAAAGCTCTTTGGGAACTGCTTGCGTAGCCCCACAGACCTGGGGGCTGCAGGCTTCCCTTCTGCCTTCAGCCTCAAAACCACCCTTCCCCACTTGACGCCGCGCCAGGCACAAAAATGGCCATATGGCTGGAGAGGGGTTTCACGCCCAAGGAGCCAGCAGGGAAAACTATGCCTTGTTCTAAAGCTCTTTGGGAACCGCTTGCGTAGCCCCACAGACCTGGGGGCTGCAGGCTTTCCTGCTGCCTTCTTCCTCAAAACCACCCTTTCCCACTTGGCGCTGCGCCAGGCACAAAAATGGCCATATGGCTGGAGATGGGTCCACGCCCAAAGAGCAAGCACGGAAAAATATGCCTTGTTCTAAAGCTCTTTGGGAACCGCTTGCGTAGCCCCACAGACCTAGGGGCTGCAGGCTTTCCTGCTGCCTTCAGCCTCAAAACCACCCATTCCCACATGGAGCCGTGCCAGGCACAAAAATGGCCATATGGCTGGATAGGGTTTTCACGCCCGAGTAGCCAGCAGGGAAAACTATGCCATGTTGTAAAGCTCTTTGGGAACCGCGTGCGTAGCCCCACAGACCTGGGGACTGCAGGCTTCCCTTCTGCCTTCAGCCTCAAAACCACCCTTCCCCACTTGGCGCCGCGCCAGCCACAAAAATGGCCATATGGCTGGAAATGGGTTTCACGCCCAAAGAGCCAGGAGGAAAAAATATGCCTTGTTCTAAAGCTCTTTGGGAACCGCTTGCATAGCCCCACAGACCTGGAGGCTGCAGGCTTTCCTGCTGCCTTCACCCTCAAAACCACCCTTTCCCACTTGGCGCCGCGCCAGGCACAAAAATGGCCATATGGCTGGAGAGGGGTCCCATGCCCAAGGAGCCAGCAGGGAAAATTATGCCTTGTTCTAAAGCTCTTTGGGAACCGCTTGCGTAGCCCCACAGACCTGGGGGCTGCAGGCTTTCCTGCTGCCTTCAGCCTCAAAACCACCCTTTCCCACTTGGCGCCGCGCCAGGCACAAAAATGGCCATATGGCTGGAGACAGGTTTCACGCCCAAAGAGCCAGCAGGAAAAACTATGCCTTGTTCTAAAGCTCTTTGGGAAACGTTTGCGTAGCCCCACAGACCTGGGGGCTACAGGCTTTCCTGCTGCCTTCACCTTCAAAACCACCCTTTTCCACTTGGCGCCGTGCCAGGCAAAAAAATGGCCATATGGCTGGAGAGGGGTCCCACGCCCAAGGAGCCAGCAGGGAAAACTATGCCTTGTTCTAAAGCTCTTTGGGAACCGCTTGCGTAGCCCCACAGACCTGGGGGCTGCAGGCTTTCCTGCTGCCTTCAGCCTCAACACCACCCTTCCCCACTTGGCGCCGCGCCAGGCACAAAAATGGCCATATGGCTGGAGATGGGTCCCACGCCTAAAGAACCAGCAGGAAAAACTATGCCTTGTTCTAAAGCTCTTTGGGAACTGCTTGCGTAGCCCCACAGACCTGGGGGCTGCAGGCTTCCCTTCTGCCTTCAGCCTCAAAACCACCATTCCCCACTTGACGCCGCGCCAGGCACAAAAATGGCCATATGGCTGGAGAGGGGTTTCACGCCCGAGGAGCCAGCAGGGAAAACTATGCCTTGTTCTAAAGCTCTTTGGGAACCGCTTGCGTAGCCCCACAGACCTGGGGGCTGCAGGCTTTCCTGCTGCCTTCAGCCTCAACACCACCCTTTCCCACTTGGCGCCGCGCCAGGCACAAAAATGGCCATATGGCTGGAGATGGCTCCCACACCCAAGGAGCCAGCAGGGAAAATTATGCCTTGTTCTAAAGCTCTTTGGGAACCGCTTGCGTAGCCCCACAGACCTGGGGGCTACAGGCTTTCCTGCTGCCTTCAGCCTCAAAACCACCCATTCCCACTTGGCGCCGTGCCAGGCACAAAAATGGCCATATTGCTGGAGATGGGTCCCACGCCCAAAGAACCAGCAGGGAAAACTATGCCTTGTTCTAAAGCTCTTTGGGAACCGCTTGCGTAGCCCCACAGACCTGGGGGCTGCAGGCTTCCCTTCTGCCTTCAGCCTCAAAACCACCCTTCCCCACTTGACGCCGCACCAGGCACAAAAATGGCCCTATGGCTGGAGAGGCGTTTCACGCCCAAAGAGCCAGCAGGAAAAACTATGCCTTGTTCTAAAGCTCTTTGGGAACCGCTTGCGTAGCCCCACAGACCTGCCGGCTGCAGGCTTTCCTGCTGCCTTCAGCCTCAAAACCACCCTTCCCCAGTAGGCACCGTGCCAGGCACAAAAATGGCCATATGGCTGGAGAGGGTTTTCACGCCCAAGGAGCCAGCAGGGAAAACTATGCCTTGTTCTAAAGCTCTTTGGGAACGTCTTGCGTAGCCCCAAAGACCTGGGGGCTGCAGGCTTTCCTGCTGCCTTCAGCCTCAAAACCACCCTTTCCCACTTGGCGCCGCGCCAGGCACAAAAATGGCCATATGGCTGGAGATGGGTCCCACGCCCAAAGAACCAGCAGGGAAAATTATGCCTTGTTCTAAAGCTCTTTGGGAACAGCGTGCGTAGCCCCACAGACCTGGGGGCTACAGGCTTTCCTGCTGCCTTCAGCCTCAAAACCACCCATTCCCACTTGGCGCCGCGCCAGGCACAAAAATGGCCATATGGTTGGAGATGGGTCCACGGCCAAAGAGCAAGCACGGAAAAATATGCCTTGTTCTAAAGCTCTTTGGGAACCGCTTGCGTAGCCCCACAGACCTGGGGGCTGCAGGCTTTCCTGCTGCCTTCACCCTCAAAACCACACTTTCCCACTTGGCGCCGTACCAGGCACAAAAATGGCCATATGGCTGGAGATGGGTCCCACGCCCAAAGAACCAGCAGGGAAAACTATGCCTTGTTCTAAAGCTCTTTGGGAACCGCTTGCGTAGCCCCACAGACCTGGGGGCTGCAGGCTTTCCTGCTGCCTTCACCCTCAAAACCACCCATTCCCACATGGAGCCGTGCCAGGCACAAAAATGGCCATATGGCTGGATAGGTTTTTCACGCCCAAGTAGCCAGCAGGAAAAACTATGCTTTGTTCTAAAGCTCTTTGGGAACCGCTTGCGTAGCCCCACAGACCTGGGGGCTGCAGGCTTTCCTGCTGCCTTCAGCCTCAAAACCACTCTTTCCCACTTGGCGCCGCGCCAGGCACAAAAATGGCCATATGGCTGGAGATGGGTCCCACGCCCAAAGAACCACCAGGGAAAACTATGCCTTGTTGTAAAGCTCTTTGGGAACCGCGTGCGTAGCCCCACAGACCTGGGGACTACAGGCTTTCCTGCTGCCTTCACCCTCAAAACCACCCTTTCCCACTTGGCGCCGCGCCAGGCACAAAAATGGCCATATGGCTGCAGATGGGTCCCACGCCCAAGGAGCCTGCAGGGAAAATTATGCCTTGTTCTAAAGCTCTTTGGGAACCGCTTGCGTAGCCCCACAGACCTGGGGGCTGCAGGCTTTCCTGCTGCCTTCAGCCTCAACACCACCCTTTCCCACTTGGCGCCGCGCCAGGCACAAAAATGGCCATATGGCTGGAGATGGGTCCCACGCCCAAAGAACCAGCAGGGAAAACTATGCCTTGTTCTAAAGCTCTTTGGGAAGCGCGTGCGTAGCCCCACAGACCTGGGGGCTGCAGGCTTCCCTTCTGCCTTCTTCCTCAAAACCACCCTTCCTCAGTAGGCGCCGTGCCTGGCACAAAAATGGCCATATGGCTGGAGACGGGTTTCACGCCCAAAGAGCCAGCAGGAAAAACTATGCCTTGTTCTAAAGCCCTTTGGGAACCGCTTGCGTAGCCCCACAGACCTGGGGGCTGCAGGCTTTCCTGCTGCCTTCAGCCTCAAAACCACCCTTCCCCACTTGACGCCGCGCCAGCCACAAAAATGGCCGTATGGCTGGAGAGGGGTTTCACGCCCAAGGAACCAGCAGGGAAAACTATGCCTTGTTCTAAAGCTCTTTGGGAACCGCTTGCGTAGCCCCACAGACCTGGGGGCTGCAGGCTTTCCTGCTGCCTTCAGCCTCAAAACCACCCTTTCCCACTTGGCGCCGTGCCAGGCACAAAAATGGCCATATTGCTGGAGATGCGTCCCACGCCCAAAGAACCAGCAGGGAAAACTATGCCTTGTTCTAAAGCTCTTTGGGAACCGCTTGCGTAGCCCCACAGACCTGGGGGCTGCAGGCTTCCCTTCTGCCTTCAGCCTCAAAACCACCCTTCCCCACTTGACGCCGCACCAGGCACAAAAATGGCCCTATGGCTGGAGAGGTGTTTCACGCCCAAAGAGCCAGCAGGAAAAACTATGCCTTGTTCTAAAGCTCTTTGGGAACCGCTTGCGTAGCCCCACAGACCTGCCGGCTGCAGGCTTTCCTGCTGCCTTCAGCCTCAAAACCACCCTTCCCCAGTAGGCGCCGTGCCAGGCACAAAAATGGCCATATGGCTGGAGAGGGTTTTCACGCCCAAGGAGCCAGCAGGGAAAACTATGCCTTGTTCTAAAGCTCTTTGGGAACCTCTTGCGTAGCCCCACAGACCTGGGGGCTGCAGGCTTTCCTGCTGCCTTCAGCCTCAAAACCACCCTTTCCCACTTGGCGCCGCGCCAGGCACAAAAATGGCCATATGGCTGGAGATGGGTCCCCCGCCCAAAGAACCAGCAGGGAAAATTATGCCTTGTTCTAAAGCTCTTTGGGAACAGCGTGCGTAGCCCCACAGACCTGGGGGCTACAGGCTTTCCTGCTGCCTTCTGCCTCAAAACCACCCATTCCCACTTGGCGCCGCGCCAGGCACAAAAATGGCCATATGGCTGGAGAGGGTTTTCACGCCCAAGGAACAAGCAGGGAAAACTATGCCTTGTTCTAAAGCTCTTTGGGAACCGCTTGCGTAGCCCCACAGACCTGGGGGCTGCAGGCTTTCCTGCTGCCTTCACCCTCAAAACCACCCTTTCCCACTTGGCGCCGTGCCAGGCACAAAAATGGCCATATGGCTGGAGATGGGTCCACGGCCAAAGAGCAAGCACGGAAAAATATGCCTTGTTCTAAAGCTCTTTGGGAACCGCTTGCGTAGCCCCACAGACCTGGGGGCTGCAGGCTTTCCTGCTGCCTTCAGCCTCAACACCACCCTTCCCCACTTGGCGCCGCGTCAGGCACAAAAATGGCCATATGGCTGGAGATGGGTCCCACGCCCAAAGAGACAGCAGGGAAAACGATGCCTTGTTCTAAAGCTCTTTGGGAACCGCTTGCGTAGCCCCACAGACCTGCCGGCTGCAGGCTTTCCTGCTGCCTTCACCCTCAAAACCGCCCTTTCCCACTTGGCGCCGCGCCAGGCACAAAAATGGCCATATGGCTGGAGATGGTTCCCACGCCCAAGGAGCCAGCAGGGAAAATTATGCCTTGTTCTAAAGCTCTTTGGGAACCGCTTGCGTAGCCCCACAGACCTGGGGGCTGCAGGCTTTTCTGCTGCCTTCAGCCTCAACACCACCCTTTCCCACTTGGCGCCGCGCCAGGCACAAAAATGGCCATATGGCTGGAGATGGGTCCCACGCCCAAAGAGACAGCAGGGAAAACTATGCCTTGTTCTAAAGCTCATTGGGAACCGCGTGCGTAGCCCCACAGACCTGGGGGCTGCAGGCTTTCCTTCTGCCTTCACCCTCAAAACCACCCTTCCCCATTAGGCGCCGTGCCAGGCACAAAAATGGCCATATTGCTGGAGATGGGTCCCACGCTCAAGGAGCCAGCAGGGAAAACTATGCCTTGTTCTGAAGCTCTTTGGGAACCGCGTGCGTAGCCCCACAGACCTGGGGGCTGCAGGCTTCCCTTCTGCCTTCTTCCTCAAAACCACCCTTCCCCAGTAGGCGCCGTGCCTGGCACAAAAATGGCCATATGGCTGGAGACGGGTTTCACGCCCAAAGAGCCAGCAGGAAAAACTATGCCTTGTTCTAAAGCCCTTTGGGAACCGCTTGCGTAGCCCCACAGACCTGGGGGCTGCAGGCTTTCCTGCTGCCTTCAGCCTCAAAACCACCCTTCCCCACTTGACGCCGCGCCAGCCACAAAAATGGCCATATGGCTGGAGTGGGGTTTCACGCCCAAAGAGCCAGCAGGAAAAACTATGCCTTGTTCTAAAGCTCTTTGGGAACCGCTTGCGTAGCCCCACAGACCTGGGGGCTGCAGGCTTTCCTGCTGCCTTCAGCCTCAAAACCACCCTTTCCCACTTGGCGCCGCGCCAGGCACAAAAATGGCCATATGGCTGGAGAGGGTTTTCACGTCGAAGGAGCCAGCAGGGAAAACTATGCCTTGTTCTAAAGCTCTTTGGGAACCTCTTGCGTAGCCCCACAGACCTGGGGGCTGCAGGCTTTCCTGCTGCCTTCAGCCTCAAAACCACCCTTTCCCACTTGGCGCCGCGCCAGGCGCAAAAATGGCCATATAGCTGGAGATGGGTCCCACGCCCAAAGAACCAGCAGGGAAAATTATGCCTTGTTCTAGATCTCTTTGGGAACAGCGTGCGTAGCCCCACAGACCTGGGGGCTACAGGCTTTCCTGCTGCCTTCAGCCTCAAAACCACCCTTTCCCATTTGGCGCCGCGCCAGGCACAAAAATGGCCATATGGCTGGAGAGGGGTTTCACGCCCAAAGAACCAGCAGGAAAAACTATGCCTTGTTCTAAAGCTCTTTGGGAACCGCTTGCGTAGCCCCACAGACCTGGCGGCTGCAGGCTTTCCTGCTGCCTTCAGCCTCAAAACCACCCTTCCCCAGTAGGCGCCGTGCCAGGCACAAAAATGGCCATATGGCTGGAGAGGGTTTTCACGCCCAAGGAGCCAGCAGGGAAAACTATGCCTTGTTCTAAAGCTCTTTGGGAACCTCTTGCGTAGCCCCACAGACCTGGGGGCTGCAGGCTTTCCTGCTGCCTTCAGCCTCAAAACCACCCTTTCCCACTTGGCGCCGCGCCAGGCACAAAAATGGCCATATGGCTGGAGATGGGTCCCACGCCCAAAGAACCAGCAGGGAAAATTATGCCTTGTTCTAAAGCTCTTTGGGAACAGCGTGCGTAGCCCCACAGACCTGGGGGCTACAGGCTTTCCTGCTGCCTTCTGCCTCAAAACCACCCATTCCCACTTGGCGCCGCGCCAGGCACAAAAATGGCCATATGGCTGGAGAGGGTTTTCACGCCCAAGGAACAAGCAGGGAAAACTATGCCTTGTTCTAAAGCTCTTTGGGAACCGCTTGCGTAGCCCCACAGACCTGGGGGCTGCAGGCTTTCCTGCTGCCTTCACCCTCAAAACCACCCTTTCCCACTTGGCGCCGTGCCAGGCACAAAAATGGCCATATGGCTGGAGATGGGTCCACGGCCAAAGAGCAATCACGGAAAAATATGCCTTGTTCTAAAGCTCTTTGGGAACCGCTTGCGTAGCCCCACAGACCTGGGGGCTGCAGGCTTTCCTGCTGCCTTCAGCCTCAACACCACCCTTTCCCACTTGGCGCCGCGTCAGGCACAAAAATGGCCATATGGCTGGAGATGGGTCCCATGCCCAAAGAGACAGCAGGGAAAACGATGCCTTGTTCTAAAGCTCTTTGGGAACCGCTTGCGTAGCCCCACAGACCTGCCGGCTGCAGGCTTTCCTGCTGCCTTCACCCTCAAAACCGCCCTTTCCCACTTGGCGCCGCGCCAGGCACAAAAATGGCCATATGGCTGGAGATGGCTCCCACGCCCAAGGAGCCAGCAGGGAAAATTATGCCTTGTTCTAAAGCTCTTTGGGAACCGCTTGCGTAGCCCCACAGACCTGGGGGCTGCAGGCTTTTCTGCTGCCTTCAGCCTCAACACCACCCTTTCCCACTTGGCGCCGCGCCAGGCACAAAAATGGCCATATGGCTGGAGATGGGTCCCACGCCCAAAGAGACAGCAGGGAAAACTATGCCTTGTTCTAAAGCTCATTGGGAACCGCGTGCGTAGCCCCACAGACCTGGGGGCTGCAGGCTTTCCTTCTGCCTTCTTCCTCAAAACCACCCTTCCCCATTAGGCGCCGTGCCAGGCACAAAAATGGCCATATTGCTGGAGATGGGTCCCACGCTCAAGGAGCCAGCAGGGAAAACTATGCCTTGTTCTGAAGCTCTTTGGGAACCGCGTGCGTAGCCCCACAGACCTGGGGGCTGCAGGCTTCCCTTCTGCCTTCTTCCTCAAAACCACCCTTTCCCACTTAGCGCCGTGCCTGGCACAAAAATGGCCATATGGCTGGAGACGGGTTTCAAGCCCAAAGAGCCAGCAGGAAAAACTATGCCTTGTTCTAAAGCCCTTTGGGAACCGCTTGCGTAGCCCCACAGACCTGGGGGCTGCAGGCTTTCCTGCTGCCTTCAGCCTCAAAACCACCCTTCCCCACTTGACGCCGCGCCAGCCACAAAAATGGCCATATGGCTGGAGAGGGGTTTCACGCCCAAAGAGCCAGCAGGAAAAACTATGCCTTGTTCTAAAGCTCTTTGGGAACCGCTTGCGTAGCCCCACAGACCTGGGGGCTGCAGGCTTTCCTGCTGCCTTCAGCCTCAAAACCACCCTTTCCCACTTGGCGCCGTGCCAGGCACAAAAATGGCCATATGGCTGGAGAGGGTTTTCACGTCGAAGGAGCCAGCAGGGAAAACTATGCCTTGTTCTAAAGCTCTTTGGGAACCTCTTGCGTAGCCCCACAGACCTGGGGGCTGCAGGCTTTCCTGCTGCCTTCAGCCTCAAAACCACCCTTTCCCACTTGGCGCCGCGCCAGGCGCAAAAATGGCCATATAGCTGGAGATGGGTCCCACGCCCAAAGAACCAGCAGGGAAAATTATGCCTTGTTCTAGATCTCTTTGGGAACAGCGTGCGTAGCCCCACAGACCTGGGGGCTACAGGCTTTCCTGCTGCCTTCAGCCTCAAAACCACCCTTTCCCATTTGGCGCCGCGCCAGGCACAAAAATGGCCATATGGCTGGAGAGGGATTTCACGCCCAAGGAACCAGCAGGGAAAACTATGCCTTGTTCTAAAGCTCTTTGGAAACCGCTTGCGTAGCCCCACAAACCTGGGGGCTGCAGGCTTTCCTGCTGCCTTCAGCCTCAAAACCACCCTTTCCCACTTGGCGCCGCGCCAGGCACAAAAATGGCCATATGGCTGGAGATGGGTCCCACGCCCAAAGAACCAGCAGGGAAAACTATGCCTTGTTCTAAAGCTCTTTGGGAACCGCATGCGTAGCCCCACAGACCTGGGGGCTGCAGGCTTCCCTTCTGCCTTCAGCCTCAAAACCACCCTTCCCCACTTGGCGCCGCACCAGGCACAAAAAAGGCCATATGGCTGGAGAGGGGTTTCACGCCCAAAGAGCCAGCAGGAAAAACTATGCCTTGTTCTAAAGCTCTTTGGGAACCGCTTGCGTAGCCCCACAGACCTGGCGGCTGCAGGCTTTCCTGCTGCCTTCTTCCTCAAAACCACCCTTTCCCACTTGGCGCCGCGCCAGGCACAAAAATGGCCATATGGCTGGAGATGGGTCCACGGCCAAAGAGCAAGCACGGAAAAATATGCCTTGTTCTAAAGCTCTTTGGGAACCTCTTGCGTAGCCCCACAGACCTGGGGGCTGCAGGCTTTCCTGCTGCCTTCAGCCTCAAAACCACCCATTCCCACATGGAGCTGTGCCAGGCACAAAAATGGCCATATGGCTGGATAGGGTTTTCACGCCGAAGTAGGCAGCAGGAAAAACTATGCCTTGTTCTAAAGCTCTTTGGGAACCGCTTGCGTAGCCCCACAGACCTGGGGGCTGCAGGCTTTCCTGCTGCCTTCAGCCTCGACACCACCCTTTCCCACTTGGCGCCGCGCCAGGCACAAAAATGGCCATATGGCTGGAGATGGGTCCCACGCCCAAAGAACCATCAGGGAAAACTATGCCTTGTTGTAAAGCTCTTTGGGAACCGCGTGCGTAGCCCCACAGACCTGGGGGCTGCAGGCTTCCCTTCTGCCTTCTTCCTCAAAACCACCCTTCCCCAGTAGGCGCCGCGCCTGGCACAAAAATGGCCATATGGCTGGAGACGGGTTTCAAGCCCAAAGAGCCAGCAGGAAAAACTATGCCTTGTTCTAAAGCCCTTTGGGAACCGCTTGCGTAGCCCCACAGACCTGGGGGCTGCAGGCTTTCCTGCTGCCTTCAGCCTCAAAACCACCCTTCCCCACTTGACGCCGCGCCAGCCACAAAAATGGCCATATGGCTGGAGAGGGGTTTCACGCCCAAAGAGCCAGCAGGAAAAACTATGCCTTGTTCTAAAGCTCTTTGGGAACCGCTTGCGTAGCCCCACAGACCTGGGGGCTGCAGGCTTTCCTGCTGCCTTCAGCCTCAAAACCACCCTTTCCCACTTGGCGCCGTGCCAGGCACAAAAATGGCCATATGGCTGGAGAGGGTTTTCACGTCGAAGGAGCCAGCAGGGAAAACTATGCCTTGTTCTAAAGCTCTTTGGGAACCTCTTGCGTAGCCCCACAGACCTGGGGGCTGCAGGCTTTCCTGCTGCCTTCAGCCTCAAAACCACCCTTTCCCACTTGGCGCCGCGCCAGGCGCAAAAATGGCCATATAGCTGGAGATGGGTCCCACGCCCAAAGAACCAGCAGGGAAAATTATGCCTTGTTCTAGATCTCTTTGGGAACAGCGTGCGTAGCCCCACAGACCTGGGGGCTACAGGCTTTCCTGCTGCCTTCAGCCTCAAAACCACCCTTTCCCATTTGGCGCCGCGCCAGGCACAAAAATGGCCATATGGCTGGAGAGGGATTTCACGCCCAAGGAACCAGCAGGGAAAACTATGCCTTGTTCTAAAGCTCTTTGGAAACCGCTTGCGTAGCCCCACAAACCTGGGGGCTGCAGGCTTTCCTGCTGCCTTCAGCCTCAAAACCACCCTTTCCCACTTGGCGCCGCGCCAGGCACAAAAATGGCCATATGGCTGGAGATGGGTCCCACGCCCAAAGAACCAGCAGGGAAAACTATGCCTTGTTCTAAAGCTCTTTGGGAACCGCATGCGTAGCCCCACAGACCTGGGGGCTGCAGGCTTCCCTTCTGCCTTCAGCCTCAAAACCACCCTTCCCCACTTGGCGCCGCACCAGGCACAAAAAAGGCCATATGGCTGGAGAGGGGTTTCACGCCCAAAGAGCCAGCAGGAAAAACTATGCCTTGTTCTAAAGCTCTTTGGGAACCGCTTGCGTAGCCCCACAGACCTGGCGGCTGCAGGCTTTCCTGCTGCCTTCTTCCTCAAAACCACCCTTTCCCACTTGGCGCCGCGCCAGGCACAAAAATGGCCATATGGCTGGAGATGGGTCCACGGCCAAAGAGCAAGCACGGAAAAATATGCCTTGTTCTAAAGCTCTTTGGGAACCTCTTGCGTAGCCCCACAGACCTGGGGGCTGCAGGCTTTCCTGCTGCCTTCAGCCTCAAAACCACCCATTCCCACATGGAGCTGTGCCAGGCACAAAAATGGCCATATGGCTGGATAGGGTTTTCACGCCGAAGTAGGCAGCAGGAAAAACTATGCCTTGTTCTAAAGCTCTTTGGGAACCGCTTGCGTAGCCCCACAGACCTGGGGGCTGCAGGCTTTCCTGCTGCCTTCAGCCTCGACACCACCCTTTCCCACTTGGCGCCGCGCCAGGCACAAAAATGGCCATATGGCTGGAGATGGGTCCCACGCCCAAAGAACCATCAGGGAAAACTATGCCTTGTTGTAAAGCTCTTTGGGAACCGCGTGCGTAGCCCCACAGACCTGGGGGCTGCAGGCTTCCCTTCTGCCTTCAGCCTCAAAACCACCCTTCCCCACTTGGCGCCGCACCAGGCACAAAAATGGCGATACGGCTGGAGAGGGGTTTCACGCCGAAAGAGCCAGCAGGGAAAAACTATGCCTTGTTCTAAAGCTCTTTGGGAAACTTTTGCGTAGAACCACAGACCTGGGGGCTACAGGCTTTCCTGCTGCCTTCACCCTCAAAACCGCCCTTTCCCACTTGGCGCCGTGCCAGGCACAAAAATGGCCATATGGCTGGAGATGGGTCCCACGCCCAAGGAGCCAGCAGGGAAAATTATGCCTTGTTCTAAAGCTCTTTGGGAACCGCTTGCGTAGCCCCACAAACCTGGGGGCTGCAGGCTTTCCTGCTGCCTTCAGCCTCAACACCACCCTTTCCCACTTGGCGCCGCGCCAGGCACAAAAATGGCCATATGGCTGGAGATGGGTCCCACGCCCAAAGAGACAGCAGGGAAAACTATGCCTTGTTCTAAAGCTCTTTGGGAACCGCGTGCGTAGCCCCACAGACCTGGGGGCTGCAGGCTTCCCTTCTGCCTTCTTCCTCAAAACCACCCTTCCCCAGTAGGCGCCGTGCCTGGCACAAAAATGGCCATATGGCTGGATAGGGTTTTCACGCCCAAGGAACCAGCAGGGAAAACTATGCCTTGTTCTAAAGCTCTTTGGGAACCACTTGCGTAGCCCCACAGACCTGGGGGCTGCAGGCTTTCCTGCTGCCTTCAGCCTCAAAACCACCCTTTCCCACTTGGCGCCGTGCCAGGCACAAAAATGGCCATATGGCTGGAGAGGGTTTTCACGCCCAAGGAGCCAGCAGGGAAAACTATGCCTTGTTCTAAAGCTCTGTGGGAACCTCTTGCGTATCCCCACAGACCTGGGGGCTGCAGGCTTTCCTGCTGCCTTCACCCTCAAAACCACCCTTTCCCACTTGGCGCCGCGCCAGCCACAAAAATGGCCATATGGCTCGAGATGGGTCCCATGCCCAAGGAGCCAGCACGGAAAACTCTGCCTTGTTCTAAAGCTCTTTGGGAACCTCTTGCGTAGCCCCACAGACCTGGGGGCTGCAGGCTTTCCTGCTGCCTTCAGCCTCAACACCACCCTTTCCCACTTGGCGCCGCGCCAGGCACAAAAATGGCCATATTGCTGGAGATGGGTCCCACGCCCAAAGAGCAATCACGGAAAACTATGCCTTGTTCTAAAGCTCTTTGGGAACCGCGTGCGTAGCCCCACAGACCTGGGGGCTGCAGGCTTCCCTTCTGCCTTCTTCCTCAAAACCACCCTTCCCCACTAGGCGCCGTGCCAGGCACAAAAATGGCCATATGGCTGGAGATGGGTCCCACGCCCAAGGAGCCTGCAGGGAAAACTATGCCTTGTTCTGAAGCTCTTTGGGAACTGCTTGCGTAGCCCCACAGACCTGGGGGCTGCAGGCTTCCCTTCTGCCTTCAGCCTCAAAACCACCCTTCCCCAGTTGGCGCCGTGCCAGGCACAAAAATGGCCATATGGCTGGAGACGGGTTTCACGCCCAAAGAGCCAGCAGGAAAAACTATGCCTTGTTCTAAAGCTCTTTGGGAACCGCTTGAGTAGCCCCACAGACCTGGGGGCTGCAGGCTTTCCTGCTGCCTTCAGCCTCAAAACCACCCTTTCCCACTTGGTGCCGCGCGAGGCACAAAAATGGCCATATGGCTGGAGATGGGTCCCATGCCCAAGGAGCCAGCAGGGAAAATTATGCCTTGTTCTAAAGCTCTTTGGGAACCGCTTGCGTAGCCCCACAGACCTGGCGGCTGCAGGCTTTCCTGCTGCCTGCAGCCTCAAAACCACCCTTTCCCACTTGGCGCCGCGCCAGGCACAAAAATGGCCATATGGCTGGAGAGGCGTTTCACGCCCAAGGAGCCAGCAGGGAAAATTATGCCTTGTTCTAAAGCTCTTTGGGAACCGCTTGCGTAGCCCCACAGACCTGGGGGCTGCAGGCTTTCCTGCTGCCTTCAGCCTTGACAACACCCTTTCCCACTTGGCGTCGCGCCAGGCACAAAAATGGCCATATGGCTGGAGAGGGTTTTCACGCCCAAAGAGCCAGTAGGGAAAATTATGCCTTGTTCTAAAGCTCTTTGGGAACCGCTTGCGTAGCCCCACAGACCTGGGGGCTGCAGACTTTCCTGCTGCCTTCTTCCTCAAAACCACCCTTTCCCACTTGGCGCCGTGCCAGGCACAAAAATGGCCATATGGCTGGAGATGGGTCAACGGCCAAAGAGCAAGCACGGAAAAATATGCCTTGTTCTAAAGCTCTTTGGGAACCGCTTGCGTAGCCCCACAGACCTGGGGGCTGCAGGCTTTCCTGCTGCCTTCACCCTCAAAACCACCCATTCCCACATGGAGCCGCGCCAGGCACAAAAATGGCCATATGGCTGGAGATGGGTCCCACGCCCAAGGAGCCAGCAGGGAAAACTATGCCTTGTTCTGAAGCTCTTTGGGAACCGCTTGCGTATCCCCACAGACCTGGCGGCTGCAGGCTTTCCTGCTGCCTTCACCCTCAAAACCACCCTTTCCCACTTGGCGCCGCGCCAGGCACAAAAATGGCCATATGGCTGGAGATGGGTCCCACGCCCAAAGAACCAGCAGGGAAAACTATGCCTTGTTCTAAAGCTCTTTGAGAACCGCGTGCGTAGCCCCACAGACCTGGGGGCTGCAGGCTTTCCTGCTGCCTTCAGCCTCAAAACCACCCTTCCCCACTTCGCGCCGTTGCAGGCACAAAAATGGCCATATGGCTGGAGACAGGTTTCACGCCCAAAGAGCCAGCATGAAAAACTATGCCTTGTTCTAAAGCTCTTTGGGAACTGCTTGCATAGCCCCACAGACCTGGGGGCTGCAGGCTTTCCTGCTGCCTTCAGCCTCAAAACCACCCTTTCCCACTTGGCGGCGCGCCAGGCACAAAAATGGCCATATGGCTGGAGATGGGTCCCACGCCCAAAGAGACAGCAGGGAAAATTATGCCTTGTTCTAAAGCTCTTTGGGAACCGCTTGCGTAGCCCCACAGACCTGGGGGCTGCAGGCTTTCCTGCTCCCTTCAGCTTCAAAACCACACTTTCCCACTTGGCGCCACGCCAGGCACAAAAATGGCCATATGGCTGGAGAGGGTTTTCACGCCCAAGGAACCAGCAGGGAAAACTGTGCATTGTTCTAAAGCTCTTTGGGAACTGCTTGCGTAGCCCCACAGACCTGGGGGCTGCAGGCTTTCCTGGGGGCTGCAGGCTTTCCTGCTGCCTTCAGCCTGAAAACCACCCTTTCCCACTTGGCGCCGCGCCAGGCACAAAAATGGCCATATGGCTGGAGATGGGTCCCACGCCCAAGGAGCCAGCAGGGAAAACTATGCCTTGTTCTGAAGCTCTTTGGGAACCGCTTGCGTATCCCCACAGACCTGGCGGCTGCAGGCTTTCCTGCTGCCTTCACCCTCAAAACCACCCTTTCCCACTTGGCGCCGCGCCAGGCACAAAAATGGCCATATGGCTGGAGATGGGTCCCACGCCCAAAGAACCAGCAGGGAAAACTATGCCTTGTTCTAAAGCTCTTTGAGAACCGCGTGCGTAACCCCACAGACCTGGGGGCTGCAGGCTTCCCTTCTGCCTTCAGCCTCAAAACAACCCTTCCCCACTTCGCGCCGTGCCAGGCACAAAAATGGCCATATGGCTGGAGACAGGTTTCACGCCCAAAGAGCCAGCATGAAAAACTATGCCTTGTTCTAAAGCTCTTTGGGAACTGCTTGCATAGCCCCACAGACCTGGGGGCTGCAGGCTTTCCTGCTGCCTTCAGCCTCCAAACCACCCTTTCCCACTTGGCGGCGCGCCAGGCACAAAAATGGCCATATGGCTGGAGATGGGTCCCACGCCCAAAGAGACAGCAGGGAAAATTATGCCTTGTTCTAAAGCTCTTTGGGAACCGCTTGCGTAGCCCCACAGACCTGGCGGCTGCAGGCTTTCCTGCTCCCTTCAGCTTCAAAACCACCCTTTCCCACTTGGCGCCACGCCAGGCACAAAAATGGCCATATGGCTGGAGAGGGTTTTCACGCCCAAGGAACCAGCAGGGAAAACTATGCCTTGTTGTAAAGCTCTTTGGGAACTGCGTGCGTAGCTCCACAGACCTGGGGGCTGCAGGATTCCCTTCTGCCTTCAGCCTCAAAACCACCCTTTCCCACTTGGCGCCGCACCAGGCACAAAAATGGCCATACGGCTGGAGAGGGGTTTCACGCCCAAAGAGCCAGCAGGAAAAAATATGCCTTGTTCTAAAGCTCTTTGGGAACCGCTTGCGTAGCCCCACAGACCTGGGGGCTCCAGGCTTCCCTTCTGACTTCAGCCTCAAAACCACCCTTCCCCAGTAGGCGCCGTGCCAGGCACAAAAATGGCCATATTGCTGGAGATGGGTCCCACACCCAAGGAGCCAGCAGGGAAAACTATGCCTTGTTCTGAAGCTCTTTGGGAAGCGCTTGCGTAGCCCCACAGACCTGGGGGCTGCAGGCTTCCCTTCTGCCTTCAGCCTCAAAACCACCCTTTCCCACTTGGCGCCGCGCCAGGCACAAAAATGGCCATATGGCTGGAGAGGGGTTTCACGCCCAAAGAGCCAGCAGGAAAAACTCTGCCTTGTTCTAAAGCTCTTTGGGAAACGTTTCCGTAGCCCCACAGACCTGGGGGCTACAGGCTTTCCTGCTGCCTTCACCCTCAAAACCACCGTTTCCCACTTGGCGCCGCGCCAGGCACAAAAATGGCCATATGGCTGGAGAGGGGTTTCACGCCGAAAGAGCCAGCAGGAAAAACTATGCCTTGTTCTAAAGCTCTTTGGGAACCGCTTGCGTAGCCCCACAGACCTGGGGGCTGCAGGCTTTCCTGCTGCCTTCAGCCTCAAAACCACCCTTTCCCACTTGCAGCAGTTGCAGGCACAAAAATGGCCATACGGCTGGAGATGGGTCCCCCGCCCAAAGAGCCAGCAGGGAAAACTATGCCTTGTTCTAAAGCTCTTTGGGAACCTCTTGCGTAGCCCCACAGACCTGGGGGCTGCAGGCTTTCCTGCTGCCTTCAGCCTCAGAAAACCACCCTTTCCCACTTGGCGTCGCGCCAGGCACAGATATGGCCATACCGCTGGAGATGGGTCCCACACCCAAGGAGCCAGCAGGGAAAACTATGCCTTGTTCTAAAGCTCTTTGGGAACCACTTGCGTAGCCCCACAGACCTGGGGGCTACAGGCTTTCCTGCTGCCTTCACCCTCAAAACCACCCTTTTCCACTTGGCGCCGCGCCAGGCACAAAAATGGCCATATGGCTGGAGAGGGGTTTCACGCCCAAAGAGCCAGCAGGAAAAACTATGCCTTGTTCTAAAGCTCTTTGGGAAACGTTTGCGTAGCCCCACAGACCTGGGGACTACAGGCTTTCCTGCTGCCTTCACCTTCAAAACCACCCTTTTCCACTTGGCGCCGCGCCAGGCACAAAAATGGCCATATGGCTGGAGATGGGTCCCACGCCCAAGGAGCCAGCAGGGAAAACTATGCCTTGCTGTAAGCTCTTTGGGAACCGCTTGCGTAGCCCCACAGACCTGGGGGCTGCAGGCTTTCCTGCTGCCTTCAGCCTCAAAACCACCCTTTCCCACTTGCAGCCGTTGCAGGCACAAAAATGGCCATACGGCTGGAGATGGGTCCCCCGCCCAAAGAGCCAGCAGGGAAAACTCTGCCTTGTTCTAAAGCTCTTTGGGAACCGCTTGCGTAGCACCACAGACCTGGGGGCTGCAGGCTTTCCTGCTGCCTTCAGCCTCAGAAAACCACCCTTTCCCACTTGGCGCCGCGCCAGGCACAAAAATGGCCATATGGCTGGAGATGGTTCCACGCCCAAAGAGCCAGCAGGGAAAATTATGCCTTGTTCTAAAGCTCTTTGGGAACCTCTTGCGTAGCCCCACAGACCTGGGGGCTGCAGGCTTTCCTGCTGCCTTCAGCCTCGACACCACCCTTTCCCACTTGGCGCCGCCCCACGCAGAAAAATGGCCACATGGCTTGAGATGGGTCCCCGGCCCAAAGAGCCAGCAGGGAAAACTATGCCTTGTTCTAAAGGTCTTTGGGAACCGCTTGCGCAGACCCACAGACCTGGGGGCTGCGGGCTTTCCTGCTGCCTTCAGCCTCAGAAAACCACCCTTTCCCACTTGGCGCCGCGCCAGCCACAAAAATGCCCTATGGCTGGATATGTGTCCCACGCCCAAGGAGCAAGCAGGGAAAACTATGCCTTGTTCTAAAGCTCTTTGGGAACCTCTTGCGTAGCCCCACAGACCTGGGGGCTGCAGGCTTTCCTGCTGCCTTCAGCCTCAAAACCACCCTTTCCCACTTGGCGCCGCGCCAGACACAAAAATGGCCATATGGCTGGAGAGGGTTTTCACGCCCAAGGAGCCAGCAGGGAAAAATATGCCTTGTTCTGAAGCTCTTTGGGAACCTCTTGCGTAGCCCCACAGACCTGGGGGCTGCAGGCTTTCCTGCTGCTTTCAGCCTCAAAACCACCCTTTCCCACTTGGCGCCGCGCCAGGCACAAAAATGGCCATATGGCTGGAGAGGGGTTTCACGCCCAAAGAGCCAGCAGGAAAAACTCTGCCTTGTTCTAAAGCTCTTTGGGAAACGTTTGCGTAGCCCCACAGACCTGGGGGCTACAGGCTTTCCTGCTGCCTTCACCCTCAAAACCACCGTTTCCCACTTGGCGCCGCGCCAGGCACAAAAATGGCCATATGGCTGGAGAGGGGTTTCACGCCCAAAGAGCCAGCAGGAAAAACTATGCCTTGTTCTAAAGCTCTTTGGGAACCGCTTGCGTAGCCCCACAGACCTGGGGGCTGCAGGCTTTCCTGCTGCCTTCAGCCTCAAAACCACCCTTTCCCACTTGCAGCCGTTGCAGGCACAAAAATGGCCATACGGCTGGAGATGGGTCCCCCGCCCAAAGAGCCAGCAGGGAAAACTCTGCCTTGTTCTAAAGCTCTTTGGGAACCGCTTGCGTAGCCCCACAGACCTGGGGGCTGCAGGCTTTCCTGCTGCCTTCAGCCTCAGAAAACCACCCTTTCCCACTTGGCGCCGCGCCAGGCACAAAAATGGCCATATGGCTGGAGATGGTTCCACGCCCAAAGAGCCAGCAGGGAAAATTATGCCTTGTTCTAAAGCTCTTTGGGAACCTCTTGCGTAGCCCCACAGACCTGGGGGCTGCAGGCTTTCCTGCTGCCTTCACCCTCAAAACCACCCTTTCCCACTTGGCGCCGCCCCAGGAAGAAAAATGGCCATATGGCTTGAGATGGGTCCCCGGCCCAAAGAGCCAGCAGGGAAAACTATGCCTTGTTCTAAAGGTCTTTGGGAACCGCTTGCGCAGACCCACAGACCTGGGGGCTGCGGGCTTTCCTGCTGCCTTCAGCCTCAGAAAACCACCCTTTCCCACTTGGCGCCGCGCCAGCCACAAAAATGCCCTATGGCTGGATATGTGTCCCACGCCCAAGGAGCAAGGAGGGAAAACTATGCCTTGTTCTAAAGCTCTTTGGGAAACGCTTGCATAGCCCCACAGACCTGGGGGCTGCAGGCTTTCCTGCTGCTTTCAGCCTCAAAACCACCCTTTCCCACTTGGCGCCGCGCCAGGCACAAAAATGGCCATACGGCTGGAGATGGGTCCCCCGCCCAAAAGAGCCAGAAGGGAAAACTATGCCTTGCTGTAAGCTCTTTGGGAACCGCTTGCGTAGCCCCACAGACCTGGGGGCTCCAGGCTTTCCTGCTGCCTTCAGCCTCAAAACCACCCTTTCCCACTTGGCGCCGCGCCAGACACAAAAATGGCCATATGGCTGGAGAGGGGTTTCACGCCCAAAGAGCCAGCAGGAAAAACTATGCCTTGTTCTAAAGCTCTTTGGGAACCGCTTGCGTAGCCCCACAGACCTGGGGGCTGCAGGCTTTCCTGCTGCCTTCAGCCTCAAAACCACCCTTTCCCACTTGCAGCCGTTGCAGGCACAAAAATGGCCATACGGCTGGAGATGGGTCCCCCGCCCAAAGAGCCAGCAGGGAAAACTCTGCCTTGTTCTAAAGCTCTTTGGGAACCGCTTGCGTAGCCCCACAGACCTGGGGGCTGCAGGCTTTCCTGCTGCCTTCAGCCTCAGAAAACCACCCTTTCCCACTTGGCGCCGCGCCAGGCACAAAAATGGCCATATGGCTGGAGATGGTTCCACGCCCAAAGAGCCAGCAGGGAAAATTATGCCTTGTTCTAAAGCTCTTTGGGAACCTCTTGCGTAGCCCCACAGACCTGGGGGCTGCAGGCTTTCCTGCTGCCTTCACCCTCAAAACCACCCTTTCCCACTTGGCGCCGCCCCAGGAAGAAAAATGGCCATATGGCTTGAGATGGGTCCCCGGCCCAAAGAGCCAGCAGGGAAAACTATGCCTTGTTCTAAAGGTCTTTGGGAACCGCTTGCGCAGACCCACAGACCTGGGGGCTGCGGGCTTTCCTGCTGCCTTCAGCCTCAGAAAACCACCCTTTCCCACTTGGCGCCGCGCCAGCCACAAAAATGCCCTATGGCTGGATATGTGTCCCACGCCCAAGGAGCAAGGAGGGAAAACTATGCCTTGTTCTAAAGCTCTTTGGGAAACGCTTGCATAGCCCCACAGACCTGGGGGCTGCAGGCTTTCCTGCTGCTTTCAGCCTCAAAACCACCCTTTCCCACTTGGCGCCGCGCCAGGCACAAAAATGGCCATACGGCTGGAGATGGGTCCCCCGCCCAAAAGAGCCAGAAGGGAAAACTATGCCTTGCTGTAAGCTCTTTGGGAACCGCTTGCGTAGCCCCACAGACCTGGGGGCTCCAGGCTTTCCTGCTGCCTTCAGCCTCAAAACCACCCTTTCCCACTTGGCGCCGCGCCAGACACAAAAATGGCCATATGGCTGGAGAGGGTTTTCACGCCCAAGGAGCCAGCAGGGAAAAATATGCCTTGTTCTGAAGCTCTTTGGGAACCTCTTGCGTAGCCCCACAGACCTGGGGGCTGCAGGCTTTCCTGCTGCTTTCAGCCTCAAAACCACCCTTTCCCACTTGGCGCCGCGCCAGGCACAAAAATGGCCATATGGCTGGAGAGGGGTTTCACGCCCAAAGAGCCAGCAGGAAAAACTCTGCCTTGTTCTAAAGCTCTTTGGGAAACGTTTGCGTAGCCCCACAGACCTGGGGGCTACAGGCTTTCCTGCTGCCTTCACCCTCAAAACCACCGTTTCCCACTTGGCGCCGCGCCAGGCACAAAAATGGCCATACGGCTGGAGATGGGTCCCCCGCCCAAAGAGCCAGCAGGGAAAACTCTGCCTTGTTCTAAAGCTCTTTGGGAACCGCTTGCGTAGCCCCACAGACCTGGGGGCTGCAGGCTTTCCTGCTGCCTTCAGCCTCAGAAAACCACCCTTTCCCACTTGGCGCCGCGCCAGGCACAAAAATGGCCATATGGCTGGAGATGGTTCCACGCCCAAAGAGCCAGCAGGGAAAATTATGCCTTGTTCTAAAGCTCTTTGGGAACCTCTTGCGTAGCCCCACAGACCTGGGGGCTGCAGGCTTTCCTGCTGCCTTCACCCTCAAAACCACCCTTTCCCACTTGGCGCCGCCCCAGGAAGAAAAATGGCCATATGGCTTGAGATGGGTCCCCGGCCCAAAGAGCCAGCAGGGAAAACTATGCCTTGTTCTAAAGGTCTTTGGGAACCGCTTGCGCAGACCCACAGACCTGGGGGCTGCAGGCTTTCCTGCTGCTTTCAGCCTAAAAACCACACTTTCCCACTTCCAGCCGTTGCAGGCACAAAAATGGCCATACGGCTGGAGATGGGTCCCCCGCCCAAAGAGCCAGCAGGGAAAACTCTGCCTTGTTCTAAAGCTCTTTGGGAACCGCTTGCATAGCCCCACAGACCTGGGGGCTGCGGGCTTTCCTGCTGCCTTCAGCCTCAAAACCGCCCTTTCCCACTTGGCGCCGCGCCAGGCACAGAAATGGCCTTATGGCTGGAGATGGTTCCCACGCCCAAAGAGCCAGTAGGGTAAACTATGCCTTGTTCTAAAGCTCTTTGGGAACCGCTTGCGTAGCCCCACAGGCCTGGGGGCTGCAGGCTTTCCTGCTGCTTTCAGCCTCAAAACCACCCTTTCCCACTTGGCGCCGCGCCAGGCACAAAAATGGCCATATGGCTGGAGATGGGTCCCACGCCCAAAGAGCCAGCAGGGAAAACTATGCCTTGTTCTAAAGCTCTTTGGGAACCGCTTACGTAGCCCCACAGACCTGGGGGCTGCAGGCTTTCCTGCTGCTTTCAGCCTCAAAACCACCCTTTCCCACTTGGCGCCGCGCCAGGCACAAAAATGGCCATACGGCTGGAGATGGGTCCCCCGCCCAAAAGAGCCAGAAGGGAAAACTATGCCTTGTTCTAAAGCTCTTTGGGAAACGCTTGCATAGCCCCACAGACCTGGGGGCTGCAGGCTTTCCTGCTGCTTTCAGCCTCAAAACCACCCTATCCCACTTGCAGCCGTTGCAGGCACAAAAATGGCCATACGGCTGGAGATGGGTCCCACGCCCAAAGAGCCAGCAGGGAAAACTATGCCTTGTTCTAAAGCTCTTTGGGAACCTCTTGCGTAGCCCCACAGACCTGGGGGCTGCAGGCTTTTCTGCTGCCTTCACCCTCAAAACCACCCTTTCCCACTTGCAGCCGTTGCAGGCACAAAAATGGCCATACGGCTGGAGATGGGTCCCCCGCCCAAAGAGCCAGCAGGGAAAACTATGCCTTGTTCTAAAGCTCTTTGGGAAACGTTTGTGTAGCCCCACAGACCTGGGGGCTACAGGCTTTCCTGCTGCCTTCACCCTCAAAACCACCGTTTCCCACTTGGCGCCGCGCCAGACACAAAAATGGCCATATGGCTGGAGAGGGTTTTCACGACCAAGGAGCCAGCAGGGAAAAATATGCCTTGTTCTGAAGCTCTTTGGGAACTGCTTGCGTAGCCCCACAGACCTGGGGGCTGCAGGCTTTCCTGCTGCTTTCAGCCTCAAAACCACCCTTTCCCACTTGGCGCCGCGCCAGGCACAAAAATGGCCATATGGCTGGAGAGGGGTTTCACGCCCAAAGAGCCAGCAGGAAAAACTCTGCCTTGTTCTAAAGCTCTTTGGGAAACGTTTGCGTAGCCCCACAGACCTGGGGGCTACAGGCTTTCCTGCTGCCTTCACCCTCAAAACCACCGTTTCCCACTTGGCGCCGCGCCAGGCACAAAAATGGCCATATGGCTGGAGAGGGGTTTCACGCCCAAAGAGCCAGCAGGAAAAACTATGCCTTGTTCTAAAGCTCTTTGGGAACCGCTTGCGTAGCCCCACAGACCTGGGGGCTGCAGGCTTTCCTGCTGCTTTCAGCCTCAAAACCACCCTTTCCCACTTGCAGCCGTTGCAGGCACAAAAATGGCCATACGGCTGGAGATGGGTCCCACGCCCAAAGAGCCAGCAGGGAAAACTCTGCCTTGTTCTAAAGCTCTTTGGGAAGAACCGCTTGCGTAGCCCCACAGACCTGGGGGCTGCAGGCTTTCCTGCTGCCTTCAGCCTCAGAAAACCACCCTTTCCCACTTGGCGCCGCGCCAGGCACAAAAATGGCCATATGGCTGGAGATGGTTCCACGCCCAAAGAGCCAGCAGGGAAAATTATGCCTTGTTCTAAAGCTCTTTGGGAACCTCTTGCGTAGCCCCACAGACCTGGGGGCTGCAGGCTTTCCTGCTGCCTTCAGCCTCGACACCACCCTTTCCCACTTGGCGCCGCGCCAGGCACAAAAATGGCCATATGGCTTGAGATGGGTCCCCGGCCCAAAGAGCCAGCAGGGAAAACTATGCCTTGTTCTAAAGGTCTTTGGGAACCGCTTGCGCAGACCCACAGACCTGGGGGCTGCGGGCTTTCCTGCTGCCTTCAGCCTCAGAAAACCACCCTTTCCCACTTAGCGCCGCGCCAGGCACAAAAATGCCCTATGGCTGGATATGTGTCCCACGCCCAAAGAGCAAGGAGGGAAAACTATGCCTTGTTCTAAAGCTCTTTGGGAACCTCTTGCGTAGCCCCACAGACCTGGGGGCTGCAGGCTTTCCTGCTGCTTTCAGCCTAAAAACCACACTTTCCCACTTCCAGCCGTTGCAGGCACAAAAATGGCCATACGGCTGGAGATGGGTCCCCCGCCCAAAGAGCCAGCAGGGAAAACTCTGCCTTGTTCTAAAGCTCTTTGGGAACCGCTTGCATAGCCCCACAGACCTGGGGGCTGCGGGCTTTCCTGCTGCCTTCAGCCTCAAAACCGCCCTTTCCCACTTGGCGCCGCGCCAGGCACAGAAATGGCCTTATGGCTGGAGATGGTTCCCACGCCCAAAGAGCCAGTAGGGTAAACTATGCCTTGTTCTAAAGCTCTTTGGGAACCGCTTGCGTAGCCCCACAGGCCTGGGGGCTGCAGGCTTTCCTGCTGCTTTCAGCCTCAAAACCACCCTTTCCCACTTGGCGCCGCGCCAGGCACAAAAATGGCCATATGGCTGGAGATGGGTCCCACGCCCAAAGAGCCAGCAGGGAAAACTATGCCTTGTTCTAAAGCTCTTTGGGAACCGCTTGCATAGCCCCACAGACCTGGGGGCTGCGGGCTTTCCTGCTGCTTTCAGCCTCAAAACCACCCTTTCCCACTTGGCGCCGCGCCAGGCACAAAAATGGCCATACGGCTGGAGATGGGTCCCCCGCCCAAAGAGCCAGCAGGGAAAACTCTGCCTTGTTCTAAAGCTCTTTGGGAACCGCTTGCGTAGCCCCACAGACCTGGGGGCTGCAGGCTTTCCTGCTGCCTTCAGCCTCGGAAAACCACCCTTTCCCACTTGGTGCCGCGCCAGGCACAAAAATGGCCATATGGCTGGAGATGGTTCCACGCCCAAAGAGCCAGCAGGGAAAATTATGCCTTGTTCTAAAGCTCTTTGGGAACCTCTTGCGTAGCCCCACAGACCTGGGGGCTGCAGGCTTTCCTGCTGTCTTCAGCCTCGACACCACCCTTTCCCACTTGGCGCCGCGCCAGGCACAAAAATGGCCATACGGCTGGAGATGAGTCCCCCGCCCAAAGAGCCAGCAGGGAAAACTATGCCTTGTTCTAAAGGTCTTTGGGAACCGCTTGCGCAGACCCACAGACCTGGGGGCTGCGGGCTTTCCTGCTGCCTTCAGCCTCAGAAAACCACCCTTTCCCACTTGGCGCCGCGCCAGCCACAAAAATACCCTATGGCTGCAGATGGGTCCCACGCCCAAAGAGCAAGGAGGGAAAACTATGCCTTGTTCTAAAGCTCTTTGGGAACCTCTTGCGTAGCCCCACAGACCTGGGGGCTGCAGGCTTTCCTGCTGCTTTCAGCCTCAAAACCACACTTTCCCACTTGCAGCCGTTGCAGGCACAAAAATGGCCATACGGCTGGAGATGGGTCCCACGCCCAAAGAGCCAGCAGGGAAAACTATGCCTTGTTCTAAAGCTCTTTGGGAACCGCTTCCGTAGCCCCAAAGACCTGGGGGCTGCGGGCTTTCCTGCTGCCTTCAGCCTCGACACCACCCTTTCCCACATGGAGCCGCGCCAGGCACAAAAATGGCCATACGGCTAGAGATGGGTCCCCCGCCCAAGGAGCCAGCAGGGAAAACTATGCCTTGTTCTAAAGCTCTTTGGGAACCGCTTGCGTAGCCCTACAGACCTGGGGGCTGCGGGCTTTCCTGCTGCCTTCAGCCTCGACAACACCATTTCCCACTTGGCCCCGCGCCAGGAACAAAAATGGCCATATGGCTGGAGATGGGTCCCAGGCCAAAAGAGCAAGCAGGAAAAACTATGCCTTGTTCTAAAGCTCTTTGGGAACCGCTTGCATAGCCCCACAGACCTGGGGGCTGCGGGCTCTCCTGCTGCCTTCAGCCTCAAAACCACCCTTTCCCACTTGGCGCCGCGCCAGGCACAAAAATGGCCATATGGCTGGAGATGGGTCCCACGCCCAAAGAGCCAGCAGGGAAAACTATGCCTTGTTCTAAAGCTCTTTGGGAACCGCTTACGTAGCCCCACAGACCTGGGGGCTGCGGACTTTCCTGCTCCTTTCAGCCTCAAAACCACCCTTTCCCACTTGCAGCCGTTGCAGGCACAAAAATGGCCATACGGCTGGAGATGGGTCCCCGGCCCAAAGAGCCAGTAGGGTAAACTATGCCTTGTTCTAAAGCTCTTTGGGAACCGCTTGCGTAGCCCCACAGACCTGGGGGCTGCAGGCTTTCCTGCTGCTTTCAGCCTCAAAACCACCCTTTCCCACTTGGCGCCGCGCCAGGCACAAAAATGGCCATATGGCTGGAGATGGGTCCCACGCCCAAAGAGCCAGGAGGAAAAACTATGCCTTGTTCTAAAGCTCTTTGGGAACCGCTTACGTAGCCCCACAGACCTGGGGGCTGCGGACTTTCCTGCTGCTTTCAGCCTCAAAACCACCCTTTCCCACTTGGCGCCGCGCCAGGCACAAAAATGGCCATACGGCTGGAGATGGGTCCCCCGCCCAAAAGAGCCAGCAGGGAAAACTATGCCTTGTTCTAAAGCTCTTTGGGAACCGCTTGCATAGCCCCACAGACCTGGGGGCTGCAGGCTTTCCTGCTGCTTTCAGCCTCAAAACCACCCTTTCCCACTTGCAGCCGTTGCAGGCACAAAAATGGCCATACGGCTGGAGATGGGTCCCACGCCCAAAGAGCCAGCAGGGAAAACTCTGCCTTGTTCTAAAGCTCTTTGGGAAGAACCGCTTGCGTAGCCCCACAGACCTGGGGGCTGCAGGCTTTCCTGCTGCCTTCAGCCTCAGAAAACCACCCTTTCCCACTTGGCGCCGCGCCAGGCACAAAAATGGCCATATGGCTGGAGATGGTTCCACGCCCAAAGAGCCAGCAGGGAAAATTATGCCTTGTTCTAAAGCTCTTTGGGAACCTCTTGCGTAGCCCCACAGACCTGGGGGCTGCAGGCTTTCCTGCTGCCTTCAGCCTCGACACCACCCTTTCCCACTTGGCGCCGCGCCAGGCACAAAAATGGCCATATGGCTTGAGATGGGTCCCCGGCCCAAAGAGCCAGCAGGGAAAACTATGCCTTGTTCTAAAGGTCTTTGGGAACCGCTTGCGCAGACCCACAGACCTGGGGGCTGCGGGCTTTCCTGCTGCCTTCAGCCTCAGAAAACCACCCTTTCCCACTTGGCGCCGCGCCAGCCACAAAAATGCCCTATGGCTGCAGATGGGTCCCACGCACAAAGAGCCAGCAGGGAAAACTATGCCTTGTTCTAAAGCTCTTTGGGAACCTCTTGCGTAGCCCCACAGACCTGGGGGGTGCAGGCTTTCCTGCTGCTTTCAGCCTCAAAACCACCCTTTCCCACATGGAGCCGCGCCAGCCACAAAAATGGCCATACGGCTGGAGATGGGTCCCCCGCCCAAAGAGCCAGCAGGGAAAACTATGCCTTGTTCTAAAGCTCTTTGGGAACCGCTTGCATAGCCCCACAGACCTGGGGGCTCCGGGCTTTCCTGCTGCCTTCAGCCTCAAAACCACACTTTCCCACTTGGCGCCGCGCCAGGCACAAAAATGTCCTTATGGCTGGAGATGGTTCCACGCCCAAGGAGCCAGCAGGGAAAACTATGCCTTGTTCTAAAGCTCTTTGGGAACCGCTTGCGTAGCCCCACAGACCTGGGGGCTGCAGGCTTTCCTGCTGCTTTCAGCCTCAAAACCACCCTTTCCCACTTGGCGCCGCGCCAGGCACAAAAATGGCCATATGGCTGGAGATGGGTCCCACGCCCAAAGAGCCAGCAGGGAAAACTATGCCTTGTTCTAAAGCTCTTTGGGAACCGCTTACGTAGCCCCACAGACCTGGGGGCTGCGGACTTTCCTGCTGCTTTCAGCCTCAAAACCACCCTTTCCCACATGGCGCCGTGCCAGGCACAAAAATGGCCATACGGCTGGTGATGGGTCCCCCGCCCAAAAGAGCCAGCAGGGAAAACTATGCCTTGTTCTAAAGCTCTTTGGGAAACGCTTGCATAGCCCCACAGACCTGGGGGCTGCAGGCTTTCCTGCTGCTTTCAGCCTCAAAACCACCCTATCCCACTTGCAGCCGTTCCAGGCACAAAAATGGCCATACGGCTGGAGATGGGTCCCCCGCCCAAAGAGCCAGCAGGGAAAACTCTGCCTTGTTCTAAAGCTCTTTGGGAACCGCTTGCGTAGCCCCACAGACCTGGGGGCTGCAGGCTTTCCTGCTGCCTTCAGCCTCAGAAAACCACCCTTTCCCACTTGGCGCCGCGCCAGGCACAAAAATGGCCATATGGCTGGAGATGGTTCCACGCCCAAAGAGCCAGCAGGGAAAATTATGCCTTGTTCTAAAGCTCTTTGGGAACCGCTTGCGTAGCCCCACAGACCTGGGGGCTGCAGGCTTTCCTGCTGCCTTCAGCCTCGACACCACCCTTTCCCACTTGGCGCCGCGCCAGGCACAAAAATGGGCATATGTCTGGAGATGGTTCCCCGGCCCAAAGAGCCAGCAGGGAAAACTATGCCTTGTTCTAAAGCTCTTTGGGAACCGCTTGCGTAGCCCCACACACCTGGGGGCTGCAGGCTTTCCTGCTGCCTTCAGCCTCGACACCACCCTTTCCCACATGGAGCCGCGCCAGCCACAAAAATGGTCATATGGCTGGAGATGGGTCCCACGCCCAAAGAGCAAGGAGGGAAAACTATGCCTTGTTCTAAAGCTCTTTGGGAACCTCTTGCGTAGCCCCACAGACCTGGGGGCTGCAGGCTTTCCTGCTGCTTTCAGCCTCAAAACCACCCTTTCCCACTTGCAGCCGTTGCAGGCACAAAAATGGCCATACGGCTGGAGATGGGTCCCCGGCCCAAAGAGCCAGCAGGGAAAACTCTGCCTTGTTCTAAGGCTCTTTGGGAACCGCTTGCGTAGCCCCACACACCTGGGGGCTGCGGGCTTTCCTGCTGCCTTCAGCCTCGACAGCACCCTTTCCCACATGGAGCCGCGCCAGCCACAAAAATGGTCATATGGCTGGAGATGGGTCCCCCGCCCAAGGAGCCAGCAGGGAAAACTATGCCTTGTTCTAAAGCTCTTTGGGAACCGCTTGCGTAGCCCCACAGACCTGGGGGCTGCAGGCTTTCCTGCTGCTTTCAGCCTCAAAACCACCCTTTCCCACTTGCAGCCGTTGCAGGCACAAAAATGCCCATACGGCTGGAGATGGGTCCCCCGCCCAAAGAGCCAGCACGGAAAACTATGCCTTGTTCTAAAGCTCTTTGGGAACCGCTTGCGTAGCCCCACAGACCTGGGGGCTGCAGGCTTTCCTGCTGCCTTCAGCCTCAGAAAACCACCCTTTCCCACTTGGCGTCGCGCCAGGTACAAAAATGGCCATATGGCTGGAGATGGTTCCACGCCCAAAGAGCCAGCAGGGAAAATTATGCCTTGTTCTAAAGCTCTTTGGGAACCTCTTGCGTAGCCCCACAGACCTGGGGGCTGCAGGCTTTCCTGCTGCCTTCAGCCTCGACACCACCCTTTCCCACTTGGCGCCGCGCCAGGCACAAAAATGGCCATATGGCTTGAGATGGGTCCCCGGCCCAAAGAGCCAGCAGGGAAAACTATGCCTTGTTCTAAAGGTCTTTGGGAACCGCTTGCGCAGACCCACAGACCTGGGGGCTGCGGGCTTTCCTGCTGCCTTCAGCCTCAGAAAACCACCCTTTCCCACTTGGCGCCGCGCCAGCCACAAAAATGCCCTATGGCTGCAGATGGGTCCCACGCACAAAGAGCAAGCAGGGAAAACTATGCCTTGTTCTAAAGCTCTTTGGGAACCGCTTGCGTAGCCCCACAGACCTGGGGGGTGCAGGCTTTCCTGCTGCTTTCAGCCTCAAAACCACCCTTTCCCACATGGAGCCGCGCCAGGCACAAAAATGGCCATACGGCTGGAGATGGGTCCCCCGCCCAAAGAGCCAGCAGGGAAAACTATGCCTTGTTCTAAAGCTCTTTGGGAACCGCTTGCGTAGCCCCACACACCTGGGGGCTGCAGGCTTTCCTGCTGCCTTCAGCCTCGACACCACCCTTTCCCACATGGAGCCGCGCCAGCCACAAAAATGGCCATATGGCTGGAGATGGGTCCCACGCCCAAAGAGCAAGGAGGGAAAACTATGCCTTGTTCTAAAGCTCTTTGGGAACCTCTTGCGTAGCCCCACAGACCTGGGGGCTGCAGGCTTTCCTGCTGCTTTCAGCCTCAAAACCACCCTTTCCCACTTGCAGCCGTTGCAGGCACAAAAATGGCCATACGGCTGGAGATGGGTCCCCGGCCCAAAGAGCCAGCAGGGAAAACTCTGCCTTGTTCTAAGGCTCTTTGGGAACCGCTTGCGTAGCCCCACACACCTGGGGGCTGCGGGCTTTCCTGCTGCCTTCAGCCTCGACACCACCCTTTCCCACATGGAGCCGCGCCAGCCACAAAAATGGTCATATGGCTGGAGATGGGTCCCCCGCCCAAGGAGCCAGCAGGGAAAACTATGCCTTGTTCTAAAGCTCTTTGGGAACCGCTTGCGTAGCCCCACAGACCTGGGGGGTGCAGGCTTTCCTGCTGCTTTCAGCCTCAAAACCACCCTTTCCCACTTGCAGCCGTTGCAGGCACAAAAATGGCCATACGGCTGGAGATGGGTCCCACGCCCAAAGACCCAGCACGGAAAACTATGCCTTGTTCTAAAGCTCTTTGGGAACCGCTTGCGTAGCCCCACAGACCTGGGGGCTGCAGGCTTTCCTGCTGCCTTCAGCCTCAGAAAACCACCCTTTCACACTTGGCGCCGCGCCAGGCACAAAAATGGCCATATGGCTGGAGATGGTTCCACGCCCAAAGAGCCAGCAGGGAAAATTATGCCTTGTTCTAAAGCTCTTTGGGAACCTCTTGCGTAGCCCCACAGACCTGGGGGCTGCAGGCTTTCCTGCTGCCTTCAGCCTCGACACCACCCTTTCCCACTTGGCGCCGCGCCAGGCACAAAAATGGCCATATGTCTGGAGATGGGTCCCCGGCCCAAAGAGCCAGCAGGGAAAACTATGCCTTGTTCTAAAGGTTTTTGGGAACCGCTTGCGCAGACCCACAGACCTGGGGGCTGCGGGCTTTCCTGCTGCCTTCAGCCTCAGAAAACCACCCTTTCCCACTTGGCGCCACGCCAGCCACAAAAATGCCCTATGGCTGCAGATGGGTGCCACGCCCAAAGAGCAAGGAGGGAAAACTATGCCTTGTTCTAAAGCTCTTTGGGAACCTCTTGCGTAGCCCCACAGACCTGGGGGCTGCAGGCTTTCCTGCTGCTTTCAGCCTCAAAACCACCCTTTCCCACTTGCAGCCGTTGCAGGCACAAAAATGGCCATACGGCTGGAGATGGGTCCCCGGCCCAAAGAGCCAGCAGGGAAAACTCTGCCTTGTTCTAAAGCTCTTTGGGAACCGCTTGCGTAGCCCCACAGACCTGGGGGCTGCGGGCTTTCCTGCTGCCTTCAGCCTCGACACCACCCTTTCCCACATGGAGCCGCGCCAGGCACAAAAATGGTCATACGGCTGGAGATGGGTCCCCCGCCCAAGGAGCCAGCAGGGAAAACTATGCCTTGTTCTAAAGCTCTTTGGGAACCGCTTGCGTAGCCCCACAGACCTGGGGGCTGCAGGCTTTCCTGCTGCCTTCAGCCTCAAAACCGCCCTTTCCCACTTGGCGCCGCGCCAGGCACAAAAATGGCCTTATGGCTGGAGATGGGTCCCACGCCCAAAGAGCCAGGAGGGAAAACTATGCCTTGTTCTAAAGCTCTTTGGGAAGAACCGCTTGCGTAGCCCCACAGACCTGGGGGCTGCAGGCTTTCCTGCTGCCTTCAGCCTCAGAAAACCACCCTTTCCCACTTGGCGCCGCGCCAGGCACAAAAATGGCCATATGGCTGGAGATAGTTCCACGCCCAAAGAGTCAGCAGGGAAAATTATGCCTTGTTCTAAAGCTCTTTGGGAACCGCTTACGTAGCCCCACAGACCTGGGGGCTGCAGGCTTTCCTGCTGTCTTCAGCCTGGACACCACCCTTTCCCACTTGGCGCCGCGCCAGGCACAAAAATGGCCATATGGCTTGAGATGGGTCCCCGGCCCAAAGAGCCAGCAGGGAAAACTATGCCTTGTTCTAAAGGTCTTTGGGAACCGCTTGCGCAGACCCACAGACCTGGGGGCTGCGGGCTTTCCTGCTGCCTTCAGCCTCAGAAAACCACCCTTTCCCACTTGGCGCCGCGCCAGGCACAAAAATGGCCATATGGCTGGAGATGGGTCCCACGCCCAAAGAGCCAGCAGGGAAAACTATGCCTTGTTCTAAAGCTCTTTGGGAACCGCTTACGTAGCCCCACAGACCTGGGGGCTGCGGGCTTTCCTGCTGCTTTCAGCCTCAAAACCACCCTTTCCCACTTGGCGCCGCGCCAGGCACAAAAATGGCCATACGGCTGGAGATGGGTCCCCCGCCCAAAAGAGCCAGCAGGGAAAACTATGCCTTGTTCTAAAGCTCTTTGGGAAACGCTTGCATAGCCCCACAGACCTGGGGGCTGCAGGCTTTCCTGCTGCCTTCAGCCTCAGAAAACCACCCTTTCCCACTTGGCGCCGCGCCAGGCACAAAAATGGCCATATGGCTGGAGATGGTTCCACGCCCAAAGAGCCAGCAGGGAAAATTATGCCTTGTTCTAAAGCTCTTTGGGAACCTCTTGCGTAGCCCCACAGACCTGGGGGCTGCGGGCTTTCCTGCTGCCTTCAGCCTCGACACCACCCTTTCCCACTTGGCGCCGCGCCAGGCACAAAAATGGCCATATGGCTTGAGATGGGTCCCCGGCCCAAAGAGCCAGCAGGGAAAACTATGCCTTGTTCTAAAGGTCTTTGGGAACCGCTTGCGCAGACCCACAGACCTGGGGGCTGCGGGCTTTCCTGCTGCCTTCAGCCTCAGAAAACCACCCTTTCCCACTTGGCGCCGCGCCAGCCACAAAAATGCCCTATGGCTGGATATGGGTCCCACGCCCAAAGAGCAAGCAGGGAAAACTATGCCTTGTTCTAAAGCTCTTTGGGAACCGCTTGCGTAGCCCCACACACCTGGGGGCTGCAGGCTTTCCTGCTGCCTTCAGCCTCGACACCACCCTTTCCCACATGGAGCCGCGCCAGCCACAAAAATGGTCATATGGCTGGAGATGGGTCCCACGCCCAAAGAGCAAGGAGGGAAAACTATGCCTTGTTCTAAAGCTCTTTGGGAACCTCTTGCGTAGCCCCACAGACCTGGGGGCTGCAGGCTTTCCTGCTGCTTTCAGCCTCAAAACCACCCTTTCCCACTTGCAGCCGTTGCAGGCACAAAAATGGCCATACGGCTGGAGATGGGTCCCCGGCCCAAAGAGCCAGCAGGGAAAACTCTGCCTTGTTCTAAGGCTCTTTGGGAACCGCTTGCGTAGCCCCACACACCTGGGGGCTGCGGGCTTTCCTGCTGCCTTCAGCCTCGACACCACCCTTTCCCACATGGAGCCGCGCCAGCCACAAAAATGGTCATATGGCTGGAGATGGGTCCACCGCCCAAGGAGCCAGCAGGGAAAACTATGCCTTGTTCTAAAGCTCTTTGGGAACCGCTTGCGTAGCCCCACAGACCTGGGGGCTGCAGGCTTTCCTGCTGCTTTCAGCCTCAAAACCACCCTTTCCCACTTGCAGCCGTTGCAGGCACAAAAATGGCCATACGGCTGGAGATGGGTCCCACGCCCAAAGACCCAGCACGGAAAACTATGCCTTGTTCTAAAGCTCTTTGGGAACCGCTTGCGTAGCCCCACAGACCTGGGGGCTGCAGGCTTTCCTGCTGCCTTCAGCCTCAGAAAACCACCCTTTCCCACTTGGCGCCGCGCCAGGCACAAAAATGGCCATATGGCTGGAGATGGTTCCACGCCCAAAGAGCCAGCAGGGAAAATTATGCCTTGTTCTAAAGCTCTTTGGGAACCTCTTGCGTAGCCCCACAGACCTGGGGGCTGCAGGCTTTCCTGCTGCCTTCAGCCTCGACACCACCCTTTCCCACTTGGCGCCGCGCCAGGCACAAAAATGGCCATATGGCTTGAGATGGGTCCCCGGCCCAAAGAGCCAGCAGGGAAAACTATGCCTTGTTCTAAAGGTCTTTGGGAACCGCTTGCGCAGACCCACAGACCTGGGGGCTGCGGGCTTTCCTGCTGCCTTCAGCCTCAGAAAACCACCCTTTCCCACTTGGCGCCGCGCCAGCCACAAAAATGCCCTATGGCTGGATATGGGTCCCACGCCCAAAGAGCAAGCAGGGAAAACTATGCCTTGTTCTAAAGCTCTTTGGGAACCTCTTGCGTAGCCCCACAGACCTGGGGGGTGCAGGCTTTCCTGCTGCTTTCAGCCTCAAAACCACACTTTCCCACATGGAGCCGCGCCAGGCACAAAAATGGCCATACGGCTGGAGATGGGTCCCCCGCCCAAAGAGCCAGCAGGGAAAACTCTGCCTTGTTCTAAAGCTCTTTGGGAACCGCTTGCATAGCCCCACAGACCTGGGGGCTGCAGGCTTTCCTGCTGCCTTCAGCCTCAAAACCACACTTTCCCACTTGGCGCCGCGCCAGGCACAAAAATGGCCATATGGCTGGAGATGGTTCCACGCCCAAAGAGCCATTAGGGTAAACTATGCCTTGTTCTAAAGCTCTTTGGGAACCGCTTGCGTAGCCCCACAGACCTGGGGGCTGCAGGCTTTCCTGCTGCTTTCAGCCTCAAAACCACCCTTTCCCACTTGGCGCCGCGCCAGGCACAAAAATGGCCATATGGCTGGAGATGGGTCCCACGCCCAAAGAGCCAGCAGGGAAAACTATGCCTTGATCTAAAGCTCTTTGGGAACCGCTTACGTAGCCCCACAGACCTGGGGGCTGCGGACTTTCCTGCTGCTTTCAGCTTCAAAACCACCCTTTCCCACTTGCAGCCGTTGCAGGCACAAAAATGGCCATACGGCTGGAGATGGGTCCCACGCCCAAAGACCCAGCACGGAAAACTATGCCTTGTTCTAAAGCTCTTTGGGAACCGCTTGCGTAGCCCCACAGACCTGGGGGCTGCAGGCTTTCCTGCTGCCTTCAGCCTCAGAAAACCACCCTTTCCCACTTGGCGCCGCGCCAGGCACAAAAATGGCCATATGGCTGGAGATGGTTCCACGCCCAAAGAGCCAGCAGGGAAAATTATGCCTTGTTCTAAAGCTCTTTGGGAACCTCTTGCGTAGCCCCACAGACCTGGGGGCTGCAGGCTTTCCTGCTGCCTTCAGCCTCGACACCACCCTTTCCCACTTGGCGCCGCGCCAGGCACAAAAATGGCCATATGGCTTGAGATGGGTCCCCGGCCCAAAGAGCCAGCAGGGAAAACTATGCCTTGTTCTAAAGGTCTTTGGGAACCGCTTGCGCAGACCCACAGACCTGGGGGCTGCGGGCTTTCCTGCTGCCTTCAGCCTCAGAAAACCACCCTTTCCCACTTGGCGCCGCGCCAGCCACAAAAATGCCCTATGGCTGGATATGGGTCCCACGCCCAAAGAGCAAGCAGGGAAAACTATGCCTTGTTCTAAAGCTCTTTGGGAACCTCTTGCGTAGCCCCACAGACCTGGGGGGTGCAGGCTTTCCTGCTGCTTTCAGCCTCAAAACCACACTTTCCCACATGGAGCCGCGCCAGGCACAAAAATGGCCATACGGCTGGAGATGGGTCCCCCGCCCAAAGAGCCAGCAGGGAAAACTCTGCCTTGTTCTAAAGCTCTTTGGGAACCGCTTGCATAGCCCCACAGACCTGGGGGCTGCAGGCTTTCCTGCTGCCTTCAGCCTCAAAACCACACTTTCCCACTTGGCGCCGCGCCAGGCACAAAAATGGCCATATGGCTGGAGATGGTTCCACGCCCAAAGAGCCATTAGGGTAAACTATGCCTTGTTCTAAAGCTCTTTGGGAACCGCTTGCGTAGCCCCACAGACCTGGGGGCTGCAGGCTTTCCTGCTGCTTTCAGCCTCAAAACCACCCTTTCCCACTTGGCGCCGCGCCAGGCACAAAAATGGCCATATGGCTGGAGATGGGTCCCACGCCCAAAGAGCCAGCAGGGAAAACTATGCCTTGATCTAAAGCTCTTTGGGAACCGCTTACGTAGCCCCACAGACCTGGGGGCTGCGGACTTTCCTGCTGCTTTCAGCTTCAAAAACCACCCTATCCCACTTGCAGCCGTTGCAGGCACAAAAATGGCCATACGGCTGGAGATGGGTCCCACGCCCAAAGAGCCAGCAGGGAAAACTCTGCCTTGTTCTAAAGCTCTTTGGGAACCGCTTGCGTAGCCCCACAGACCTGGGGGCTGCAGGCTTTCCTGCTGCCTTCAGCCTCAGAAAACCACCCTTTCCCACTTGGCGCCGCGCCAGGCACAAAAATGGCCATATGGCTGGAGATGGTTCCACGCCCAAAGAGCCAGCAGGGAAAATTATGCCTTGTTCTAAAGCTCTTTGGGAACCGCTTGCGTAGCCCCACAGACCTGGGGGCTGCAAGCTTTCCTGCTGCCTTCAGCCTCGACACCACCCTTTCCCACTTGGCGCCGCGCCAGGCACTAAAATGGCCATATGGCTGGAGATGGGTCCCATGTCCAAAGAGCCAGCAGGGAAAACTCTGCCTTGTTCTAAAGCTCTTTGGGAACCGCTTGCGTAGCCCCACAGACCTGGGGGCTGCGGGCTTTCCTGCTGCCTTCAGCCTCGACACCACCCTTTCCCACATGGAGCCGCGCCAGGCACAAAAATGGTCATACGGCTGGAGATGGGTCCCCCGCCCAAGGAGCCAGCAGGGAAAACTATGCCTTGTTCTAAAGCTCTTTGGGAACCGCTTGCGTAGCCCCACAGACCTGGGGGCTACAGGCTTTCCTGCTGCCTTCAGCCTCAAAACCGCCCTTTCCCACTTGGCGCCGCGCCAGGCACAAAAATGTCCTTATGGCTGGAGATGGTTCCCACGCCCAAAGAGCCAGTAGGGAAAACTATGCCTTGTTCTAAAGCTCTTTGGGAACCGCTTGCGTAGCCCCACAGACCTGGGGGCTGCAGGCTTTCCTGCTGCTTTCAGCCTCAAAACCACCCTTTCCCACTTGGCGCCGCGCCAGCCACAAAAATGGCCATATGGCTGGAGATGGGTCCCATGTCCAAAGAGCCAGCAGGGAAAACTATGCCTTGTTCTAAAGCTCTTTGGGAACCGCTTCCGTAGCCCCACATACCTGGGGGCTACGGACTTTCCTGCTGCTTTCAGCCTCAAAACCACCCTTTCCCACTTGGCGCCGCGCCAGGCACAAAAATGGCCATACGGCTGGAGATGGGTCCCCCGCCCAAAGAGCCAGCAGGGAAAACTATGCCTTGTTCTAAAGCTCTTTGGGAACCGCTTGCGTAGCCCCACAGACCTGGGGGCTGCAGGCTTTCCTGCTGCCTTCAGCCTCAGAAAACCACCCTTTCCCACTTGGCGCCGCGCCAGGCACAAAAATGGCCATATGGCTGGAGATGGTTCCACGCCCAAAGAGCCAGCAGGGAAAATTATGCCTTGTTCTAAAGCTCTTTGGGAACCTCTTGCGTAGCCCCACAGACCTGGGGGCTGCAGGCTTTCCTGCTGCCTTCAGCCTCGACACCACCCTTTCCCACTTGGCGCCGCGCCAGGCACAAAAATGGCCATATGGCTTGAGATGGGTCCCCGGCCCAAAGAGCCAGCAGGGAAAACTATGCCTTGTTCTAAAGCTCTTTGGGAACTGCTTGCGCAGACCCACAGACCTGGGGGCTGCGGGCTTTCCTGCTGCCTTCAGCCTCAGAAAACCACCCTTTGCCACTTGGCGCCGCGCCAGGCACAAAAATGCCCTATGGCTGCAGATGGGTCCCACGCCCAAAGAGCAAGGAGGGAAAACTATGCCTTGTTCTAAAGCTCTTTGGGAACCGCTTCCGTAGCCCCACAGACCTGGGGGCTGCAGGCTTTCCTGCTGCTTTCAGCCTAAAAACCACACTTTCCCACTTGCAGCCGTTGCAGACACAAAAATGGCCATACGGCTGGAGATGGGTCCCCCGCCCAAAGAGCCAGCAGGGAAAACTATGCCTTGTTCTAAAGCTCTTTGGGAACCGCTTGCATAGCCCCACAGACCTGGGGGCTGCGGGCTTTCCTGCTGCCTTCAGCCTCAAAACCACCCTTTCCCACTTGGCGCCGCGCCAGGCACAAAAATGGCCTTATGGCTGGAGATGGTTCCCACGCCCAAAGAACCAGTAGGGTAAACCATGCCTTGTTCTAAAGCTCTTTGGGAACCTCTTGCATAGCCCCACAGACCTGGGGGCTGCAGGCTTTCCTGCTGCTTTCAGCCTCAAAACCACCCTTTCCAACTTGGCGCCGCGCTAGGCACAAAAATGGCCATATGGCTGGAGATGGGTCCCACGCCCAAAGAGCCAGCAGGGAAAACTATGCCTTGTTCTAAAGCTCTTTGGAAACCGCTTACGTAGCCCCACAGACCTGGGGGCTGCGGACTTTCCTGCTGCTTTCAGCCTCAAAACCACCCTTTCCCACTTGGCGCCGCGCCAGGCACAAAAATGGCCATACGGCTGGAGATGGGTCCCAGGCCAAAAGAGCAAGCAGGGAAAACTATGCCTTGTTCTAAAGCTCTTTGGGAAACGCTTGCATAGCCCCACAGACCTGGGGGCTGCAGGCTTTCCTGCTGCTTTCAGCCTCAAAACCACCCTATCCCACTTGCAGCCGTTGCAGGCACAAAAATGGCCATACGGCTGGAGATGGGTCCCCCGCCCAAAGAGCCAGCAGGGAAAACTCTGCCTTGTTCTAAAGCTCTTTGGGAACCGCTTGCGTAGCCCCACAGACCTGGGGGCTGCAGGCTTTCCTGCTGCCTTCAGCCTCAGAAAACCACCCTTTCCCACTTGGCGCCGCGCCAGGCACAAAAATGGCCATATGGCTGGAGATGGTTCCACGCCCAAAGAGCCAGCAGGGAAAACTATGCCTTGTTCTAAAGGTCTTTGGGAACCGCTTGCGCAGACCCACAGACCTGGGGGCTGCGGGCTTTCCTGCTTCCTTCAGCCTCAGAAAACCACCCTTTCCCACTTGGCGCTGCGCCAGGCACAAAAATGCCCTATGGCTGGATATGGGTCCAACGCCCAAAGAGCAAGGAGGGAAAACTATGCCTTGTTCTAAAGCTCTTTGGGAACCTCTTGCGTAGCCCCACAGACCTGGGGGCTGCAGGCTTTCCTTCTGCTTTCAGCCTCAAAACCACACTTTCCCACTTGCAGCCGTTGCAGGCACGAAAATGGCCATACGGCTGGAGATGGAACCCCCGCCCAAAGAGCCAGCAGGGAAAACTCTGCCTTGTTCTAAAGCTCTTTGGGAACCGCTTGCATAGCCCCACAGACCTGGGGGCTGCGGGCTTTCCTGCTGCCTTCAGCCTCAAAACCACCCTTTCCAACTTGGCGCCGCGCCAGGCACAATAATGGCCATATGGCTGGAGATGGGTCCCATTTCCAAAGAGCCAGCAGGGAAAACTATGCCTTGTTCTAAAGCTCTTTGGGAACCACTTGCGTAGCCCTACAGACCTGGGGGCAGCGGGCTTTCCTGCTACCTTCAGCCTCGACACCACCATTTCCCACTTAGCGCCGCGCCAGGCACAAAAATGGCCTTATGGCTGGAGATGGTTCCCCGGCCCAAAGAGCCAGCAGGGAAAACTATGCCTTGTTCTAAAGCTCTTTGGGAACCGCTTGCGTAGCCCCACAGACCTGGGGGCTGCAGGCTTTCCTGCTGCTTTCAGCCTCGACACCACCCTTTCCCACATGGCGCCGCGCCAGGCACAAAAATGGCCATACGGCTGGAGATGGGTCCCACGCACAAAGAGCCAGCAGGGAAAACTATGCCTTGTTCTAAAGCTCTTTGGGAACCGCTTGCGTAGCCCCACAGACCTGGGGGCTGCAGGCTTTCCTGCTGCCTTCAGCCTCGACACCACCCTTTCCCACTTGGCGCCGCGCCAGGCACAAAAATGGGCATATGTCTGGAGATGGGTCCCCGGCCCAAAGAGCCAGCAGGGAAAACTATGCCTTGTTCTAAAGGTCTTTGGGAACCGCTTGCGCAGACCCACAGACCTGGGGGCTGCGGGCTTTCCTGCTGCCTTCAGCCTCAGAAAACCACCCTTTCCCACTTGGCGCCACGCCAGCCACAAAAATGCCCTATGGCTGCAGATGGGTGCCACGCCCAAAGAGCAAGGAGGGAAAACTATGCCTTGTTCTAAAGCTCTTTGGGAACCTCTTGCGTAGCCCCACAGACCTGGGGGCTGCAGGCTTTCCTGCTGCTTTCAGCCTCAAAACCACCCTTTCCCACTTGCAGCCGTTGCAGGCACAAAAATGGCCATACGGCTGGAGATGGGTCCCCGGCCCAAAGAGCCAGCAGGGAAAACTCTGCCTTGTTCTAAAGCTCTTTGGGAAGCGCTTGCGTAGCCCCACAGACCTGGGGGCTGCGGGCTTTCCTGCTGCCTTCAGCCTCGACACCACCCTTTCCCACATGGAGCCGCGCCAGGCACAAAAATGGTCATACGGCTGGAGATGGGTCCCCCGCCCAAGGAGCCAGCAGGGAAAACTATGCCTTGTTCTAAAGCTCTTTGGGAACCGCTTGCATAGCCCCACAGACCTGGGGGCTGCGGGCTTTCCTGCTGCCTTCAGCCTCAAAACCGCCCTTTCCCACTTGGCGCCGCGCCAGGCACAAAAATGGCCTTATGGCTGGAGATGGTTCCCACGCCCAAAGAACCAGTAGGGTAAACTATGCCTTGTTCTAAAGCTCTTTGGGAACCGCTTGCATAGCCCCACAGACCTGGGGGCTGCAGGCTTTCCTGCTGCTTTCAGCCTCAAAACCACCCTTTCCAACTTGGCGCCGCGCCAGGCACAAAAATGGCCATATGGCTGGAGATGGGTCCCACGCCCAAAGAGCCAGCAGGGAAAACTATGCCTTGTTCTAAAGCTCTTTGGGAACCGCTTACGTAGCCCCACAGACCTGGGGGCTGCGGACTTTCCTGCTGCTTTCAGCCTCAAAACCACCCTTTCCCACTTGGCGCCGCGCCAGGCACAAAAATGGCCATACGGCTGGAGATGGGTCCCAGGCCAAAAGAGCAAGCAGGAAAAACTATGCCTTGTTCTAAAGCTCTTTGGGAAACGCTTGCATAGCCCCACAGACCTGGGGGCTGCAGGCTTTCCTGCTGCTTTCAGCCTCAAAACCACCCTATCCCACTTGCAGCCGTTGCAGGCACAAAAATGGCCATACGGCTGGAGATGGGTCCCCCGCCCAAAGAGCCAGCAGGGAAAACTCTGCCTTGTTCTAAAGCTCTTTGGGAACCGCTTGCGTAGCCCCACAGACCTGGGGGCTGCAGGCTTTCCTGCTGCCTTCAGCCTCAGAAAACCACCCTTTCCCACTTGGCGCCGCGCCAGGCACAAAAATGGCCATATGGCTGGAGATGGTTCCACGCCCAAAGAGCCAGCAGGGAAAACTATGCCTTGTTCTAAAGCTCTTTGGGAACCGCTTGCGCAGACCCACAGACCTGGGGGCTGCGGGCTTTCCTGCTTCCTTCAGCCTCAGAAAACCACCCTTTCCCACTTGGCGCTGCGCCAGGCACAAAAATGCCCTATGGCTGGATATGGGTCCAACGCCCAAAGAGCAAGGAGGGAAAACTATGCCTTGTTCTAAAGCTCTTTGGGAACCTCTTGCGTAGCCCCACAGACCTGGGGGCTGCAGGCTTTCCTTCTGCTTTCAGCCTCAAAACCACACTTTCCCACTTGCAGCCGTTGCAGGCACAAAAATGGCCATACGGCTGGAGATGGAACCCCCGCCCAAAGAGCCAGCAGGGAAAACTCTGCCTTGTTCTAAAGCTCTTTGGGAACCGCTTGCATAGCCCCACAGACCTGGGGGCTGCGGGCTTTCCTGCTGCCTTCAGCCTCAAAACCACCCTTTCCAACTTGGCGCCGCGCCAGGCACAATAATGGCCATATGGCTGGAGATGGGTCCCATGTCCAAAGAGCCAGCAGGGAAAACTATGCCTTGTTCTAAAGCTCTTTGGGAACCACTTGCGTAGCCCTACAGACCTGGGGGCAGCGGGCTTTCCTGCTACCTTCAGCCTCGACACCACCATTTCCCACTTAGCGCCGCGCCAGGCACAAAAATGGCCTTATGGCTGGATATGGGTCCCATGTCCAAAGAGCCAGCAGGGAAAACTCTGCCTTGTTCTAAAGCTCTTTGGGAACCGCTTGCGTAGCCCCACAGACCTGGGGGCTGCGGGCTTTCCTGCTGCCTTCAGCCTCAAAACCACCCTTTCCCACATGGAGCAGCGCCAGGCACAAAAATGGTCATACGGCTGGAGATGGGTCCCCCGCCCAAGGAGCCAGCAGGGAAAACTATGCCTTGTTCTAAAGCTCTTTGGGAACCGCTTGCGTAGCCCCACAGACCTGGGGGCTGCAGGCTTTCCTGCTGCTTTCAGCCTCAAAACCACCCTTTCCCACATGGAGCCGCGCCAGGCACAAAAATGGCCATACGGCTGGAGATGGGTCCCACGCCCAAAGACCCAGCACGGAAAACTCTGCCTTGTTCTAAAGCTCTTTGGGAACCGCTTGCGTAGCCCCACAGACCTGGGGGCTGCAGGCTTTCCTGCTGCCTTCAGCCTCAGAAAACCACCCTTTCCCACTTGGTGCCGCGCCAGGCACAAAAATGGCCATATGGCTGGAGATGGTTCCACGCCCAAAGAGCCAGCAGGGAAAATTATGCCTTGTTCTAAAGCTCTTTGGGAACCTCTTGCGTAGCCCCACAGACCTGGGGGCTGCAGGCTTTCCTGCTGCCTTCAGCCTCGACACCACCCTTCCCCAGTAGGCGCCGCGCCAGGCACAAAAATGGCCATATGGCTTGAGATGGGTCCCCGGACCAAAGAGCCAGCAGGGAAAACTATGCCTTGTTCTAAAGGTCTTTGGGAACCGCTTGCGCAGACTCACAGACCTGGGGGCTGCGGGCTTTCCTGCTGCCTTCAGCCTCAGAAAACCACCCTTTCCCACTTGGCGCCGCGCCAGCCACAAAAAGGCCCTATGGCTGGATATGGGTCCCACGCCCAAAGAGCAAGCAGGGAAAACTATGCCTTGTTCTAAAGCTCTTTGGGAACCTCTTGCGTAGCCCCACAGACCTGGGGGGTGCAGGCTTTCCTGCTGCTTTCAGCCTCAAAACCACCCTTTCCCACATGGAGCCGCGCCAGGCACAAAAATGGCCATACGGCTGGAGATGGGTCCCCCGCCCAAAGAGCCAGCAGGGAAAACTCTGCCTTGTTCTAAAGCTCTTTGGGAACCGCTTGCATAGCCCCTCAGACCTGGGGGCTGCGGGCTTTCCTGCTGCCTTCAGCCTCAAAACCACCCTTTCCCACTTGGCGCCGCGCCAGGCACAAAAATGGCCTTATGGCTGGAGATGGTTCCACGCCCAAAGAGCCATTAGGGTAAACTATGCCTTGTTCTAAAGCTCTTTGGGAACCGCTTGCGTAGCCCCACAGACCTGGGGGCTGCAGGCTTTCCTGCTGCCTTCAGCCTCGACACCACCCTTTCCCACTTGGCGCCGCGCCAGGCACAAAAATGGCCATATGGCTGGATATGGGTCCCACGTCCAAAGAGCCAGCAGGGAAAACTCTGCCTTGTTCTAAAGCTCTTTGGGAACCGCTTGCGTAGCCCCACAGACCTGGGGGCTGCGGACTTTCCTGCTGCTTTCAGCCTCAAAACCACCCTTTCCCACTTGGCGCCGCGCCAGGCACAAAAATGGCCATACGGCTGGAGATGGGTCCCCCGCCCAAAAGAGCCAGCAGGGAAAACTATGCCTTGTTCTAAAGCTCTTTGGGAAACGCTTGCATAGCCCCACAGACCTGGGGGCTGCAGGCTTTCCTGCTGCTTTCAGCCTCAAAACCACCCTATCCCACTTGCAGCCGTTCCAGGCACAAAAATGGCCATACGGCTGGAGATGGGTCCCCCGCCCAAAGAGCCAGCAGGGAAAACTCTGCCTTGTTCTAAAGCTCTTTGGGAACCGCTTGCGTAGCCCCACAGACCTGGGGGCTGCAGGCTTTCCTGCTGCTTTCAGCCTAAAAACCACACTTTCCCACTTGCAGCCGTTGCAAACACCAAAATGGCCATACGGCTGGAGATGGGTCCCCCGCCCAAAGAGCCAGCAGGGAAAACTATGCCTTGTTCTAAAGCTCTTTGGGAACCGCTTGCATAGCCCCACAGACCTGGGGGCTGCGGGCTTTCCTGCTGCCTTCAGCCTCAAAACCGCCCTTTCCCACTTGGCGCCGCGCCAGGCACAAAAATGGCCTTATGGCTGGAGATGGTTCCCACGCCCAAAGAACCAGTAGGGTAAACTATGCCTTGTTCTAAAGCTCTTTGGGAACCTCTTGCATAGCCCCACAGACCTGGGGGCTGCAGGCTTTCCTGCTGCTTTCAGCCTCAAAACCACCCTTTCCCACTTGGCGCCGCGCCAGGCACAAAAATGGCCATATGGCTGGAGATGGGTCCCACGCCCAAAGAGCCAGCAGGGAAAACTATGCCTTGTTCTAAAGCTCTTTGGGAACCGCTTACGTAGCCCCACAGACCTGGGGGCTGCGGACTTTCCTGCTGCTTTCAGCCTCAAAACCACCCTTTCCCACTTGGCGCCGCGCCAGGCACAAAAATGGCCATACGGCTGGAGATGGGTCCCCCGCCCAAAGAGCCAGCAGGGAAAACTCTGCCTTGTTCTAAAGCTCTTTGGGAACCGCTTGCGTAGCCCCACAGACCTGGGGGCTGCAGGCTTTCCTGCTGCCTTCAGCCTCAGAAAACCACCCTTTCCCACTTGGCACCGCGCCAGGCACAAAAATGGCCATATGGCTGGAGATGGTTCCACGCCCAAAGAGCCAGCAGGGAAAACTATGCCTTGTTCTAAAGGTCTTTGGGAACCGCTTGCGCAGACCCACAGACCTGGGGGCTGCGGGCTTTCCTGCTTCCTTCAGCCTCAGAAAACCACCCTTTACCACTTGGCGCTGCGCCAGGCACAAAAATGCCCTATGGCTGGATATTGGTCCAACGCCCAAAGAGCAAGGAGGGAAAACTATGCCTTGTTCTAAAGCTCTTTGGGAACCTCTTGCGTAGCCCCACAGACCTGGGGGCTGCAGGCTTTCCTTCTGCTTTCAGCCTCAAAACCACACTTTCCCACTTGGCGCCGTTGCAGGCACAAAAATGGCCATACGGCTGGAGATGGAACCCCCGCCCAAAGAGCCAGCAAGGAAAACTATGCCTTGTTCTAAAGCTCTTTGGGAACAGCTTGCGTAGCCCCACAGACCTGGGGGCTGCAGGCTTTCCTGCTGCTTTCAGCCTCAAAACCACCCTTTCCCACTTGCAGCCGTTGCAGGCACAAAAATGGCCATAAGGCTGGAGATGGGTCCCCCGCCCAAAGAGCCAGCAGGGAAAACTCTGCCTTGTTCTAAAGCTCTTTGGGAACCGCTTGCGTAGCCCCACAGACCTGGGGGCTGCAGGCTTTCCTGCTGCCTTCAGCCTCAGAAAACCACCCTTTCCCACTTGGCGCCGCGCAGGCACAAAAATGGCCTTATGGCTGTAGATGGTTCCACGCCCAAAGAGCCAGCAGGGAAAATTATGCCTTGTTCTAAAGCTGTTTGGGAACCTCTTGCGTAGCCCCACAGACCTGGGGGCTGCAGGCTTTCCTGCTGCCTTCAGCCTCGACACAACCCTTTCCCACTTGGCGCCGCGCAGGCACAAAAATGGCCTTATGGCTGGAGATGGGTCCCCCGCCCAAAGAGCCAGCAGGGAAAACTATGCCTTGTTCTAAAGGTCTTTGGGAAACGCTTGCGTAGACCCACAGACCTGGGGGCTGTAGGCTTTCCTGCTGCCTTCAGCCTCAGAAAACCACCCTTTCCCACTTGGCGCCGTGCCAGGCACAAAAATGCCCTATGGCTGCAGATGGGTCCCAAGCCCAAAGAGCAAGCAGGGAAAACTATGCCTTGTTCTAAAGCTCTTTGGGAACCTCTTGCATAGCCCCACAGACCTGGGGGCTGCAGGCTTTCCTGCTGCCTTCAGCCTCAGAAAACCACCCTTTCCCGCTTGGAGCTGTTGCAGGCACAAAAATGGCCATACGGCTGGAGATTTGTCCCACGCCCAAGGAGCTGGCAGGGAAAATTATGCCTTGTTCTAAAGCTCTTTGGGAACCGCTTCCGTAGCACCCACACACCTGGGGGCTGCAGGCTTTCCTGCTGCTTTCAGCGTCAAAACCACCCTTTCCCACTTGCAGCCGTTGCAGGCACAAAAATGGCCATACGGCTGGAGATGGGTTCCACGCCCAAAGAGCCACCAGGGAAAACTCTGCCTTGTTCTAAAGCTCTTTGGGAACCTCTTGCGTAGCCCCACAGACCTGGGGGCTGCAGGCTTTCCTGCTGCCTTCAGCCTCAGAAAACCACCCTTTCCCACTTGGCGCCGCGCCAGGCACAAAAATGGCCATACGGCTGGAGATGGGTCCCACGCCTAAAGAGCCAGCAGGGAAAACTATGCCTTGTTCTAAAGGTCTTTGGGAACCGCATACGTAGCCCCACAGACCTGGTGCCTGCGACCTTTGCTGCTGCCTTCACCCTCGACACCACCCTTTCCCTCTTGGAGCCGTTGCAGGCACAAAAATGGCCATACGGCTGGAGATGAGTCCCCCGCCCAAGGAGCCAGCAGGGAAAACTATGCCTTGTTCTAAAGCTCTTTGGGAAGCGCTTGCGTAGCCCCACAGACCTGGGGGCTGCAGGCTTTCCTGCTGCGTTCAGCCTCAAAACCACCCTTTCCCACTTGCAGCCGTTGCAGGCACAAAAATGGCCATACGGCTGGAGATGGGTCCCCCGCCCAAAGAGCCAGCAGGGAAAACTCTGCCTTGTTCTAAAGCTCTTTGGGAACCTCTTGCGTAGCCCCACAGACCTGGGGGATGCGGGCTTTCCTGCTGCCTTCAGCCTCAGAAAACCACCCTTTCCCGCTTGGAGCCGTTGCAGGCACAAAAATGGCCATACGGCTGGAGATGTGTCCCACGCCCAAGGAGCTGGCAGGGAAAATTACGCCTTGTTCTAAATCTCTTTGGGAACCGCTTGCGTAGCACCCACACACCTGGGGGCTGCAGGCTTTCCTGCTGCTTTCAGCCTCAAAACCACCCTTTCCCACTTGCAGCCGTTGCAGGCACAAAAATGGCCATACGGCTGGAGATGGGTTCCACGCCCAAAGAGCCACCAGGGAAAACTCTGCCTTGTTCTAAAGCTCTTTGGGAAACTCTTGCGTAGCCCCACAGACCTGGGGGAAGCAGGCTTTCCTGCTGCCTTCAGCCTCAGAAAACCACCCTTTCCCGCTTGGCGCCGCGCCAGGCACAAAAATGGACATACGGCTGGAGATGGGTCCCACGCCCAAAGAGCCAGCAGGGAAAACTATGCCTTGTTCTAAAGGTCTTTGGGAACCTCTTGCATAGCCCCACAGACCTGGGGGCTGCAGGCTTTCCTGCTGCCTTCAGCCTCGACACCACCCTTTCCCACTTGGCGCCGCGACAGGCACAAAAATGGCCATACGGCTGGAGATGGGTCCCAGGCCAAAAGAGCAAGCAGGGAAAACTATGCCTTGTTCTAAAGCTCTTTGGGAACCGCATACGTAGCCCCACAGACCTGGTGCCTGCGACCTTTGCTGCTGCCTTCACCCTCGACACCACCCTTTCCCTCTTGGAGCCGTTGCAGGCACAAAAATGGCCATACGGCTGGAGATGAGTCCCCCGCCCAAGGAGCCAGCAGGGAAAACTATGCCTTGTTCTAAAGCTCTTTGGGAAGCGCTTGCGTAGCTCCACAGACCTGGGGGCTGCGGGCTTTCCTGCTGCCTTCAGCCTCAAAACCACCCTTTCCCACTTGGCGCCGCGCCAGGCACAAAAATGGCCATATGGCTGGAGATGGGTCCCACGCCCAAAGAGCCAGCAGGGAAAACTATGCCTTGTTCTAAAGCTCTTTGGGAACCGCTTACGTAGCCCCACAGACCTGGGGGCTGCGGGCTTTCCTGCTGCCTTCAGCCTCGACACCACCCTTTCCCACATGGAGCCGTGCCAGGCACAAAAATGGCCATACGGCTGGAGATGGGTCCCCCGCCCAAGGAGCCAGCAGGGAAAACTATGCCTTGTTCTAAAGCTCTTTGGGAACCGCTTGCGTAGCCCCACAGACCTGGGGGCTGCAGGCTTTCCTGCTGCCTTCAGCCTCAGAAAACCACCCTTTCCCACTTGGCGCCGCGCCAGGCACAAAAATGGCCATATGGCTGGAGATGGTTCCACGCCCAAGGAGCCAGCAGGGAAAATTATGCCTTGTTCTAAAGCTCTTTGGGAAGCGCTTGCGTAGCCCCACACACCTGCGGGCTGCGGGCTTTCCTGCTTCCTTCAGCCTCGACACAACCCTTTCCCTCTTGGAGCCGTTGCAGGCACAAAAATGGCCATACGGCTGGAGATGGGTCCCCCGCCCAAGGAGCCAGCAGGGAAAACTATGCCTTGTTCTAAAGCTCTTTGGGAACCGCTTGCATAGCCCCACACACCTGCGGGCTGCGGGCTTTCCTGCTGCTTTCAGCCTCAAAACCACCCTTTCCCACTTGCAGCCATTGCAGACACAAAAATGGCCATACGGCTGGAGATGGGTCCCCCGCCCAAGGAGCAACTAGGGAAAACTATGCCTTGTTCTAAAGCTCTTTGGGAACCGCTTGCGTAGCCCCACAGACCTGGGGGCTGCAGGCTTTCCTGCTGCCTTCAGCCTCAAAACCACCCTTTCCCACTTGGCGCCGCGCCAGGCACAAAAATGGCCATATGGCTGGAGATGGGTCCCCCACCCAAAAGAGCCAGCAGGGAAAACTATGCCTTGTTCTAAAGCTCTTTGGGAAACGCTTGCATAGCCCCAGAGACCTCGGGCTTGCAGGCTTTCCTGCTGCTTTCAGCCTCAAAACCACCCTTTCCCACTTGCAGCCATTGCAGGCACAAAAATGGCCATACGGCTGGAGATGGGTCCCACGCCCAAAGAGCCAGCAGGGAAAACTATGCCTTGTTCAAAAGGTCTTTGGGAACCGCTTGCGTTGACCCACAGACCTGGGGGCTGCAGGCTTTCCTGCTGCCTTCAGCCTCAGAAAACCACCCTTTCCCTCTTGGAGCCGTTGCAGGCACAAAAATGCCCTATGGCTGGAGATGGGTCCCAGGCCAAAAGAGCAAGAAGGGAAAACTATGCCTTGTTCTAAAGCTCTTTGGGAACCACTTGCGTAGCCCTACAGACCTGGTGGTTGCAAGCTTTCCTGCTGCCTTCAGCCTCAAAACCACCCTTTCACCTTGGTGCCGCGCCAGGCACAAAAATGGCCATATGGCTGGAGATGGGTCCCACGCCCAAAGAGCCAGCAGGGAAAGCTATGCCTTGTTCTAAAGCTCTTTGGGAACCGCTTACGTAGCCCCAGAGACCTGGGGGCTGCAGGCTTTCCTGCTGCTTTCAGCCTCAAAACCACCCTTTCCCACTTGCAGCCGTTGTAGGCACAAAAATGGCCATATGGCTGGAGATGGGTCCCCCGCCCAAAGAGCCAGCAGGGAAAACTATGCCTTGTTCTAAAGCTCTTTGGGAACCGCTTGCGTAGCCCCACAGACCTGGGGGCTGCAGGCTTTCCTGCTGCCTTCAGCCTCAGAAAACCACCCTTTCCCACTTGGCGCCGCGCCAGGCACAAAAATGGCCATATGGCTGGAGATGGTTCCACGCCCAAAGAGCCAGCAGGGAAAATTATGCCTTGTTCTAAAGCTCTTTGGGAACCGCTTCCGTAGCCCCACAGACCTGGGGGCTGCGGGCTTTCCTGCTGCCTTCAGCCTCTACACCACCCTTTCCCACATGGCCCCGCGCCAGCAACAAAAATGGCCATACGGCTGGAGATGGGTCCCCGGCCCAAAGAGCCAGCAGGGAAAACTATGCCTTGTTCTAAAGCTCTTTGGGAACCGCTTGCGTTGACCCACAGACCTGGGGGCTGCAGGCTTTCCTGCTGCCTTCAGTCTCAGAAAACCACCCTTTCCCACTTGGCGCCGCGCCAGGCACAAAAATGCCCTATGGCTGCAGATGGGTCCCACGCCCAAAGAGCAAGCAGGGAAAACTATGCCTTGTTCTAAAGCTCTTTGTGAACCTCTTGCGTAGCCCCACAGACCTGGGGGCTGCAGGCTTTCCTGCTGCCTTCAGCCTCAGAAAACCACCCTTTCCCACTTGGCGCCGCGCCAGGCACAAAAATGGCCATACGGCTGGAGATGGGTCCCACGCCCAAAGAGCCAGCAGGGAAAACTATGCCTTGTTCTAAAGCTCTTTGGGAACCGCTTGCGTAGCCCCACAGACCTGGGGGCTGCAGGCTTTCCTGCTGTCTTCAGCCTCAGAAAACCACCCTTTCCCTCTTGGAGCCGTTGCAGGCACAAAAATGCCCTATGGCTGGAGATGGGTCCCATGCCCAAAGAGCAAGGAGGGAAAACTATGCCTTGTTCTAAAGCTCTTTGGGAACCACTTGCATAGCCGCACAGACCTGGTGGTTGCAAGCTTTCCTGCTGCCTTCAGCCTCAAAACCACCCTTTCACCTTGGTGCCGCGCCAGGCACAAATATGGCCATATGGCTGGAGATGGGTCCCACGCCCAAAGAGCCAGTAGGGAAAACTATGCCTTGTTCTAAAGCTCTTTGGGAACCGCTTACGTAGCCCCACAGACCTGGGGGCTGCAGGCTTTCCTGCTGCTTTCAGCCTCAAAACCACCCTTTCCCACTTGCAGCCGTTGTAGGCACAAAAATGGCCATACGGCTGGAGATGGGTCCCCCGCCCAAAGAGCCAGCAGGGAAAACTCTGCCTTGTTCTAAAGCTCTTTGGGAACCGCTTGCGTAGCCCCACAGACCTGGGGGCTGCAGGCTTTCCTGCTGCCTTCAGCCTCAGAAAACCACCCTTTCCCACTTGGCGCCGCGCCAGGCACAAAAATGCCATATGGCTGCAGATGGGTCCCAGGCCCAAAGAGCAAGCAGGGAAAACTATGCCTTGTTCTAAAGCTCTTTGGGAACCTCTTGCGTAGCCCCACAGACCTGGGGGCTGCAGGCTTTCCTGCTGCCTTCAGCCTCAGAAAACCACCCTTTCCCACTTGGCGCCGCGCCAGGCACAAAAATGGCCATACGGCTGGAGATGGGTCCCCCGCCCAAAGAGCCAGCAGGGAAAACTATGCCTTGCTCTAAAGCTCTTTGGGAACCGCTTGCATAGCCCCACACACCTGCGGGCTGCGGGCTTTCCTGCTGCCTTCAGCCTCGACACGACCCTTTCCCTCTTGGAGCCGTTGCAGGCACAAAAATGGCCATACGGCTGGAGATGGGTCCCACGCCCAAGGAGCCAGCAGGGAAAAATTATGCCTTGTTCTAAAGCTCTTTGGGAACCGCTTGCATAGCCCCACAGACCTGGGGGCTGCGGGCTTTCCTGCTGCCTTCAGCCTCAAAACCACCCTTTCCCACTTGGCGTCGCGCCAGGCACAAAAATGGCCATACGGCTGGAGATGGGTCCCCCGCCCAAAGAGCCAGCACGGAAAAATATGCCTTGTTCTAAAGCTCTTTGGGAACCGCTTGCATAGCCCCACAGACCTGGGGGCTGCAGGCTTTCATGCTGCCTTCAGCCTCGACACCACCCTTTCCCACTTGGCGCCGCGCCAGCCACAAAAATGGCCATACGGCTGGAGATGGGTCCCAGGCCCAAAGAGCAAGCAGGGAAAACTATGCCTTGTTCTAAAGGTCTTTGGGAACCGCATACGTAGCCCCACAGACCTGGTGCCTGCGACCTTTGCTGCTGCCTTCACCCTCGACACCACCCTTTCCCACTTGGCCCCGCGCCAGGCACAAAAATGGCCATACGGCTGGAGATGGGTCCCACGCCCAAGGAGCCAGCAGGGAAAACTATGCCTTGTTCTAAAGCTCTTTGGGAACCGCTTCCGTAGCCCCACAGACCTGGGGGCTGCGGGCTTTCCTGCTGCCTTCAGCCTCAAAACCACCCTTTCCCACTTGGCGCCGCGCCAGGCACAAAAATGGCCATATGGCTGGAGATGGGTCCCATGTCCAAAGAACCAGCAGGGAAAATTATGCCTTGTTCTAAAGCTCTGCGTGAACCACTTGCATAGCCCTACAGACCTGGGGGCAGGGGGCTTTACTGCTACCTTCAGTCTCGACACCACCATTTCCCACTTGGTGCCGCGCCAGGCACAAAAATGGCCATATGGCTGGAGATGGGTCCCATGTCCAAAGAACCAGCAGGGAAAATTATGCCTTGTTCTAAAGCTCTGCGTGAACCACTTGCGTAGCCCTACAGACCTGGGGGCAGGGGGCTTTCCTGCTACCTTCAGCCTCGACACCACCATTTCCCACTTGGTGCCGCGCCAGGCACAAAAATGGCCATATGGCTGGAGATGGGTCCCAGGCCCAAAGAGCAAGCAGGGAAAACTATGCCTTGTTCTAAAGCTCTTTGGGAACCGCTTGCATAGCCCCACAGACCTGGGGGCTGCAGGCTTTCCTGCTGCCTTCAGCCTCAAAACCACCCTTTCCCATTAGTTGCCGCGCCAGGCACAAAAATGGCCATATGGCTGGAGATCGGTCCCACGCCCAAGGAGCCAGCAGGGAAAACTATGCCTTGTTCTAAAGCTCTTTGGGAACCGCTTGCGTAGCCCCACAGACCTGGGGGCTGCAGGCTTTCCTGCTGCCTTCAGCCTCGACACCACCCTTTCCCACTTGGCGCCGCGCCAGGCACAAAAATGGCCATATGGCTGGAGATGGGTCCCACGCCCAAAGAACCATCAGGGAAAACTATGCCTTGTTGTAAAGCTCTTTGGGAACCGCGTGCGTAGCCCCACAGACCTGGGGGCTGCAGGCTTCCCTTCTGCCTTCTTCCTCAAAACCACCCTTCCCCAGTAGGCGCCGCGCCTGGCACAAAAATGGCCATATGGCTGGAGACGGGTTTCAAGCCCAAAGAGCCAGCAGGAAAAACTATGCCTTGTTCTAAAGCCCTTTGGGAACCGCTTGCGTAGCCCCACAGACCTGGGGGCTGCAGGCTTTCCTGCTGCCTTCAGCCTCAAAACCACCCTTCCCCACTTGACGCCGCGCCAGCCACAAAAATGGCCATATGGCTGGAGAGGGGTTTCACGCCCAAAGAGCCAGCAGGAAAAACTATGCCTTGTTCTAAAGCTCTTTGGGAACCGCTTGCGTAGCCCCACAGACCTGGGGGCTGCAGGCTTTCCTGCTGCCTTCAGCCTCAAAACCACCCTTTCCCACTTGGCGCCGTGCCAGGCACAAAAATGGCCATATGGCTGGAGAGGGTTTTCACGTCGAAGGAGCCAGCAGGGAAAACTATGCCTTGTTCTAAAGCTCTTTGGGAACCTCTTGCGTAGCCCCACAGACCTGGGGGCTGCAGGCTTTCCTGCTGCCTTCAGCCTCAAAACCACCCTTTCCCACTTGGCGCCGCGCCAGGCGCAAAAATGGCCATATAGCTGGAGATGGGTCCCACGCCCAAAGAACCAGCAGGGAAAATTATGCCTTGTTCTAGATCTCTTTGGTAACAGCGTGCGTAGCCCCACAGACCTGGGGGCTACAGGCTTTCCTGCTGCCTTCAGCCTCAAAACCACCCTTTCCCATTTGGCGCCGCGCCAGGCACAAAAATGGCCATATGGCTGGAGAGGGATTTCACGCCCAAGGAACCAGCAGGGAAAACTATGCCTTGTTCTAAAGCTCTTTGGAAACCGCTTGCGTAGCCCCACAAACCTGGGGGCTGCAGGCTTTCCTGCTGCCTTCAGCCTCAAAACCACCCTTTCCCACTTGGCGCCGCGCCAGGCACAAAAATGGCCATATGGCTGGAGATGGGTCCCACGCCCAAAGAACCAGCAGGGAAAACTATGCCTTGTTCTAAAGCTCTTTGGGAACCGCATGCGTAGCCCCACAGACCTGGGGGCTGCAGGCTTCCCTTCTGCCTTCAGCCTCAAAACCACCCTTCCCCACTTGGCGCCGCACCAGGCACAAAAAAGGCCATATGGCTGGAGAGGGGTTTCACGCCCAAAGAGCCAGCAGGAAAAACTATGCCTTGTTCTAAAGCTCTTTGGGAACCGCTTGCGTAGCCCCACAGACCTGGCGGCTGCAGGCTTTCCTGCTGCCTTCTTCCTCAAAACCACCCTTTCCCACTTGGCGCCGCGCCAGGCACAAAAATGGCCATATGGCTGGAGATGGGTCCACGGCCAAAGAGCAAGCACGGAAAAATATGCCTTGTTCTAAAGCTCTTTGGGAACCTCTTGCGTAGCCCCACAGACCTGGGGGCTGCAGGCTTTCCTGCTGCCTTCAGCCTCAAAACCACCCATTCCCACATGGAGCTGTGCCAGGCACAAAAATGGCCATATGGCTGGATAGGGTTTTCACGCCGAAGTAGGCAGCAGGAAAAACTATGCCTTGTTCTAAAGCTCTTTGGGAACCGCTTGCGTAGCCCCACAGACCTGGGGGCTGCAGGCTTTCCTGCTGCCTTCAGCCTCGACACCACCCTTTCCCACTTGGCGCCGCGCCAGGCACAAAAATGGCCATATGGCTGGAGATGGGTCCCACGCCCAAAGAACCATCAGGGAAAACTATGCCTTGTTGTAAAGCTCTTTGGGAACCGCGTGCGTAGCCCCACAGACCTGGGGGCTGCAGGCTTCCCTTCTGCCTTCTTCCTCAAAACCACCCTTCCCCAGTAGGCGCCGCGCCTGGCACAAAAATGGCCATATGGCTGGAGACGGGTTTCAAGCCCAAAGAGCCAGCAGGAAAAACTATGCCTTGTTCTAAAGCCCTTTGGGAACCGCTTGCGTAGCCCCACAGACCTGGGGGCTGCAGGCTTTCCTGCTGCCTTCAGCCTCAAAACCACCCTTCCCCACTTGACGCCGCGCCAGCCACAAAAATGGCCATATGGCTGGAGAGGGGTTTCACGCCCAAAGAGCCAGCAGGAAAAACTATGCCTTGTTCTAAAGCTCTTTGGGAACCGCTTGCGTAGCCCCACAGACCTGGGGGCTGCAGGCTTTCCTGCTGCCTTCAGCCTCAAAACCACCCTTTCCCACTTGGCGCCGTGCCAGGCACAAAAATGGCCATATGGCTGGAGAGGGTTTTCACGTCGAAGGAGCCAGCAGGGAAAACTATGCCTTGTTCTAAAGCTCTTTGGGAACCTCTTGCGTAGCCCCACAGACCTGGGGGCTGCAGGCTTTCCTGCTGCCTTCAGCCTCAAAACCACCCTTTCCCACTTGGCGCCGCGCCAGGCGCAAAAATGGCCATATAGCTGGAGATGGGTCCCACGCCCAAAGAACCAGCAGGGAAAATTATGCCTTGTTCTAGATCTCTTTGGGAACAGCGTGCGTAGCCCCACAGACCTGGGGGCTACAGGCTTTCCTGCTGCCTTCAGCCTCAAAACCACCCTTTCCCATTTGGCGCCGCGCCAGGCACAAAAATGGCCATATGGCTGGAGAGGGATTTCACGCCCAAGGAACCAGCAGGGAAAACTATGCCTTGTTCTAAAGCTCTTTGGAAACCGCTTGCGTAGCCCCACAAACCTGGGGGCTGCAGGCTTTCCTGCTGCCTTCAGCCTCAAAACCACCCTTTCCCACTTGGCGCCGCGCCAGGCACAAAAATGGCCATATGGCTGGAGATGGGTCCCACGCCCAAAGAACCAGCAGGGAAAACTATGCCTTGTTCTAAAGCTCTTTGGGAACCGCATGCGTAGCCCCACAGACCTGGGGGCTGCAGGCTTCCCTTCTGCCTTCAGCCTCAAAACCACCCTTCCCCACTTGGCGCCGCACCAGGCACAAAAAAGGCCATATGGCTGGAGAGGGGTTTCACGCCCAAAGAGCCAGCAGGAAAAACTATGCCTTGTTCTAAAGCTCTTTGGGAACCGCTTGCGTAGCCCCACAGACCTGGCGGCTGCAGGCTTTCCTGCTGCCTTCTTCCTCAAAACCACCCTTTCCCACTTGGCGCCGCGCCAGGCACAAAAATGGCCATATGGCTGGAGATGGGTCCACGGCCAAAGAGCAAGCACGGAAAAATATGCCTTGTTCTAAAGCTCTTTGGGAACCTCTTGCGTAGCCCCACAGACCTGGGGGCTGCAGGCTTTCCTGCTGCCTTCAGCCTCAAAACCACCCATTCCCACATGGAGCTGTGCCAGGCACAAAAATGGCCATATGGCTGGATAGGGTTTTCACGCCGAAGTAGGCAGCAGGAAAAACTATGCCTTGTTCTAAAGCTCTTTGGGAACCGCTTGCGTAGCCCCACAGACCTGGGGGCTGCAGGCTTTCCTGCTGCCTTCAGCCTCGACACCACCCTTTCCCACTTGGCGCCGCGCCAGGCACAAAAATGGCCATATGGCTGGAGATGGGTCCCACGCCCAAAGAACCATCAGGGAAAACTATGCCTTGTTGTAAAGCTCTTTGGGAACCGCGTGCGTAGCCCCACAGACCTGGGGGCTGCAGGCTTCCCTTCTGCCTTCAGCCTCAAAACCACCCTTCCCCACTTGGCGCCGCACCAGGCACAAAAATGGCGATACGGCTGGAGAGGGGTTTCACGCCGAAAGAGCCAGCAGGGAAAAACTATGCCTTGTTCTAAAGCTCTTTGGGAAACTTTTGCGTAGAACCACAGACCTGGGGGCTACAGGCTTTCCTGCTGCCTTCACCCTCAAAACCGCCCTTTCCCACTTGGCGCCGTGCCAGGCACAAAAATGGCCATATGGCTGGAGATGGGTCCCACGCCCAAGGAGCCAGCAGGGAAAATTATGCCTTGTTCTAAAGCTCTTTGGGAACCGCTTGCGTAGCCCCACAAACCTGGGGGCTGCAGGCTTTCCTGCTGCCTTCAGCCTCAACACCACCCTTTCCCACTTGGCGCCGCGCCAGGCACAAAAATGGCCATATGGCTGGAGATGGGTCCCACGCCCAAAGAGACAGCAGGGAAAACTATGCCTTGTTCTAAAGCTCTTTGGGAACCGCGTGCGTAGCCCCACAGACCTGGGGGCTGCAGGCTTCCCTTCTGCCTTCTTCCTCAAAACCACCCTTCCCCAGTAGGCGCCGTGCCTGGCACAAAAATGGCCATATGGCTGGATAGGGTTTTCACGCCCAAGGAACCAGCAGGGAAAACTATGCCTTGTTCTAAAGCTCTTTGGGAACCACTTGCGTAGCCCCACAGACCTGGGGGCTGCAGGCTTTCCTGCTGCCTTCAGCCTCAAAACCACCCTTTCCCACTTGGCGCCGTGCCAGGCACAAAAATGGCCATATGGCTGGAGAGGGTTTTCACGCCCAAGGAGCCAGCAGGGAAAACTATGCCTTGTTCTAAAGCTCTGTGGGAACCTCTTGCGTATCCCCACAGACCTGGGGGCTGCAGGCTTTCCTGCTGCCTTCACCCTCAAAACCACCCTTTCCCACTTGGCGCCGCGCCAGCCACAAAAATGGCCATATGGCTCGAGATGGGTCCCATGCCCAAGGAGCCAGCACGGAAAACTCTGCCTTGTTCTAAAGCTCTTTGGGAACCTCTTGCGTAGCCCCACAGACCTGGGGGCTGCAGGCTTTCCTGCTGCCTTCAGCCTCAACACCACCCTTTCCCACTTGGCGCCGCGCCAGGCACAAAAATGGCCATATTGCTGGAGATGGGTCCCACGCCCAAAGAGCAATCACGGAAAACTATGCCTTGTTCTAAAGCTCTTTGGGAACCGCGTGCGTAGCCCCACAGACCTGGGGGCTGCAGGCTTCCCTTCTGCCTTCTTCCTCAAAACCACCCTTCCCCACTAGGCGCCGTGCCAGGCACAAAAATGGCCATATGGCTGGAGATGGGTCCCACGCCCAAGGAGCCTGCAGGGAAAACTATGCCTTGTTCTGAAGCTCTTTGGGAACTGCTTGCGTAGCCCCACAGACCTGGGGGCTGCAGGCTTCCCTTCTGCCTTCAGCCTCAAAACCACCCTTCCCCAGTTGGCGCCGTGCCAGGCACAAAAATGGCCATATGGCTGGAGACGGGTTTCACGCCCAAAGAGCCAGCAGGAAAAACTATGCCTTGTTCTAAAGCTCTTTGGGAACCGCTTGAGTAGCCCCACAGACCTGGGGGCTGCAGGCTTTCCTGCTGCCTTCAGCCTCAAAACCACCCTTTCCCACTTGGTGCCGCGCGAGGCACAAAAATGGCCATATGGCTGGAGATGGGTCCCATGCCCAAGGAGCCAGCAGGGAAAATTATGCCTTGTTCTAAAGCTCTTTGGGAACCGCTTGCGTAGCCCCACAGACCTGGCGGCTGCAGGCTTTCCTGCTGCCTGCAGCCTCAAAACCACCCTTTCCCACTTGGCGCCGCGCCAGGCACAAAAATGGCCATATGGCTGGAGAGGCGTTTCACGCCCAAGGAGCCAGCAGGGAAAATTATGCCTTGTTCTAAAGCTCTTTGGGAACCGCTTGCGTAGCCCCACAGACCTGGGGGCTGCAGGCTTTCCTGCTGCCTTCAGCCTTGACAACACCCTTTCCCACTTGGCGTCGCGCCAGGCACAAAAATGGCCATATGGCTGGAGAGGGTTTTCACGCCCAAAGAGCCAGTAGGGAAAATTATGCCTTGTTCTAAAGCTCTTTGGGAACCGCTTGCGTAGCCCCACAGACCTGGGGGCTGCAGACTTTCCTGCTGCCTTCTTCCTCAAAACCACCCTTTCCCACTTGGCGCCGCGCCAGGCACAAAAATGGCCATATGGCTGGAGATGGGTCCCACGCCCAAGGAGCCAGCAGGGAAAACTATGCCTTGTTCTGAAGCTCTTTGGGAACCGCTTGCGTATCCCCACAGACCTGGCGGCTGCAGGCTTTCCTGCTGCCTTCACCCTCAAAACCACCCTTTCCCACTTGGCGCCGCGCCAGGCACAAAAATGGCCATATGGCTGGAGATGGGTCCCACGCCCAAAGAACCAGCAGGGAAAACTATGCCTTGTTCTAAAGCTCTTTGAGAACCGCGTGCGTAGCCCCACAGACCTGGGGGCTGCAGGCTTTCCTGCTGCCTTCAGCCTCAAAACCACCCTTCCCCACTTCGCGCCGTTGCAGGCACAAAAATGGCCATATGGCTGGAGACAGGTTTCACGCCCAAAGAGCCAGCATGAAAAACTATGCCTTGTTCTAAAGCTCTTTGGGAACTGCTTGCATAGCCCCACAGACCTGGGGGCTGCAGGCTTTCCTGCTGCCTTCAGCCTCAAAACCACCCTTTCCCACTTGGCGGCGCGCCAGGCACAAAAATGGCCATATGGCTGGAGATGGGTCCCACGCCCAAAGAGACAGCAGGGAAAATTATGCCTTGTTCTAAAGCTCTTTGGGAACCGCTTGCGTAGCCCCACAGACCTGGGGGCTGCAGGCTTTCCTGCTCCCTTCAGCTTCAAAACCACACTTTCCCACTTGGCGCCACGCCAGGCACAAAAATGGCCATATGGCTGGAGAGGGTTTTCACGCCCAAGGAACCAGCAGGGAAAACTGTGCATTGTTCTAAAGCTCTTTGGGAACTGCTTGCGTAGCCCCACAGACCTGGGGGCTGCAGGCTTTCCTGGGGGCTGCAGGCTTTCCTGCTGCCTTCAGCCTGAAAACCACCCTTTCCCACTTGGCGCCGCGCCAGGCACAAAAATGGCCATATGGCTGGAGATGGGTCCCACGCCCAAGGAGCCAGCAGGGAAAACTATGCCTTGTTCTGAAGCTCTTTGGGAACCGCTTGCGTATCCCCACAGACCTGGCGGCTGCAGGCTTTCCTGCTGCCTTCACCCTCAAAACCACCCTTTCCCACTTGGCGCCGCGCCAGGCACAAAAATGGCCATATGGCTGGAGATGGGTCCCACGCCCAAAGAACCAGCAGGGAAAACTATGCCTTGTTCTAAAGCTCTTTGAGAACCGCGTGCGTAACCCCACAGACCTGGGGGCTGCAGGCTTCCCTTCTGCCTTCAGCCTCAAAACAACCCTTCCCCACTTCGCGCCGTGCCAGGCACAAAAATGGCCATATGGCTGGAGACAGGTTTCACGCCCAAAGAGCCAGCATGAAAAACTATGCCTTGTTCTAAAGCTCTTTGGGAACTGCTTGCATAGCCCCACAGACCTGGGGGCTGCAGGCTTTCCTGCTGCCTTCAGCCTCCAAACCACCCTTTCCCACTTGGCGGCGCGCCAGGCACAAAAATGGCCATATGGCTGGAGATGGGTCCCACGCCCAAAGAGACAGCAGGGAAAATTATGCCTTGTTCTAAAGCTCTTTGGGAACCGCTTGCGTAGCCCCACAGACCTGGCGGCTGCAGGCTTTCCTGCTCCCTTCAGCTTCAAAACCACCCTTTCCCACTTGGCGCCACGCCAGGCACAAAAATGGCCATATGGCTGGAGAGGGTTTTCACGCCCAAGGAACCAGCAGGGAAAACTATGCCTTGTTGTAAAGCTCTTTGGGAACTGCGTGCGTAGCTCCACAGACCTGGGGGCTGCAGGATTCCCTTCTGCCTTCAGCCTCAAAACCACCCTTTCCCACTTGGCGCCGCACCAGGCACAAAAATGGCCATACGGCTGGAGAGGGGTTTCACGCCCAAAGAGCCAGCAGGAAAAAATATGCCTTGTTCTAAAGCTCTTTGGGAACCGCTTGCGTAGCCCCACAGACCTGGGGGCTCCAGGCTTCCCTTCTGACTTCAGCCTCAAAACCACCCTTCCCCAGTAGGCGCCGTGCCAGGCACAAAAATGGCCATATTGCTGGAGATGGGTCCCACACCCAAGGAGCCAGCAGGGAAAACTATGCCTTGTTCTGAAGCTCTTTGGGAAGCGCTTGCGTAGCCCCACAGACCTGGGGGCTGCAGGCTTCCCTTCTGCCTTCAGCCTCAAAACCACCCTTTCCCACTTGGCGCCGCGCCAGGCACAAAAATGGCCATATGGCTGGAGAGGGGTTTCACGCCCAAAGAGCCAGCAGGAAAAACTCTGCCTTGTTCTAAAGCTCTTTGGGAAACGTTTCCGTAGCCCCACAGACCTGGGGGCTACAGGCTTTCCTGCTGCCTTCACCCTCAAAACCACCGTTTCCCACTTGGCGCCGCGCCAGGCACAAAAATGGCCATATGGCTGGAGAGGGGTTTCACGCCGAAAGAGCCAGCAGGAAAAACTATGCCTTGTTCTAAAGCTCTTTGGGAACCGCTTGCGTAGCCCCACAGACCTGGGGGCTGCAGGCTTTCCTGCTGCCTTCAGCCTCAAAACCACCCTTTCCCACTTGCAGCAGTTGCAGGCACAAAAATGGCCATACGGCTGGAGATGGGTCCCCCGCCCAAAGAGCCAGCAGGGAAAACTATGCCTTGTTCTAAAGCTCTTTGGGAACCTCTTGCGTAGCCCCACAGACCTGGGGGCTGCAGGCTTTCCTGCTGCCTTCAGCCTCAGAAAACCACCCTTTCCCACTTGGCGTCGCGCCAGGCACAGATATGGCCATACCGCTGGAGATGGGTCCCACACCCAAGGAGCCAGCAGGGAAAACTATGCCTTGTTCTAAAGCTCTTTGGGAACCACTTGCGTAGCCCCACAGACCTGGGGGCTACAGGCTTTCCTGCTGCCTTCACCCTCAAAACCACCCTTTTCCACTTGGCGCCGCGCCAGGCACAAAAATGGCCATATGGCTGGAGAGGGGTTTCACGCCCAAAGAGCCAGCAGGAAAAACTATGCCTTGTTCTAAAGCTCTTTGGGAAACGTTTGCGTAGCCCCACAGACCTGGGGACTACAGGCTTTCCTGCTGCCTTCACCTTCAAAACCACCCTTTTCCACTTGGCGCCGCGCCAGGCACAAAAATGGCCATATGGCTGGAGATGGGTCCCACGCCCAAGGAGCCAGCAGGGAAAACTATGCCTTGCTGTAAGCTCTTTGGGAACCGCTTGCGTAGCCCCACAGACCTGGGGGCTGCAGGCTTTCCTGCTGCCTTCAGCCTCAAAACCACCCTTTCCCACTTGCAGCCGTTGCAGGCACAAAAATGGCCATACGGCTGGAGATGGGTCCCCCGCCCAAAGAGCCAGCAGGGAAAACTCTGCCTTGTTCTAAAGCTCTTTGGGAACCGCTTGCGTAGCACCACAGACCTGGGGGCTGCAGGCTTTCCTGCTGCCTTCAGCCTCAGAAAACCACCCTTTCCCACTTGGCGCCGCGCCAGGCACAAAAATGGCCATATGGCTGGAGATGGTTCCACGCCCAAAGAGCCAGCAGGGAAAATTATGCCTTGTTCTAAAGCTCTTTGGGAACCTCTTGCGTAGCCCCACAGACCTGGGGGCTGCAGGCTTTCCTGCTGCCTTCAGCCTCGACACCACCCTTTCCCACTTGGCGCCGCCCCACGCAGAAAAATGGCCACATGGCTTGAGATGGGTCCCCGGCCCAAAGAGCCAGCAGGGAAAACTATGCCTTGTTCTAAAGGTCTTTGGGAACCGCTTGCGCAGACCCACAGACCTGGGGGCTGCGGGCTTTCCTGCTGCCTTCAGCCTCAGAAAACCACCCTTTCCCACTTGGCGCCGCGCCAGCCACAAAAATGCCCTATGGCTGGATATGTGTCCCACGCCCAAGGAGCAAGCAGGGAAAACTATGCCTTGTTCTAAAGCTCTTTGGGAACCTCTTGCGTAGCCCCACAGACCTGGGGGCTGCAGGCTTTCCTGCTGCTTTCAGCCTCAAAACCACCCTTTCCCACTTGGCGCCGCGCCAGGCACAAAAATGGCCATACGGCTGGAGATGGGTCCCACGCCCAAAAGAGCCAGAAGGGAAAACTATGCCTTGCTGTAAGCTCTTTGGGAACCGCTTGCGTAGCCCCACAGACCTGGGGGCTGCAGGCTTTCCTGCTGCCTTCAGCCTCAAAACCACCCTTTCCCACTTGGCGCCGCGCCAGACACAAAAATGGCCATATGGCTGGAGAGGGTTTTCACGCCCAAGGAGCCAGCAGGGAAAAATATGCCTTGTTCTGAAGCTCTTTGGGAACCTCTTGCGTAGCCCCACAGACCTGGGGGCTGCAGGCTTTCCTGCTGCTTTCAGCCTCAAAACCACCCTTTCCCACTTGGCGCCGCGCCAGGCACAAAAATGGCCATATGGCTGGAGAGGGGTTTCACGCCCAAAGAGCCAGCAGGAAAAACTCTGCCTTGTTCTAAAGCTCTTTGGGAAACGTTTGCGTAGCCCCACAGACCTGGGGGCTACAGGCTTTCCTGCTGCCTTCACCCTCAAAACCACCGTTTCCCACTTGGCGCCGCGCCAGGCACAAAAATGGCCATATGGCTGGAGAGGGGTTTCACGCCCAAAGAGCCAGCAGGAAAAACTATGCCTTGTTCTAAAGCTCTTTGGGAACCGCTTGCGTAGCCCCACAGACCTGGGGGCTGCAGGCTTTCCTGCTGCCTTCAGCCTCAAAACCACCCTTTCCCACTTGCAGCCGTTGCAGGCACAAAAATGGCCATACGGCTGGAGATGGGTCCCCCGCCCAAAGAGCCAGCAGGGAAAACTCTGCCTTGTTCTAAAGCTCTTTGGGAACCGCTTGCGTAGCCCCACAGACCTGGGGGCTGCAGGCTTTCCTGCTGCCTTCAGCCTCAGAAAACCACCCTTTCCCACTTGGCGCCGCGCCAGGCACAAAAATGGCCATATGGCTGGAGATGGTTCCACGCCCAAAGAGCCAGCAGGGAAAATTATGCCTTGTTCTAAAGCTCTTTGGGAACCTCTTGCGTAGCCCCACAGACCTGGGGGCTGCAGGCTTTCCTGCTGCCTTCACCCTCAAAACCACCCTTTCCCACTTGGCGCCGCCCCAGGAAGAAAAATGGCCATATGGCTTGAGATGGGTCCCCGGCCCAAAGAGCCAGCAGGGAAAACTATGCCTTGTTCTAAAGGTCTTTGGGAACCGCTTGCGCAGACCCACAGACCTGGGGGCTGCGGGCTTTCCTGCTGCCTTCAGCCTCAGAAAACCACCCTTTCCCACTTGGCGCCGCGCCAGCCACAAAAATGCCCTATGGCTGGATATGTGTCCCACGCCCAAGGAGCAAGGAGGGAAAACTATGCCTTGTTCTAAAGCTCTTTGGGAAACGCTTGCATAGCCCCACAGACCTGGGGGCTGCAGGCTTTCCTGCTGCTTTCAGCCTCAAAACCACCCTTTCCCACTTGGCGCCGCGCCAGGCACAAAAATGGCCATACGGCTGGAGATGGGTCCCCCGCCCAAAAGAGCCAGAAGGGAAAACTATGCCTTGCTGTAAGCTCTTTGGGAACCGCTTGCGTAGCCCCACAGACCTGGGGGCTCCAGGCTTTCCTGCTGCCTTCAGCCTCAAAACCACCCTTTCCCACTTGGCGCCGCGCCAGACACAAAAATGGCCATATGGCTGGAGAGGGTTTTCACGCCCAAGGAGCCAGCAGGGAAAAATATGCCTTGTTCTGAAGCTCTTTGGGAACCTCTTGCGTAGCCCCACAGACCTGGGGGCTGCAGGCTTTCCTGCTGCTTTCAGCCTCAAAACCACCCTTTCCCACTTGGCGCCGCGCCAGGCACAAAAATGGCCATATGGCTGGAGAGGGGTTTCACGCCCAAAGAGCCAGCAGGAAAAACTCTGCCTTGTTCTAAAGCTCTTTGGGAAACGTTTGCGTAGCCCCACAGACCTGGGGGCTACAGGCTTTCCTGCTGCCTTCACCCTCAAAACCACCGTTTCCCACTTGGCGCCGCGCCAGGCACAAAAATGGCCATATGGCTGGAGATGGGTCCCCCGCCCAAAGAGCCAGCAGGGAAAACTCTGCCTTGTTCTAAAGCTCTTTGGGAACCGCTTGCGTAGCCCCACAGACCTGGGGGCTGCAGGCTTTCCTGCTGCCTTCAGCCTCAGAAAACCACCCTTTCCCACTTGGCGCCGCGCCAGGCACAAAAATGGCCATATGGCTGGAGATGGTTCCACGCCCAAAGAGCCAGCAGGGAAAATTATGCCTTGTTCTAAAGCTCTTTGGGAACCTCTTGCGTAGCCCCACAGACCTGGGGGCTGCAGGCTTTCCTGCTGCCTTCACCCTCAAAACCACCCTTTCCCACTTGGCGCCGCCCCAGGAAGAAAAATGGCCATATGGCTTGAGATGGGTCCCCGGCCCAAAGAGCCAGCAGGGAAAACTATGCCTTGTTCTAAAGGTCTTTGGGAACCGCTTGCGCAGACCCACAGACCTGGGGGCTGCAGGCTTTCCTGCTGCTTTCAGCCTAAAAACCACACTTTCCCACTTCCAGCCGTTGCAGGCACAAAAATGGCCATACGGCTGGAGATGGGTCCCCCGCCCAAAGAGCCAGCAGGGAAAACTCTGCCTTGTTCTAAAGCTCTTTGGGAACCGCTTGCATAGCCCCACAGACCTGGGGGCTGCGGGCTTTCCTGCTGCCTTCAGCCTCAAAACCGCCCTTTCCCACTTGGCGCCGCGCCAGGCACAGAAATGGCCTTATGGCTGGAGATGGTTCCCACGCCCAAAGAGCCAGTAGGGTAAACTATGCCTTGTTCTAAAGCTCTTTGGGAACCGCTTGCGTAGCCCCACAGGCCTGGGGGCTGCAGGCTTTCCTGCTGCTTTCAGCCTCAAAACCACCCTTTCCCACTTGGCGCCGCGCCAGGCACAAAAATGGCCATATGGCTGGAGATGGGTCCCACGCCCAAAGAGCCAGCAGGGAAAACTATGCCTTGTTCTAAAGCTCTTTGGGAACCGCTTACGTAGCCCCACAGACCTGGGGGCTGCAGGCTTTCCTGCTGCTTTCAGCCTCAAAACCACCCTTTCCCACTTGGCGCCGCGCCAGGCACAAAAATGGCCATACGGCTGGAGATGGGTCCCCCGCCCAAAAGAGCCAGAAGGGAAAACTATGCCTTGTTCTAAAGCTCTTTGGGAAACGCTTGCATAGCCCCACAGACCTGGGGGCTGCAGGCTTTCCTGCTGCTTTCAGCCTCAAAACCACCCTATCCCACTTGCAGCCGTTGCAGGCACAAAAATGGCCATACGGCTGGAGATGGGTCCCACGCCCAAAGAGCCAGCAGGGAAAACTATGCCTTGTTCTAAAGCTCTTTGGGAACCTCTTGCGTAGCCCCACAGACCTGGGGGCTGCAGGCTTTTCTGCTGCCTTCACCCTCAAAACCACCCTTTCCCACTTGCAGCCGTTGCAGGCACAAAAATGGCCATACGGCTGGAGATGGGTCCCCCGCCCAAAGAGCCAGCAGGGAAAACTATGCCTTGTTCTAAAGCTCTTTGGGAAACGTTTGTGTAGCCCCACAGACCTGGGGGCTACAGGCTTTCCTGCTGCCTTCACCCTCAAAACCACCGTTTCCCACTTGGCGCCGCGCCAGACACAAAAATGGCCATATGGCTGGAGAGGGTTTTCACGACCAAGGAGCCAGCAGGGAAAAATATGCCTTGTTCTGAAGCTCTTTGGGAACTGCTTGCGTAGCCCCACAGACCTGGGGGCTGCAGGCTTTCCTGCTGCTTTCAGCCTCAAAACCACCCTTTCCCACTTGGCGCCGCGCCAGGCACAAAAATGGCCATATGGCTGGAGAGGGGTTTCACGCCCAAAGAGCCAGCAGGAAAAACTCTGCCTTGTTCTAAAGCTCTTTGGGAAACGTTTGCGTAGCCCCACAGACCTGGGGGCTACAGGCTTTCCTGCTGCCTTCACCCTCAAAACCACCGTTTCCCACTTGGCGCCGCGCCAGGCACAAAAATGGCCATATGGCTGGAGAGGGGTTTCACGCCCAAAGAGCCAGCAGGAAAAACTATGCCTTGTTCTAAAGCTCTTTGGGAACCGCTTGCGTAGCCCCACAGACCTGGGGGCTGCAGGCTTTCCTGCTGCTTTCAGCCTCAAAACCACCCTTTCCCACTTGCAGCCGTTGCAGGCACAAAAATGGCCATACGGCTGGAGATGGGTCCCACGCCCAAAGAGCCAGCAGGGAAAACTATGCCTTGTTCTAAAGCTCTTTGGGAAGAACCGCTTGCGTAGCCCCACAGACCTGGGGGCTGCAGGCTTTCCTGCTGCCTTCAGCCTCAGAAAACCACCCTTTCCCACTTGGCGCCGCGCCAGGCACAAAAATGGCCATATGGCTGGAGATGGTTCCACGCCCAAAGAGCCAGCAGGGAAAATTATGCCTTGTTCTAAAGCTCTTTGGGAACCTCTTGCGTAGCCCCACAGACCTGGGGGCTGCAGGCTTTCCTGCTGCCTTCAGCCTCGACACCACCCTTTCCCACTTGGCGCCGCGCCAGGCACAAAAATGGCCATATGGCTTGAGATGGGTCCCCGGCCCAAAGAGCCAGCAGGGAAAACTATGCCTTGTTCTAAAGGTCTTTGGGAACCGCTTGCGCAGACCCACAGACCTGGGGGCTGCGGGCTTTCCTGCTGCCTTCAGCCTCAGAAAACCACCCTTTCCCACTTAGCGCCGCGCCAGGCACAAAAATGCCCTATGGCTGGATATGTGTCCCACGCCCAAAGAGCAAGGAGGGAAAACTATGCCTTGTTCTAAAGCTCTTTGGGAACCTCTTGCGTAGCCCCACAGACCTGGGGGCTGCAGGCTTTCCTGCTGCTTTCAGCCTAAAAACCACACTTTCCCACTTCCAGCCGTTGCAGGCACAAAAATGGCCATACGGCTGGAGATGGGTCCCCCGCCCAAAGAGCCAGCAGGGAAAACTCTGCCTTGTTCTAAAGCTCTTTGGGAACCGCTTGCATAGCCCCACAGACCTGGGGGCTGCGGGCTTTCCTGCTGCCTTCAGCCTCAAAACCGCCCTTTCCCACTTGGCGCCGCGCCAGGCACAGAAATGGCCTTATGGCTGGAGATGGTTCCCACGCCCAAAGAGCCAGTAGGGTAAACTATGCCTTGTTCTAAAGCTCTTTGGGAACCGCTTGCGTAGCCCCACAGGCCTGGGGGCTGCAGGCTTTCCTGCTGCTTTCAGCCTCAAAACCACCCTTTCCCACTTGGCGCCGCGCCAGGCACAAAAATGGCCATATGGCTGGAGATGGGTCCCACGCCCAAAGAGCCAGCAGGGAAAACTATGCCTTGTTCTAAAGCTCTTTGGGAACCGCTTGCATAGCCCCACAGACCTGGGGGCTGCGGGCTTTCCTGCTGCTTTCAGCCTCAAAACCACCCTTTCCCACTTGGCGCCGCGCCAGGCACAAAAATGGCCATACGGCTGGAGATGGGTCCCCCGCCCAAAGAGCCAGCAGGGAAAACTCTGCCTTGTTCTAAAGCTCTTTGGGAACCGCTTGCGTAGCCCCACAGACCTGGGGGCTGCAGGCTTTCCTGCTGCCTTCAGCCTCGGAAAACCACCCTTTCCCACTTGGTGCCGCGCCAGGCACAAAAATGGCCATATGGCTGGAGATGGTTCCACGCCCAAAGAGCCAGCAGGGAAAATTATGCCTTGTTCTAAAGCTCTTTGGGAACCTCTTGCGTAGCCCCACAGACCTGGGGGCTGCAGGCTTTCCTGCTGTCTTCAGCCTCGACACCACCCTTTCCCACTTGGCGCCGCGCCAGGCACAAAAATGGCCATACGGCTGGAGATGAGTCCCCCGCCCAAAGAGCCAGCAGGGAAAACTATGCCTTGTTCTAAAGGTCTTTGGGAACCGCTTGCGCAGACCCACAGACCTGGGGGCTGCGGGCTTTCCTGCTGCCTTCAGCCTCAGAAAACCACCCTTTCCCACTTGGCGCCGCGCCAGCCACAAAAATACCCTATGGCTGCAGATGGGTCCCACGCCCAAAGAGCAAGGAGGGAAAACTATGCCTTGTTCTAAAGCTCTTTGGGAACCTCTTGCGTAGCCCCACAGACCTGGGGGCTGCAGGCTTTCCTGCTGCTTTCAGCCTCAAAACCACACTTTCCCACTTGCAGCCGTTGCAGGCACAAAAATGGCCATACGGCTGGAGATGGGTCCCACGCCCAAAGAGCCAGCAGGGAAAACTATGCCTTGTTCTAAAGCTCTTTGGGAACCGCTTCCGTAGCCCCAAAGACCTGGGGGCTGCGGGCTTTCCTGCTGCCTTCAGCCTCGACACCACCCTTTCCCACATGGAGCCGCGCCAGGCACAAAAATGGCCATACGGCTAGAGATGGGTCCCCCGCCCAAGGAGCCAGCAGGGAAAACTATGCCTTGTTCTAAAGCTCTTTGGGAACCGCTTGCGTAGCCCTACAGACCTGGGGGCTGCGGGCTTTCCTGCTGCCTTCAGCCTCGACAACACCATTTCCCACTTGGCCCCGCGCCAGGAACAAAAATGGCCATATGGCTGGAGATGGGTCCCAGGCCAAAAGAGCAAGCAGGAAAAACTATGCCTTGTTCTAAAGCTCTTTGGGAACCGCTTGCATAGCCCCACAGACCTGGGGGCTGCGGGCTCTCCTGCTGCCTTCAGCCTCAAAACCACCCTTTCCCACTTGGCGCCGCGCCAGGCACAAAAATGGCCATATGGCTGGAGATGGGTCCCACGCCCAAAGAGCCAGCAGGGAAAACTATGCCTTGTTCTAAAGCTCTTTGGGAACCGCTTACGTAGCCCCACAGACCTGGGGGCTGCGGACTTTCCTGCTCCTTTCAGCCTCAAAACCACCCTTTCCCACTTGCAGCCGTTGCAGGCACAAAAATGGCCATACGGCTGGAGATGGGTCCCCGGCCCAAAGAGCCAGTAGGGTAAACTATGCCTTGTTCTAAAGCTCTTTGGGAACCGCTTGCGTAGCCCCACAGACCTGGGGGCTGCAGGCTTTCCTGCTGCTTTCAGCCTCAAAACCACCCTTTCCCACTTGGCGCCGCGCCAGGCACAAAAATGGCCATATGGCTGGAGATGGGTCCCACGCCCAAAGAGCCAGGAGGGAAAACTATGCCTTGTTCTAAAGCTCTTTGGGAACCGCTTACGTAGCCCCACAGACCTGGGGGCTGCGGACTTTCCTGCTGCTTTCAGCCTCAAAACCACCCTTTCCCACTTGGCGCCGCGCCAGGCACAAAAATGGCCATACGGCTGGAGATGGGTCCCCCGCCCAAAAGAGCCAGCAGGGAAAACTATGCCTTGTTCTAAAGCTCTTTGGGAACCGCTTGCATAGCCCCACAGACCTGGGGGCTGCAGGCTTTCCTGCTGCTTTCAGCCTCAAAACCACCCTTTCCCACTTGCAGCCGTTGCAGGCACAAAAATGGCCATACGGCTGGAGATGGGTCCCACGCCCAAAGAGCCAGCAGGGAAAACTCTGCCTTGTTCTAAAGCTCTTTGGGAAGAACCGCTTGCGTAGCCCCACAGACCTGGGGGCTGCAGGCTTTCCTGCTGCCTTCAGCCTCAGAAAACCACCCTTTCCCACTTGGCGCCGCGCCAGGCACAAAAATGGCCATATGGCTGGAGATGGTTCCACGCCCAAAGAGCCAGCAGGGAAAATTATGCCTTGTTCTAAAGCTCTTTGGGAACCTCTTGCGTAGCCCCACAGACCTGGGGGCTGCAGGCTTTCCTGCTGCCTTCAGCCTCGACACCACCCTTTCCCACTTGGCGCCGCGCCAGGCACAAAAATGGCCATATGGCTTGAGATGGGTCCCCGGCCCAAAGAGCCAGCAGGGAAAACTATGCCTTGTTCTAAAGGTCTTTGGGAACCGCTTGCGCAGACCCACAGACCTGGGGGCTGCGGGCTTTCCTGCTGCCTTCAGCCTCAGAAAACCACCCTTTCCCACTTGGCGCCGCGCCAGCCACAAAAATGCCCTATGGCTGCAGATGGGTCCCACGCACAAAGAGCCAGCAGGGAAAACTATGCCTTGTTCTAAAGCTCTTTGGGAACCTCTTGCGTAGCCCCACAGACCTGGGGGGTGCAGGCTTTCCTGCTGCTTTCAGCCTCAAAACCACCCTTTCCCACATGGAGCCGCGCCAGCCACAAAAATGGCCATACGGCTGGAGATGGGTCCCCCGCCCAAAGAGCCAGCAGGGAAAACTATGCCTTGTTCTAAAGCTCTTTGGGAACCGCTTGCATAGCCCCACAGACCTGGGGGCTCCGGGCTTTCCTGCTGCCTTCAGCCTCAAAACCACACTTTCCCACTTGGCGCCGCGCCAGGCACAAAAATGTCCTTATGGCTGGAGATGGTTCCACGCCCAAGGAGCCAGCAGGGAAAACTATGCCTTGTTCTAAAGCTCTTTGGGAACCGCTTGCGTAGCCCCACAGACCTGGGGGCTGCAGGCTTTCCTGCTGCTTTCAGCCTCAAAACCACCCTTTCCCACTTGGCGCCGCACCAGGCACAAAAATGGCCATATGGCTGGAGATGGGTCCCACGCCCAAAGAGCCAGCAGGGAAAACTATGCCTTGTTCTAAAGCTCTTTGGGAACCGCTTACGTAGCCCCACAGACCTGGGGGCTGCGGACTTTCCTGCTGCTTTCAGCCTCAAAACCACCCTTTCCCACATGGCGCCGTGCCAGGCACAAAAATGGCCATACGGCTGGTGATGGGTCCCCCGCCCAAAAGAGCCAGCAGGGAAAACTATGCCTTGTTCTAAAGCTCTTTGGGAAACGCTTGCATAGCCCCACAGACCTGGGGGCTGCAGGCTTTCCTGCTGCTTTCAGCCTCAAAACCACCCTATCCCACTTGCAGCCGTTCCAGGCACAAAAATGGCCATACGGCTGGAGATGGGTCCCCCGCCCAAAGAGCCAGCAGGGAAAACTCTGCCTTGTTCTAAAGCTCTTTGGGAACCGCTTGCGTAGCCCCACAGACCTGGGGGCTGCAGGCTTTCCTGCTGCCTTCAGCCTCAGAAAACCACCCTTTCCCACTTGGCGCCGCGCCAGGCACAAAAATGGCCATATGGCTGGAGATGGTTCCACGCCCAAAGAGCCAGCAGGGAAAATTATGCCTTGTTCTAAAGCTCTTTGGGAACCGCTTGCGTAGCCCCACAGACCTGGGGGCTGCAGGCTTTCCTGCTGCCTTCAGCCTCGACACCACCCTTTCCCACTTGGCGCCGCGCCAGGCACAAAAATGGGCATATGTCTGGAGATGGTTCCCCGGCCCAAAGAGCCAGCAGGGAAAACTATGCCTTGTTCTAAAGCTCTTTGGGAACCGCTTGCGTAGCCCCACACACCTGGGGGCTGCAGGCTTTCCTGCTGCCTTCAGCCTCGACACCACCCTTTCCCACATGGAGCCGCGCCAGCCACAAAAATGGTCATATGGCTGGAGATGGGTCCCACGCCCAAAGAGCAAGGAGGGAAAACTATGCCTTGTTCTAAAGCTCTTTGGGAACCTCTTGCGTAGCCCCACAGACCTGGGGGCTGCAGGCTTTCCTGCTGCTTTCAGCCTCAAAACCACCCTTTCCCACTTGCAGCCGTTGCAGGCACAAAAATGGCCATACGGCTGGAGATGGGTCCCCGGCCCAAAGAGCCAGCAGGGAAAACTCTGCCTTGTTCTAAGGCTCTTTGGGAACCGCTTGCGTAGCCCCACACACCTGGGGGCTGCGGGCTTTCCTGCTGCCTTCAGCCTCGACAGCACCCTTTCCCACATGGAGCCGCGCCAGCCACAAAAATGGTCATATGGCTGGAGATGGGTCCCCCGCCCAAGGAGCCAGCAGGGAAAACTATGCCTTGTTCTAAAGCTCTTTGGGAACCGCTTGCGTAGCCCCACAGACCTGGGGGCTGCAGGCTTTCCTGCTGCTTTCAGCCTCAAAACCACCCTTTCCCACTTGCAGCCGTTGCAGGCACAAAAATGCCCATACGGCTGGAGATGGGTCCCCCGCCCAAAGAGCCAGCACGGAAAACTATGCCTTGTTCTAAAGCTCTTTGGGAACCGCTTGCGTAGCCCCACAGACCTGGGGGCTGCAGGCTTTCCTGCTGCCTTCAGCCTCAGAAAACCACCCTTTCCCACTTGGCGTCGCGCCAGGCACAAAAATGGCCATATGGCTGGAGATGGTTCCACGCCCAAAGAGCCAGCAGGGAAAATTATGCCTTGTTCTAAAGCTCTTTGGGAACCTCTTGCGTAGCCCCACAGACCTGGGGGCTGCAGGCTTTCCTGCTGCCTTCAGCCTCGACACCACCCTTTCCCACTTGGCGCCGCGCCAGGCACAAAAATGGCCATATGGCTTGAGATGGGTCCCCGGCCCAAAGAGCCAGCAGGGAAAACTATGCCTTGTTCTAAAGGTCTTTGGGAACCGCTTGCGCAGACCCACAGACCTGGGGGCTGCGGGCTTTCCTGCTGCCTTCAGCCTCAGAAAACCACCCTTTCCCACTTGGCGCCGCGCCAGCCACAAAAATGCCCTATGGCTGCAGATGGGTCCCACGCACAAAGAGCAAGCAGGGAAAACTATGCCTTGTTCTAAAGCTCTTTGGGAACCGCTTGCGTAGCCCCACAGACCTGGGGGGTGCAGGCTTTCCTGCTGCTTTCAGCCTCAAAACCACCCTTTCCCACATGGAGCCGCGCCAGGCACAAAAATGGCCATACGGCTGGAGATGGGTCCCCCGCCCAAAGAGCCAGCAGGGAAAACTATGCCTTGTTCTAAAGCTCTTTGGGAACCGCTTGCGTAGCCCCACACACCTGGGGGCTGCAGGCTTTCCTGCTGCCTTCAGCCTCGACACCACCCTTTCCCACATGGAGCCGCGCCAGCCACAAAAATGGCCATATGGCTGGAGATGGGTCCCACGCCCAAAGAGCAAGGAGGGAAAACTATGCCTTGTTCTAAAGCTCTTTGGGAACCTCTTGCGTAGCCCCACAGACCTGGGGGCTGCAGGCTTTCCTGCTGCTTTCAGCCTCAAAACCACCCTTTCCCACTTGCAGCCGTTGCAGGCACAAAAATGGCCATACGGCTGGAGATGGGTCCCCGGCCCAAAGAGCCAGCAGGGAAAACTCTGCCTTGTTCTAAGGCTCTTTGGGAACCGCTTGCGTAGCCCCACACACCTGGGGGCTGCGGGCTTTCCTGCTGCCTTCAGCCTCGACACCACCCTTTCCCACATGGAGCCGCGCCAGCCACAAAAATGGTCATATGGCTGGAGATGGGTCCCCCGCCCAAGGAGCCAGCAGGGAAAACTATGCCTTGTTCTAAAGCTCTTTGGGAACCGCTTGCGTAGCCCCACAGACCTGGGGGGTGCAGGCTTTCCTGCTGCTTTCAGCCTCAAAACCACCCTTTCCCACTTGCAGCCGTTGCAGGCACAAAAATGGCCATACGGCTGGAGATGGGTCCCACGCCCAAAGACCCAGCACGGAAAACTATGCCTTGTTCTAAAGCTCTTTGGGAACCGCTTGCGTAGCCCCACAGACCTGGGGGCTGCAGGCTTTCCTGCTGCCTTCAGCCTCAGAAAACCACCCTTTCCCACTTGGCGCCGCGCCAGGCACAAAAATGGCCATATGGCTGGAGATGGTTCCACGCCCAAAGAGCCAGCAGGGAAAATTATGCCTTGTTCTAAAGCTCTTTGGGAACCTCTTGCGTAGCCCCACAGACCTGGGGGCTGCAGGCTTTCCTGCTGCCTTCAGCCTCGACACCACCCTTTCCCACTTGGCGCCGCGCCAGGCACAAAAATGGCCATATGTCTGGAGATGGGTCCCCGGCCCAAAGAGCCAGCAGGGAAAACTATGCCTTGTTCTAAAGGTTTTTGGGAACCGCTTGCGCAGACCCACAGACCTGGGGGCTGCGGGCTTTCCTGCTGCCTTCAGCCTCAGAAAACCACCCTTTCCCACTTGGCGCCACGCCAGCCACAAAAATGCCCTATGGCTGCAGATGGGTGCCACGCCCAAAGAGCAAGGAGGGAAAACTATGCCTTGTTCTAAAGCTCTTTGGGAACCTCTTGCGTAGCCCCACAGACCTGGGGGCTGCAGGCTTTCCTGCTGCTTTCAGCCTCAAAACCACCCTTTCCCACTTGCAGCCGTTGCAGGCACAAAAATGGCCATACGGCTGGAGATGGGTCCCCGGCCCAAAGAGCCAGCAGGGAAAACTCTGCCTTGTTCTAAAGCTCTTTGGGAACCGCTTGCGTAGCCCCACAGACCTGGGGGCTGCGGGCTTTCCTGCTGCCTTCAGCCTCGACACCACCCTTTCCCACATGGAGCCGCGCCAGGCACAAAAATGGTCATACGGCTGGAGATGGGTCCCCCGCCCAAGGAGCCAGCAGGGAAAACTATGCCTTGTTCTAAAGCTCTTTGGGAACCGCTTGCGTAGCCCCACAGACCTGGGGGCTGCAGGCTTTCCTGCTGCCTTCAGCCTCAAAACCGCCCTTTCCCACTTGGCGCCGCGCCAGGCACAAAAATGGCCTTATGGCTGGAGATGGGTCCCACGCCCAAAGAGCCAGGAGGGAAAACTATGCCTTGTTCTAAAGCTCTTTGGGAAGAACCGCTTGCGTAGCCCCACAGACCTGGGGGCTGCGGGCTTTCCTGCTGCCTTCAGCCTCAGAAAACCACCCTTTCCCACTTGGCGCCGCGCCAGGCACAAAAATGGCCATATGGCTGGATATAGTTCCACGCCCAAAGAGTCAGCAGGGAAAATTATGCCTTGTTCTAAAGCTCTTTGGGAACCGCTTACGTAGCCCCACAGACCTGGGGGCTGCAGGCTTTCCTGCTGTCTTCAGCCTCGACACCACCCTTTCCCACTTGGCGCCGCGCCAGGCACAAAAATGGCCATATGGCTTGAGATGGGTCCCCGGCCCAAAGAGCCAGCAGGGAAAACTATGCCTTGTTCTAAAGGTCTTTGGGAACCGCTTGCGCAGACCCACAGACCTGGGGGCTGCGGGCTTTCCTGCTGCCTTCAGCCTCAGAAAACCACCCTTTCCCACTTGGCGCCGCGCCAGGCACAAAAATGGCCATATGGCTGGAGATGGGTCCCACGCCCAAAGAGCCAGCAGGGAAAACTATGCCTTGTTCTAAAGCTCTTTGGGAACCGCTTACGTAGCCCCACAGACCTGGGGGCTGCGGGCTTTCCTGCTGCTTTCAGCCTCAAAACCACCCTTTCCCACTTGGCGCCGCGCCAGGCACAAAAATGGCCATACGGCTGGAGATGGGTCCCCCGCCCAAAAGAGCCAGCAGGGAAAACTATGCCTTGTTCTAAAGCTCTTTGGGAAACGCTTGCATAGCCCCACAGACCTGGGGGCTGCAGGCTTTCCTGCTGCCTTCAGCCTCAGAAAACCACCCTTTCCCACTTGGCGCCGCGCCAGGCACAAAAATGGCCATATGGCTGGAGATGGTTCCACGCCCAAAGAGCCAGCAGGGAAAATTATGCCTTGTTCTAAAGCTCTTTGGGAACCTCTTGCGTAGCCCCACAGACCTGGGGGCTGCGGGCTTTCCTGCTGCCTTCAGCCTCGACACCACCCTTTCCCACTTGGCGCCGCGCCAGGCACAAAAATGGCCATATGGCTTGAGATGGGTCCCCGGCCCAAAGAGCCAGCAGGGAAAACTATGCCTTGTTCTAAAGGTCTTTGGGAACCGCTTGCGCAGACCCACAGACCTGGGGGCTGCGGGCTTTCCTGCTGCCTTCAGCCTCAGAAAACCACCCTTTCCCACTTGGCGCCGCGCCAGCCACAAAAATGCCCTATGGCTGGATATGGGTCCCACGCCCAAAGAGCAAGCAGGGAAAACTATGCCTTGTTCTAAAGCTCTTTGGGAACCGCTTGCGTAGCCCCACACACCTGGGGGCTGCAGGCTTTCCTGCTGCCTTCAGCCTCGACACCACCCTTTCCCACATGGAGCCGCGCCAGCCACAAAAATGGTCATATGGCTGGAGATGGGTCCCACGCCCAAAGAGCAAGGAGGGAAAACTATGCCTTGTTCTAAAGCTCTTTGGGAACCTCTTGCGTAGCCCCACAGACCTGGGGGCTGCAGGCTTTCCTGCTGCTTTCAGCCTCAAAACCACCCTTTCCCACTTGCAGCCGTTGCAGGCACAAAAATGGCCATACGGCTGGAGATGGGTCCCCGGCCCAAAGAGCCAGCAGGGAAAACTCTGCCTTGTTCTAAGGCTCTTTGGGAACCGCTTGCGTAGCCCCACACACCTGGGGGCTGCGGGCTTTCCTGCTGCCTTCAGCCTCGACACCACCCTTTCCCACATGGAGCCGCGCCAGCCACAAAAATGGTCATATGGCTGGAGATGGGTCCACCGCCCAAGGAGCCAGCAGGGAAAACTATGCCTTGTTCTAAAGCTCTTTGGGAACCGCTTGCGTAGCCCCACAGACCTGGGGGCTGCAGGCTTTCCTGCTGCTTTCAGCCTCAAAACCACCCTTTCCCACTTGCAGCCGTTGCAGGCACAAAAATGGCCATACGGCTGGAGATGGGTCCCACGCCCAAAGACCCAGCACGGAAAACTATGCCTTGTTCTAAAGCTCTTTGGGAACCGCTTGCGTAGCCCCACAGACCTGGGGGCTGCAGGCTTTCCTGCTGCCTTCAGCCTCAGAAAACCACCCTTTCCCACTTGGCGCCGCGCCAGGCACAAAAATGGCCATATGGCTGGAGATGGTTCCACGCCCAAAGAGCCAGCAGGGAAAATTATGCCTTGTTCTAAAGCTCTTTGGGAACCTCTTGCGTAGCCCCACAGACCTGGGGGCTGCAGGCTTTCCTGCTGCCTTCAGCCTCGACACCACCCTTTCCCACTTGGCGCCGCGCCAGGCACAAAAATGGCCATATGGCTTGAGATGGGTCCCCGGCCCAAAGAGCCAGCAGGGAAAACTATGCCTTGTTCTAAAGGTCTTTGGGAACCGCTTGCGCAGACCCACAGACCTGGGGGCTGCGGGCTTTCCTGCTGCCTTCAGCCTCAGAAAACCACCCTTTCCCACTTGGCGCCGCGCCAGCCACAAAAATGCCCTATGGCTGGATATGGGTCCCACGCCCAAAGAGCAAGCAGGGAAAACTATGCCTTGTTCTAAAGCTCTTTGGGAACCTCTTGCGTAGCCCCACAGACCTGGGGGGTGCAGGCTTTCCTGCTGCTTTCAGCCTCAAAACCACACTTTCCCACATGGAGCCGCGCCAGGCACAAAAATGGCCATACGGCTGGAGATGGGTCCCCCGCCCAAAGAGCCAGCAGGGAAAACTCTGCCTTGTTCTAAAGCTCTTTGGGAACCGCTTGCATAGCCCCACAGACCTGGGGGCTGCAGGCTTTCCTGCTGCCTTCAGCCTCAAAACCACACTTTCCCACTTGGCGCCGCGCCAGGCACAAAAATGGCCATATGGCTGGAGATGGTTCCACGCCCAAAGAGCCATTAGGGTAAACTATGCCTTGTTCTAAAGCTCTTTGGGAACCGCTTGCGTAGCCCCACAGACCTGGGGGCTGCAGGCTTTCCTGCTGCTTTCAGCCTCAAAACCACCCTTTCCCACTTGGCGCCGCGCCAGGCACAAAAATGGCCATATGGCTGGAGATGGGTCCCACGCCCAAAGAGCCAGCAGGGAAAACTATGCCTTGATCTAAAGCTCTTTGGGAACCGCTTACGTAGCCCCACAGACCTGGGGGCTGCGGACTTTCCTGCTGCTTTCAGCTTCAAAACCACCCTTTCCCACTTGCAGCCGTTGCAGGCACAAAAATGGCCATACGGCTGGAGATGGGTCCCACGCCCAAAGACCCAGCACGGAAAACTATGCCTTGTTCTAAAGCTCTTTGGGAACCGCTTGCGTAGCCCCACAGACCTGGGGGCTGCAGGCTTTCCTGCTGCCTTCAGCCTCAGAAAACCACCCTTTCCCACTTGGCGCCGCGCCAGGCACAAAAATGGCCATATGGCTGGAGATGGTTCCACGCCCAAAGAGCCAGCAGGGAAAATTATGCCTTGTTCTAAAGCTCTTTGGGAACCTCTTGCGTAGCCCCACAGACCTGGGGGCTGCAGGCTTTCCTGCTGCCTTCAGCCTCGACACCACCCTTTCCCACTTGGCGCCGCGCCAGGCACAAAAATGGCCATATGGCTTGAGATGGGTCCCCGGCCCAAAGAGCCAGCAGGGAAAACTATGCCTTGTTCTAAAGGTCTTTGGGAACCGCTTGCGCAGACCCACAGACCTGGGGGCTGCGGGCTTTCCTGCTGCCTTCAGCCTCAGAAAACCACCCTTTCCCACTTGGCGCCGCGCCAGCCACAAAAATGCCCTATGGCTGGAGATGGGTCCCACGCCCAAAGAGCAAGCAGGGAAAACTATGCCTTGTTCTAAAGCTCTTTGGGAACCTCTTGCGTAGCCCCACAGACCTGGGGGGTGCAGGCTTTCCTGCTGCTTTCAGCCTCAAAACCACACTTTCCCACATGGAGCCGCGCCAGGCACAAAAATGGCCATACGGCTGGAGATGGGTCCCCCGCCCAAAGAGCCAGCAGGGAAAACTCTGCCTTGTTCTAAAGCTCTTTGGGAACCGCTTGCATAGCCCCACAGACCTGGGGGCTGCAGGCTTTCCTGCTGCCTTCAGCCTCAAAACCACACTTTCCCACTTGGCGCCGCGCCAGGCACAAAAATGGCCATATGGCTGGAGATGGTTCCACGCCCAAAGAGCCATTAGGGTAAACTATGCCTTGTTCTAAAGCTCTTTGGGAACCGCTTGCGTAGCCCCACAGACCTGGGGGCTGCAGGCTTTCCTGCTGCTTTCAGCCTCAAAACCACCCTTTCCCACTTGGCGCCGCGCCAGGCACAAAAATGGCCATATGGCTGGAGATGGGTCCCACGCCCAAAGAGCCAGCAGGGAAAACTATGCCTTGATCTAAAGCTCTTTGGGAACCGCTTACGTAGCCCCACAGACCTGGGGGCTGCGGACTTTCCTGCTGCTTTCAGCTTCAAAAACCACCCTATCCCACTTGCAGCCGTTGCAGGCACAAAAATGGCCATACGGCTGGAGATGGGTCCCACGCCCAAAGAGCCAGCACGGAAAACTATGCCTTGTTCTAAAGCTCTTTGGGAACCGCTTGCGTAGCCCCACAGACCTGGGGGCTGCAGGCTTTCCTGCTGCCTTCAGCCTCAGAAAACCACCCTTTCCCACTTGGCGCCGCGCCAGGCACAAAAATGGCCATATGGCTGGAGATGGTTCCACGCCCAAAGAGCCAGCAGGGAAAATTATGCCTTGTTCTAAAGCTCTTTGGGAACCGCTTGCGTAGCCCCACAGACCTGGGGGCTGCAAGCTTTCCTGCTGCCTTCAGCCTCGACACCACCCTTTCCCACTTGGCGCCGCGCCAGGCACTAAAATGGCCATATGGCTGGAGATGGGTCCCATGTCCAAAGAGCCAGCAGGGAAAACTCTGCCTTGTTCTAAAGCTCTTTGGGAACCGCTTGCGTAGCCCCACAGACCTGGGGGCTGCGGGCTTTCCTGCTGCCTTCAGCCTCGACACCACCCTTTCCCACATGGAGCCGCGCCAGGCACAAAAATGGTCATACGGCTGGAGATGGGTCCCCCGCCCAAGGAGCCAGCAGGGAAAACTATGCCTTGTTCTAAAGCTCTTTGGGAACCGCTTGCGTAGCCCCACAGACCTGGGGGCTACAGGCTTTCCTGCTGCCTTCAGCCTCAAAACCGCCCTTTCCCACTTGGCGCCGCGCCAGGCACAAAAATGTCCTTATGGCTGGAGATGGTTCCCACGCCCAAAGAGCCAGTAGGGAAAACTATGCCTTGTTCTAAAGCTCTTTGGGAACCGCTTGCGTAGCCCCACAGACCTGGGGGCTGCAGGCTTTCCTGCTGCTTTCAGCCTCAAAACCACCCTTTCCCACTTGGCGCCGCGCCAGCCACAAAAATGGCCATATGGCTGGAGATGGGTCCCATGTCCAAAGAGCCAGCAGGGAAAACTATGCCTTGTTCTAAAGCTCTTTGGGAACCGCTTCCGTAGCCCCACATACCTGGGGGCTACGGACTTTCCTGCTGCTTTCAGCCTCAAAACCACCCTTTCCCACTTGGCGCCGCGCCAGGCACAAAAATGGCCATACGGCTGGAGATGGGTCCCCCGCCCAAAGAGCCAGCAGGGAAAACTATGCCTTGTTCTAAAGCTCTTTGGGAACCGCTTGCGTAGCCCCACAGACCTGGGGGCTGCAGGCTTTCCTGCTGCCTTCAGCCTCAGAAAACCACCCTTTCCCACTTGGCGCCGCGCCAGGCACAAAAATGGCCATATGGCTGGAGATGGTTCCACGCCCAAAGAGCCAGCAGGGAAAATTATGCCTTGTTCTAAAGCTCTTTGGGAACCTCTTGCGTAGCCCCACAGACCTGGGGGCTGCAGGCTTTCCTGCTGCCTTCAGCCTCGACACCACCCTTTCCCACTTGGCGCCGCGCCAGGCACAAAAATGGCCATATGGCTTGAGATGGGTCCCCGGCCCAAAGAGCCAGCAGGGAAAACTATGCCTTGTTCTAAAGCTCTTTGGGAACTGCTTGCGCAGACCCACAGACCTGGGGGCTGCGGGCTTTCCTGCTGCCTTCAGCCTCAGAAAACCACCCTTTGCCACTTGGCGCCGCGCCAGGCACAAAAATGCCCTATGGCTGCAGATGGGTCCCACGCCCAAAGAGCAAGGAGGGAAAACTATGCCTTGTTCTAAAGCTCTTTGGGAACCGCTTCCGTAGCCCCACAGACCTGGGGGCTGCAGGCTTTCCTGCTGCTTTCAGCCTAAAAACCACACTTTCCCACTTGCAGCCGTTGCAGACACAAAAATGGCCATACGGCTGGAGATGGGTCCCCCGCCCAAAGAGCCAGCAGGGAAAACTATGCCTTGTTCTAAAGCTCTTTGGGAACCGCTTGCATAGCCCCACAGACCTGGGGGCTGCGGGCTTTCCTGCTGCCTTCAGCCTCAAAACCACCCTTTCCCACTTGGCGCCGCGCCAGGCACAAAAATGGCCTTATGGCTGGAGATGGTTCCCACGCCCAAAGAACCAGTAGGGTAAACCATGCCTTGTTCTAAAGCTCTTTGGGAACCTCTTGCATAGCCCCACAGACCTGGGGGCTGCAGGCTTTCCTGCTGCTTTCAGCCTCAAAACCACCCTTTCCAACTTGGCGCCGCGCTAGGCACAAAAATGGCCATATGGCTGGAGATGGGTCCCACGCCCAAAGAGCCAGCAGGGAAAACTATGCCTTGTTCTAAAGCTCTTTGGAAACCGCTTACGTAGCCCCACAGACCTGGGGGCTGCGGACTTTCCTGCTGCTTTCAGCCTCAAAACCACCCTTTCCCACTTGGCGCCGCGCCAGGCACAAAAATGGCCATACGGCTGGAGATGGGTCCCAGGCCAAAAGAGCAAGCAGGGAAAACTATGCCTTGTTCTAAAGCTCTTTGGGAAACGCTTGCATAGCCCCACAGACCTGGGGGCTGCAGGCTTTCCTGCTGCTTTCAGCCTCAAAACCACCCTATCCCACTTGCAGCCGTTGCAGGCACAAAAATGGCCATACGGCTGGAGATGGGTCCCCCGCCCAAAGAGCCAGCAGGGAAAACTCTGCCTTGTTCTAAAGCTCTTTGGGAACCGCTTGCGTAGCCCCACAGACCTGGGGGCTGCAGGCTTTCCTGCTGCCTTCAGCCTCAGAAAACCACCCTTTCCCACTTGGCGCCGCGCCAGGCACAAAAATGGCCATATGGCTGGAGATGGTTCCACGCCCAAAGAGCCAGCAGGGAAAACTATGCCTTGTTCTAAAGGTCTTTGGGAACCGCTTGCGCAGACCCACAGACCTGGGGGCTGCGGGCTTTCCTGCTTCCTTCAGCCTCAGAAAACCACCCTTTCCCACTTGGCGCTGCGCCAGGCACAAAAATGCCCTATGGCTGGATATGGGTCCAACGCCCAAAGAGCAAGGAGGGAAAACTATGCCTTGTTCTAAAGCTCTTTGGGAACCTCTTGCGTAGCCCCACAGACCTGGGGGCTGCAGGCTTTCCTTCTGCTTTCAGCCTCAAAACCACACTTTCCCACTTGCAGCCGTTGCAGGCACGAAAATGGCCATACGGCTGGAGATGGAACCCCCGCCCAAAGAGCCAGCAGGGAAAACTCTGCCTTGTTCTAAAGCTCTTTGGGAACCGCTTGCATAGCCCCACAGACCTGGGGGCTGCGGGCTTTCCTGCTGCCTTCAGCCTCAAAACCACCCTTTCCAACTTGGCGCCGCGCCAGGCACAATAATGGCCATATGGCTGGAGATGGGTCCCATTTCCAAAGAGCCAGCAGGGAAAACTATGCCTTGTTCTAAAGCTCTTTGGGAACCACTTGCGTAGCCCTACAGACCTGGGGGCAGCGGGCTTTCCTGCTACCTTCAGCCTCGACACCACCATTTCCCACTTAGCGCCGCGCCAGGCACAAAAATGGCCTTATGGCTGGAGATGGGTCCCACGCACAAAGAGCCAGCAGGGAAAACTATGCCTTGTTCTAAAGCTCTTTGGGAACCGCTTGCGTAGCCCCACAGACCTGGGGGCTGCAGGCTTTCCTGCTGCTTTCAGCCTCGACACCACCCTTTCCCACATGGCGCCGCGCCAGGCACAAAAATGGCCATACGGCTGGAGATGGGTCCCACGCACAAAGAGCCAGCAGGGAAAACTATGCCTTGTTCTAAAGCTCTTTGGGAACCGCTTGCGTAGCCCCACAGACCTGGGGGCTGCAGGCTTTCCTGCTGCCTTCAGCCTCGACACCACCCTTTCCCACTTGGCGCCGCGCCAGGCACAAAAATGGGCATATGTCTGGAGATGGGTCCCCGGCCCAAAGAGCCAGCAGGGAAAACTATGCCTTGTTCTAAAGGTCTTTGGGAACCGCTTGCGCAGACCCACAGACCTGGGGGCTGCGGGCTTTCCTCCTGCCTTCAGCCTCAGAAAACCACCCTTTCCCACTTGGCGCCACGCCAGCCACAAAAATGCCCTATGGCTGCAGATGGGTGCCACGCCCAAAGAGCAAGGAGGGAAAACTATGCCTTGTTCTAAAGCTCTTTGGGAACCTCTTGCGTAGCCCCACAGACCTGGGGGCTGCAGGCTTTCCTGCTGCTTTCAGCCTCAAAACCACCCTTTCCCACTTGCAGCCGTTGCAGGCACAAAAATGGCCATACGGCTGGAGATGGGTCCCCGGCCCAAAGAGCCAGCAGGGAAAACTCTGCCTTGTTCTAAAGCTCTTTGGGAAGCGCTTGCGTAGCCCCACAGACCTGGGGGCTGCGGGCTTTCCTGCTGCCTTCAGCCTCGACACCACCCTTTCCCACATGGAGCCGCGCCAGGCACAAAAATGGTCATACGGCTGGAGATGGGTCCCCCGCCCAAGGAGCCAGCAGGGAAAACTATGCCTTGTTCTAAAGCTCTTTGGGAACCGCTTGCATAGCCCCACAGACCTGGGGGCTGCGGGCTTTCCTGCTGCCTTCAGCCTCAAAACCGCCCTTTCCCACTTGGCGCCGCGCCAGGCACAAAAATGGCCTTATGGCTGGAGATGGTTCCCACGCCCAAAGAACCAGTAGGGTAAACTATGCCTTGTTCTAAAGCTCTTTGGGAACCGCTTGCATAGCCCCACAGACCTGGGGGCTGCAGGCTTTCCTGCTGCTTTCAGCCTCAAAACCACCCTTTCCAACTTGGCGCCGCGCCAGGCACAAAAATGGCCATATGGCTGGAGATGGGTCCCACGCCCAAAGAGCCAGCAGGGAAAACTATGCCTTGTTCTAAAGCTCTTTGGGAACCGCTTACGTAGCCCCACAGACCTGGGGGCTGCGGACTTTCCTGCTGCTTTCAGCCTCAAAACCACCCTTTCCCACTTGGCGCCGCGCCAGGCACAAAAATGGCCATACGGCTGGAGATGGGTCCCAGGCCAAAAGAGCAAGCAGGGAAAACTATGCCTTGTTCTAAAGCTCTTTGGGAAACGCTTGCATAGCCCCACAGACCTGGGGGCTGCAGGCTTTCCTGCTGCTTTCAGCCTCAAAACCACCCTATCCCACTTGCAGCCGTTGCAGGCACAAAAATGGCCATACGGCTGGAGATGGGTCCCCCGCCCAAAGAGCCAGCAGGGAAAACTCTGCCTTGTTCTAAAGCTCTTTGGGAACCGCTTGCGTAGCCCCACAGACCTGGGGGCTGCAGGCTTTCCTGCTGCCTTCAGCCTCAGAAAACCACCCTTTCCCACTTGGCGCCGCGCCAGGCACAAAAATGGCCATATGGCTGGAGATGGTTCCACGCCCAAAGAGCCAGCAGGGAAAACTATGCCTTGTTCTAAAGCTCTTTGGGAACCGCTTGCGCAGACCCACAGACCTGGGGGCTGCGGGCTTTCCTGCTTCCTTCAGCCTCAGAAAACCACCCTTTCCCACTTGGCGCTGCGCCAGGCACAAAAATGCCCTATGGCTGGATATGGGTCCAACGCCCAAAGAGCAAGGAGGGAAAACTATGCCTTGTTCTAAAGCTCTTTGGGAACCTCTTGCGTAGCCCCACAGACCTGGGGGCTGCAGGCTTTCCTTCTGCTTTCAGCCTCAAAACCACACTTTCCCACTTGCAGCCGTTGCAGGCACAAAAATGGCCATACGGCTGGAGATGGAACCCCCGCCCAAAGAGCCAGCAGGGAAAACTCTGCCTTGTTCTAAAGCTCTTTGGGAACCGCTTGCATAGCCCCACAGACCTGGGGGCTGCGGGCTTTCCTGCTGCCTTCAGCCTCAAAACCACCCTTTCCAACTTGGCGCCGCGCCAGGCACAATAATGGCCATATGGCTGGAGATGGGTCCCATGTCCAAAGAGCCAGCAGGGAAAACTATGCCTTGTTCTAAAGCTCTTTGGGAACCACTTGCGTAGCCCTACAGACCTGGGGGCAGCGGGCTTTCCTGCTACCTTCAGCCTCGACACCACCATTTCCCACTTAGCGCCGCGCCAGGCACAAAAATGGCCTTATGGCTGGATATGGGTCCCATGTCCAAAGAGCCAGCAGGGAAAACTCTGCCTTGTTCTAAAGCTCTTTGGGAACCGCTTGCGTAGCCCCACAGACCTGGGGGCTGCGGGCTTTCCTGCTGCCTTCAGCCTCAAAACCACCCTTTCCCACATGGAGCAGCGCCAGGCACAAAAATGGTCATACGGCTGGAGATGGGTCCCCCGCCCAAGGAGCCAGCAGGGAAAACTATGCCTTGTTCTAAAGCTCTTTGGGAACCGCTTGCGTAGCCCCACAGACCTGGGGGCTGCAGGCTTTCCTGCTGCTTTCAGCCTCAAAACCACCCTTTCCCACATGGAGCCGCGCCAGGCACAAAAATGGCCATACGGCTGGAGATGGGTCCCACGCCCAAAGACCCAGCACGGAAAACTCTGCCTTGTTCTAAAGCTCTTTGGGAACCGCTTGCGTAGCCCCACAGACCTGGGGGCTGCAGGCTTTCCTGCTGCCTTCAGCCTCAGAAAACCACCCTTTCCCACTTGGTGCCGCGCCAGGCACAAAAATGGCCATATGGCTGGAGATGGTTCCACGCCCAAAGAGCCAGCAGGGAAAATTATGCCTTGTTCTAAAGCTCTTTGGGAACCTCTTGCGTAGCCCCACAGACCTGGGGGCTGCAGGCTTTCCTGCTGCCTTCAGCCTCGACACCACCCTTCCCCAGTAGGCGCCGCGCCAGGCACAAAAATGGCCATATGGCTTGAGATGGGTCCCCGGACCAAAGAGCCAGCAGGGAAAACTATGCCTTGTTCTAAAGGTCTTTGGGAACCGCTTGCATAGCCCCTCAGACCTGGGGGCTGCGGGCTTTCCTGCTGCCTTCAGCCTCAAAACCACCCTTTCCCACTTGGCGCCGCGCCAGGCACAAAAATGGCCTTATGGCTGGAGATGGTTCCACGCCCAAAGAGCCATTAGGGTAAACTATGCCTTGTTCTAAAGCTCTTTGGGAAACGCTTGCATAGCCCCACAGACCTGGGGGCTGCAGGCTTTCCTGCTGCTTTCAGCCTCAAAACCACCCTATCCCACTTGCAGCCGTTCCAGGCACAAAAATGGCCATACGGCTGGAGATGGGTCCCCCGCCCAAAGAGCCAGCAGGGAAAACTCTGCCTTGTTCTAAAGCTCTTTGGGAACCGCTTGCGTAGCCCCACAGACCTGGGGGCTGCAGGCTTTCCTGCTGCTTTCAGCCTAAAAACCACACTTTCCCACTTGCAGCCGTTGCAGACACCAAAATGGCCATACGGCTGGAGATGGGTCCCCCGCCCAAAGAGCCAGCAGGGAAAACTATGCCTTGTTCTAAAGCTCTTTGGGAACCGCTTGCATAGCCCCACAGACCTGGGGGCTGCGGGCTTTCCTGCTGCCTTCAGCCTCAAAACCGCCCTTTCCCACTTGGCGCCGCGCCAGGCACAAAAATGGCCTTATGGCTGGAGATGGTTCCCACGCCCAAAGAACCAGTAGGGTAAACTATGCCTTGTTCTAAAGCTCTTTGGGAACCTCTTGCATAGCCCCACAGACCTGGGGGCTGCAGGCTTTCCTGCTGCTTTCAGCCTCAAAACCACCCTTTCCCACTTGGCGCCGCGCCAGGCACAAAAATGGCCATATGGCTGGAGATGGGTCCCACGCCCAAAGAGCCAGCAGGGAAAACTATGCCTTGTTCTAAAGCTCTTTGGGAACCGCTTACGTAGCCCCACAGACCTGGGGGCTGCGGACTTTCCTGCTGCTTTCAGCCTCAAAACCACCCTTTCCCACTTGGCGCCGCGCCAGGCACAAAAATGGCCATACGGCTGGAGATGGGTCCCCCGCCCAAAGAGCCAGCAGGGAAAACTCTGCCTTGTTCTAAAGCTCTTTGGGAACCGCTTGCGTAGCCCCACAGACCTGGGGGCTGCAGGCTTTCCTGCTGCCTTCAGCCTCAGAAAACCACCCTTTCCCACTTGGCACCGCGCCAGGCACAAAAATGGCCATATGGCTGGAGATGGTTCCACGCCCAAAGAGCCAGCAGGGAAAACTATGCCTTGTTCTAAAGGTCTTTGGGAACCGCTTGCGCAGACCCACAGACCTGGGGGCTGCGGGCTTTCCTGCTTCCTTCAGCCTCAGAAAACCACCCTTTACCACTTGGCGCTGCGCCAGGCACAAAAATGCCCTATGGCTGGATATTGGTCCAACGCCCAAAGAGCAAGGAGGGAAAACTATGCCTTGTTCTAAAGCTCTTTGGGAACCTCTTGCGTAGCCCCACAGACCTGGGGGCTGCAGGCTTTCCTTCTGCTTTCAGCCTCAAAACCACACTTTCCCACTTGGCGCCGTTGCAGGCACAAAAATGGCCATACGGCTGGAGATGGAACCCCCGCCCAAAGAGCCAGCAAGGAAAACTATGCCTTGTTCTAAAGCTCTTTGGGAACAGCTTGCGTAGCCCCACAGACCTGGGGGCTGCAGGCTTTCCTGCTGCTTTCAGCCTCAAAACCACCCTTTCCCACTTGCAGCCGTTGCAGGCACAAAAATGGCCATAAGGCTGGAGATGGGTCCCCCGCCCAAAGAGCCAGCAGGGAAAACTCTGCCTTGTTCTAAAGCTCTTTGGGAACCGCTTGCGTAGCCCCACAGACCTGGGGGCTGCAGGCTTTCCTGCTGCCTTCAGCCTCAGAAAACCACCCTTTCCCACTTGGCGCCGCGCAGGCACAAAAATGGCCTTATGGCTGTAGATGGTTCCACGCCCAAAGAGCCAGCAGGGAAAATTATGCCTTGTTCTAAAGCTGTTTGGGAACCTCTTGCGTAGCCCCACAGACCTGGGGGCTGCAGGCTTTCCTGCTGCCTTCAGCCTCGACACAACCCTTTCCCACTTGGCGCCGCGCAGGCACAAAAATGGCCTTATGGCTGGAGATGGGTCCCCCGCCCAAAGAGCCAGCAGGGAAAACTATGCCTTGTTCTAAAGGTCTTTGGGAAACGCTTGCGTAGACCCACAGACCTGGGGGCTGTAGGCTTTCCTGCTGCCTTCAGCCTCAGAAAACCACCCTTTCCCACTTGGCGCCGTGCCAGGCACAAAAATGCCCTATGGCTGCAGATGGGTCCCAAGCCCAAAGAGCAAGCAGGGAAAACTATGCCTTGTTCTAAAGCTCTTTGGGAACCTCTTGCATAGCCCCACAGACCTGGGGGCTGCAGGCTTTCCTGCTGCCTTCAGCCTCAGAAAACCACCCTTTCCCGCTTGGAGCTGTTGCAGGCACAAAAATGGCCATACGGCTGGAGATTTGTCCCACGCCCAAGGAGCTGGCAGGGAAAATTATGCCTTGTTCTAAAGCTCTTTGGGAACCGCTTCCGTAGCACCCACACACCTGGGGGCTGCAGGCTTTCCTGCTGCTTTCAGCGTCAAAACCACCCTTTCCCACTTGCAGCCGTTGCAGGCACAAAAATGGCCATACGGCTGGAGATGGGTTCCACGCCCAAAGAGCCACCAGGGAAAACTCTGCCTTGTTCTAAAGCTCTTTGGGAACCTCTTGCGTAGCCCCACAGACCTGGGGGCTGCAGGCTTTCCTGCTGCCTTCAGCCTCAGAAAACCACCCTTTCCCACTTGGCGCCGCGCCAGGCACAAAAATGGCCATACGGCTGGAGATGGGTCCCACGCCTAAAGAGCCAGCAGGGAAAACTATGCCTTGTTCTAAAGGTCTTTGGGAACCGCATACGTAGCCCCACAGACCTGGTGCCTGCGACCTTTGCTGCTGCCTTCACCCTCGACACCACCCTTTCCCTCTTGGAGCCGTTGCAGGCACAAAAATGGCCATACGGCTGGAGATGAGTCCCCCGCCCAAGGAGCCAGCAGGGAAAACTATGCCTTGTTCTAAAGCTCTTTGGGAAGCGCTTGCGTAGCCCCACAGACCTGGGGGCTGCAGGCTTTCCTGCTGCGTTCAGCCTCAAAACCACCCTTTCCCACTTGCAGCCGTTGCAGGCACAAAAATGGCCATACGGCTGGAGATGGGTCCCCCGCCCAAAGAGCCAGCAGGGAAAACTCTGCCTTGTTCTAAAGCTCTTTGGGAACCTCTTGCGTAGCCCCACAGACCTGGGGGATGCGGGCTTTCCTGCTGCCTTCAGCCTCAGAAAACCACCCTTTCCCGCTTGGAGCCGTTGCAGGCACAAAAATGGCCATACGGCTGGAGATGTGTCCCACGCCCAAGGAGCTGGCAGGGAAAATTACGCCTTGTTCTAAATCTCTTTGGGAACCGCTTGCGTAGCACCCACACACCTGGGGGCTGCAGGCTTTCCTGCTGCTTTCAGCCTCAAAACCACCCTTTCCCACTTGCAGCCGTTGCAGGCACAAAAATGGCCATACGGCTGGAGATGGGTTCCACGCCCAAAGAGCCACCAGGGAAAACTCTGCCTTGTTCTAAAGCTCTTTGGGAAACTCTTGCGTAGCCCCACAGACCTGGGGGAAGCAGGCTTTCCTGCTGCCTTCAGCCTCAGAAAACCACCCTTTCCCGCTTGGCGCCGCGCCAGGCACAAAAATGGACATACGGCTGGAGATGGGTCCCACGCCCAAAGAGCCAGCAGGGAAAACTATGCCTTGTTCTAAAGGTCTTTGGGAACCTCTTGCATAGCCCCACAGACCTGGGGGCTGCAGGCTTTCCTGCTGCCTTCAGCCTCGACACCACCCTTTCCCACTTGGCGCCGCGACAGGCACAAAAATGGCCATACGGCTGGAGATGGGTCCCAGGCCAAAAGAGCAAGCAGGGAAAACTATGCCTTGTTCTAAAGCTCTTTGGGAACCGCATACGTAGCCCCACAGACCTGGTGCCTGCGACCTTTGCTGCTGCCTTCACCCTCGACACCACCCTTTCCCTCTTGGAGCCGTTGCAGGCACAAAAATGGCCATACGGCTGGAGATGAGTCCCCCGCCCAAGGAGCCAGCAGGGAAAACTATGCCTTGTTCTAAAGCTCTTTGGGAAGCGCTTGCGTAGCTCCACAGACCTGGGGGCTGCGGGCTTTCCTGCTGCCTTCAGCCTCAAAACCACCCTTTCCCACTTGGCGCCGCGCCAGGCACAAAAATGGCCATATGGCTGGAGATGGGTCCCACGCCCAAAGAGCCAGCAGGGAAAACTATGCCTTGTTCTAAAGCTCTTTGGGAACCGCTTACGTAGCCCCACAGACCTGGGGGCTGCGGGCTTTCCTGCTGCCTTCAGCCTCGACACCACCCTTTCCCACATGGAGCCGTGCCAGGCACAAAAATGGCCATACGGCTGGAGATGGGTCCCCCGCCCAAGGAGCCAGCAGGGAAAACTATGCCTTGTTCTAAAGCTCTTTGGGAACCGCTTGCGTAGCCCCACAGACCTGGGGGTTGCAGGCTTTCCTGCTGCCTTCAGCCTCAGAAAACCACCCTTTCCCACTTGGCGCCGCGCCAGGCACAAAAATGGCCATATGGCTGGAGATGGTTCCACGCCCAAGGAGCCAGCAGGGAAAATTATGCCTTGTTCTAAAGCTCTTTGGGAAGCGCTTGCGTAGCCCCACACACCTGCGGGCTGCGGGCTTTCCTGCTTCCTTCAGCCTCGACACAACCCTTTCCCTCTTGGAGCCGTTGCAGGCACAAAAATGGCCATACGGCTGGAGATGGGTCCCCCGCCCAAGGAGCCAGCAGGGAAAACTATGCCTTGTTCTAAAGCTCTTTGGGAACCGCTTGCATAGCCCCACACACCTGCGGGCTGCGGGCTTTCCTGCTGCTTTCAGCCTCAAAACCACCCTTTCCCACTTGCAGCCATTGCAGACACAAAAATGGCCATACGGCTGGAGATGGGTCCCCCGCCCAAGGAGCAACTAGGGAAAACTATGCCTTGTTCTAAAGCTCTTTGGGAACCGCTTGCGTAGCCCCACAGACCTGGGGGCTGCAGGCTTTCCTGCTGCCTTCAGCCTCAAAACCACCCTTTCCCACTTGGCGCCGCGCCAGGCACAAAAATGGCCATATGGCTGGAGATGGGTCCCCCACCCAAAAGAGCCAGCAGGGAAAACTATGCCTTGTTCTAAAGCTCTTTGGGAAACGCTTGCATAGCCCCAGAGACCTCGGGCTTGCAGGCTTTCCTGCTGCTTTCAGCCTCAAAACCACCCTTTCCCACTTGCAGCCGTTGCAGGCACAAAAATGGCCATACGGCTGGAGATGGGTCCCACGCCCAAAGAGCCAGCAGGGAAAACTATGCCTTGTTCAAAAGGTCTTTGGGAACCGCTTGCGTTGACCCACAGACCTGGGGGCTGCAGGCTTTCCTGCTGCCTTCAGCCTCAGAAAACCACCCTTTCCCTCTTGGAGCCGTTGCAGGCACAAAAATGCCCTATGGCTGGAGATGGGTCCCAGGCCAAAAGAGCAAGAAGGGAAAACTATGCCTTGTTCTAAAGCTCTTTGGGAACCACTTGCGTAGCCCTACAGACCTGGTGGTTGCAAGCTTTCCTGCTGCCTTCAGCCTCAAAACCACCCTTTCACCTTGGTGCCGCGCCAGGCACAAAAATGGCCATATGGCTGGAGATGGGTCCCACGCCCAAAGAGCCAGCAGGGAAAGCTATGCCTTGTTCTAAAGCTCTTTGGGAACCGCTTACGTAGCCCCAGAGACCTGGGGGCTGCAGGCTTTCCTGCTGCTTTCAGCCTCAAAACCACCCTTTCCCACTTGCAGCCGTTGTAGGCACAAAAATGGCCATATGGCTGGAGATGGGTCCCCCGCCCAAAGAGCCAGCAGGGAAAACTATGCCTTGTTCTAAAGCTCTTTGGGAACCGCTTGCGTAGCCCCACAGACCTGGGGGCTGCAGGCTTTCCTGCTGCCTTCAGCCTCAGAAAACCACCCTTTCCCACTTGGCGCCGCGCCAGGCACAAAAATGGCCATATGGCTGGAGATGGTTCCACGCCCAAAGAGCCAGCAGGGAAAATTATGCCTTGTTCTAAAGCTCTTTGGGAACCGCTTCCGTAGCCCCACAGACCTGGGGGCTGCGGGCTTTCCTGCTGCCTTCAGCCTCTACACCACCCTTTCCCACATGGCCCCGCGCCAGCAACAAAAATGGCCATACGGCTGGAGATGGGTCCCACGCCCAAAGAGCCAGCAGGGAAAACTATGCCTTGTTCTAAAGCTCTTTGGGAACCGCTTGCGTTGACCCACAGACCTGGGGGCTGCAGGCTTTCCTGCTGCCTTCAGTCTCAGAAAACCACCCTTTCCCACTTGGCGCCGCGCCAGGCACAAAAATGCCCTATGGCTGCAGATGGGTCCCACGCCCAAAGAGCAAGCAGGGAAAACTATGCCTTGTTCTAAAGCTCTTTGTGAACCTCTTGCGTAGCCCCACAGACCTGGGGGCTGCAGGCTTTCCTGCTGCCTTCAGCCTCAGAAAACCACCCTTTCCCACTTGGCGCCGCGCCAGGCACAAAAATGGCCATACGGCTGGAGATGGGTCCCACGCCCAAAGAGCCAGCAGGGAAAACTATGCCTTGTTCTAAAGCTCTTTGGGAACCGCTTGCGTAGCCCCACAGACCTGGGGGCTGCAGGCTTTCCTGCTGTCTTCAGCCTCAGAAAACCACCCTTTCCCTCTTGGAGCCGTTGCAGGCACAAAAATGCCCTATGGCTGGAGATGGGTCCCATGCCCAAAGAGCAAGGAGGGAAAACTATGCCTTGTTCTAAAGCTCTTTGGGAACCACTTGCATAGCCGCACAGACCTGGTGGTTGCAAGCTTTCCTGCTGCCTTCAGCCTCAAAACCACCCTTTCACCTTGGTGCCGCGCCAGGCACAAATATGGCCATATGGCTGGAGATGGGTCCCACGCCCAAAGAGCCAGTAGGGAAAACTATGCCTTGTTCTAAAGCTCTTTGGGAACCGCTTACGTAGCCCCACAGACCTGGGGGCTGCAGGCTTTCCTGCTGCTTTCAGCCTCAAAACCACCCTTTCCCACTTGCAGCCGTTGTAGGCACAAAAATGGCCATACGGCTGGAGATGGGTCCCCCGCCCAAAGAGCCAGCAGGGAAAACTCTGCCTTGTTCTAAAGCTCTTTGGGAACCGCTTGCGTAGCCCCACAGACCTGGGGGCTGCAGGCTTTCCTGCTGCCTTCAGCCTCAGAAAACCACCCTTTCCCACTTGGCGCCGCGCCAGGCACAAAAATGCCATATGGCTGCAGATGGGTCCCAGGCCCAAAGAGCAAGCAGGGAAAACTATGCCTTGTTCTAAAGCTCTTTGGGAACCTCTTGCGTAGCCCCACAGACCTGGGGGCTGCAGGCTTTCCTGCTGCCTTCAGCCTCAGAAAACCACCCTTTCCCACTTGGCGCCGCGCCAGGCACAAAAATGGCCATACGGCTGGAGATGGGTCCCCCGCCCAAAGAGCCAGCAGGGAAAACTATGCCTTGCTCTAAAGCTCTTTGGGAACCGCTTGCATAGCCCCACACACCTGCGGGCTGCGGGCTTTCCTGCTGCCTTCAGCCTCGACACGACCCTTTCCCTCTTGGAGCCGTTGCAGGCACAAAAATGGCCATACGGCTGGAGATGGGTCCCACGCCCAAGGAGCCAGCAGGGAAAAATTATGCCTTGTTCTAAAGCTCTTTGGGAACCGCTTGCATAGCCCCACAGACCTGGGGGCTGCGGGCTTTCCTGCTGCCTTCAGCCTCAAAACCACCCTTTCCCACTTGGCGTCGCGCCAGGCACAAAAATGGCCATACGGCTGGAGATGGGTCCCCCGCCCAAAGAGCCAGCACGGAAAAATATGCCTTGTTCTAAAGCTCTTTGGGAACCGCTTGCATAGCCCCACAGACCTGGGGGCTGCAGGCTTTCATGCTGCCTTCAGCCTCGACACCACCCTTTCCCACTTGGCGCCGCGCCAGCCACAAAAATGGCCATACGGCTGGAGATGGGTCCCAGGCCCAAAGAGCAAGCAGGGAAAACTATGCCTTGTTCTAAAGGTCTTTGGGAACCGCATACGTAGCCCCACAGACCTGGTGCCTGCGACCTTTGCTGCTGCCTTCACCCTCGACACCACCCTTTCCCACTTGGCCCCGCGCCAGGCACAAAAATGGCCATACGGCTGGAGATGGGTCCCACGCCCAAGGAGCCAGCAGGGAAAACTATGCCTTGTTCTAAAGCTCTTTGGGAACCGCTTCCGTAGCCCCACAGACCTGGGGGCTGCGGGCTTTCCTGCTGCCTTCAGCCTCAAAACCACCCTTTCCCACTTGGCGCCGCGCCAGGCACAAAAATGGCCATATGGCTGGAGATGGGTCCCATGTCCAAAGAACCAGCAGGGAAAATTATGCCTTGTTCTAAAGCTCTGCGTGAACCACTTGCATAGCCCTACAGACCTGGGGGCAGGGGGCTTTACTGCTACCTTCAGTCTCGACACCACCATTTCCCACTTGGTGCCGCGCCAGGCACAAAAATGGCCATATGGCTGGAGATGGGTCCCATGTCCAAAGAACCAGCAGGGAAAATTATGCCTTGTTCTAAAGCTCTGCGTGAACCACTTGCGTAGCCCTACAGACCTGGGGGCAGGGGGCTTTCCTGCTACCTTCAGCCTCGACACCACCATTTCCCACTTGGTGCCGCGCCAGGCACAAAAATGGCCATATGGCTGGAGATGGGTCCCAGGCCCAAAGAGCAAGCAGGGAAAACTATGCCTTGTTCTAAAGCTCTTTGGGAACCGCTTGCATAGCCCCACAGACCTGGGGGCTGCAGGCTTTCCTGCTGCCTTCAGCCTCAAAACCACCCTTTCCCATTAGTTGCCGCGCCAGGCACAAAAATGGCCATATGGCTGGAGATCGGTCCCACGCCCAAGGAGCCAGCAGGGAAAACTATGCCTTGTTCTAAAGCTCTTTGGGAACCGCTTGCGTAGACCCACAGACCTGGGGGCTGCAGGCTTTCCTGCTGCCTTCTTCCTCAAAACCACCCTTTCCCACTTGGCGCCGCGCCAGGCACAAAAATGGCCATATGGCTGGAGATGGTTCCCACGCCCAAAGAGCCAGTAGGGTAAACTATGCCTTGTTCTAAAGCTCTTTGGGAACCACTTGCGTAGCCCCACAGACCTGGGGGCTGCAGGCTTTCCTGCTGCCTTCAGCCTCAAAATCACCCTTTCCCACTTGGCGCCGCGCCAGGCACAAAAATGGCCATACGGCTGGAGATGGGTCCCAGGCCCAAAGAGCCAGCAGGGAAAACTATGCCTTGTTCTAAACCTCTTTGGGAACCGCTTGCATAGCCCCACAGACCTGGGGGCTGCGGGCTCTCCTGCTGCCTTCAGCCTCAAAACCACCCTTTCCCACTTGGCGCCGCGCCAGCCACAAAAATGGCCATATGGCTGGAGATGAGCCCCCGCCCAAGGAGCCAGCAGGGAAAACTATGCCTTGTTCTAAAGCTCTTTGGGAACAGCTTGCGTAGCCCCACAGACCTGGGGGCTGCAGGCTTTCCTGCTGCCTTCAGCCTCGACACCACCCTTTCCCACTTGGCGCCGCGCCAGGCACAAAAATGGCCATACGGCTGGAGATGGGTCCCCCGCCCAAAGAGCCAGCAGGGAAAAATTACGCCTTGTTCTAAAGCTCTTTGGGAACCGCTTGCATAGCCCACAGACGTGGAGGCTGCGGGCTTTCCTGCTGCCTTCAGCCTCAAAACCACCCTTTCCCACTTGGCGCTCCGCCAGGCAGAAAAATGGCCATACGGCTGGAAATGGGTCCCACGCCCAAAGAGCCAGCAGGGAAAACTATGCCTTGTTCTAAAGCTCTGCGGGAACCACTTGCGTAGCCCAACAGACCTGGGGGCTGCAGGCTTTCCTGCTGCCTTCAGCCTCGACACAACCCTTTCCCTCTTGGAGCCGTTGCAGGCACAAAAATGGCCATATGGCTGGAGATGAGTCCCCCGCCCAAGGAGCCAGCAGGGAAAACTATGCCTTGTTATAAAGCTCTTTGGGAACCGCTTGCGTAGCCCCACAGACCTGCGGGCTGCGGGCTTTCCTGCTGCCTTCAGCCTCAAAATCACCCTTTCCCACTTGGCGCCGCGCCAGGCACAAAAATGGCCATATGGCTGGAGATGGGTCCCAGGCCCAAAGAGCAAGCAGGGAAAACTATGCCTTGTTCTAAAGCTCTTTGGGAACCGCTTGCATAGCCCCACAGACCTGGGGGCTGCGGGCTTTCCTGCTGCCTTCAGCCTCAAAACCACCCTTTCCCACTTGGCGCCGCGCCAGGCACAAAAATGGCCATATGGCTGGAGATGAGCCCCCGCCCAAAGAGCCTGCAGGGAAAATTATGCCTTGTTCTAAAGCTCTTTGGGAACAGCTTGCGTAGCCCCACAGACCTGGGGGCTGCAGGCTTTCCTGCTGCTTTCAGCCTCAAACCCACCCTTTCCTATTAGGTGCCGCGCCAGCCACAAAAATGGCCATACGGCTGGAGATGGGTCCCACGCCCAAGGAGCTGGCAGGGAAAACTATGCCTTGTTCTAAAGCTCTTTGGGAACCGCTTGCGCAGCCCCACAGACCTGGGGGCTGCAGGCTTTCCTGCTGCCTTCAGCCTCAAAATCACCCTTTTCCACTTGGCGCCGTGCCAGGCACAAAAATGGCCATATGGCTGGAAAAGTGTCCCAGGCCAAAAGAGCAAGCAGGGAAAATTATGCCTTGTTCTAATGCTCTTTGGGAACCACTTGCATAGCCCCACAGACCTGGGGGCTGCAGGCTTTCCTGCTGCCTTCAGCCTCAAAACCATCCTTTCCCACTTGGCGCCGCGCCACGCACAAAAATGGCCATATGGCTGGAGATGAGCCCCCGCCCAAGGAGCCAGCAGGGAAAACTATGCCTTGTTCTAAAGCTCTTTGGGAACCGCTTGCGTAGCCCCACAGACCTGGGGGCTGCAGGCTTTCCTGCTGCCTTCAGCCTCAGAAAACCACCCTTTCCCACTTGGCGCCGTGCCAGGCACAAAAATGGCCATATGGCTGGAGATGGGTCCCACGCCCAAAGAGCCAGCAGGGAAAACTATGCCTTGTTCTAAAGCTCTTTGGGAACCGCTTGCGTAGACCCACAGACCTGGGGGCTGCAGGCTTTCCTGCTGCCTTCAGCCTCAGAAAACCACCCTTTCCCTCTTGGAGCCGTTGCAGGTACAAAAATGCCCTATGGCTGGAGATGGGTCCCCCGCCCAAAGAGCCAGTAGGGAAAAATTATGCCTTGTTCTAAAGCTCTTTGGGAACCGCTTGCGTAGCCCCACAGACCTGGGGGCTGCGGGCTTTCCTGCTGCCTTCAGCCTCAAAACAACCCTTTCCCACTTGGCGCCACGCCAGCCACAAAAATGGCCCTATGGCTGGATATGTGTCCCAGGCCAAAAGAGCAAGCAGGGAAAACTATGCCTTGTTCTAAAGCTCTTTGGGAACCGCTTGCGTAGCCCCACAGACCTGGGGGCTGCAGGCTTTCCTGCTGCCTTCAGCCTCAAAACCACCCTTTCCCACTTGGCACCGCGCCAGGCACAAAAATGGCCATACGGCTGGAGATGGTTCCCACGCCCAAAGAGCCAGCAGGGAAAACTATGCCTTGTTCTAAAGCTCTTTGGGAACCACTTGCATAGCCCCACAGACCTGGGGGCTGCGGGCTTTCCTGCTGCCTTCAGCCTCGACACCACCCTTTCCCACTTGGCGCCGTGCCAGGCACCAAAATGGCCATACGGCTGGAGATGAGTCCCCCGCCCAAGGAGCCAGCAGGGAAAACTATGCCTTGTTCTAAAGCTCTTTGGGAAGCGCTTGCGTAGCCCCACAGACCTGCGGGCTGCGGGCTTTCCTGCTGCCTTCAGCCTCAAAACCACCCTTTCCCACTTGGCGCCGCGCCAGCCACAAAAATGGCCATACGGCTGGAGATGGGTCCCCCGCCCAAGGAGCCAGCAGGGAAAACTATGCCTTGTTCTAAAGCTCTTTGGGAACCGCATACGTAGCCCCACAGACCTGGGGGCTGCAGGCTTTCCTGCTGCCTTCAGCCTCAAAACAACCCTTTCCCCCTTGGCGCCGCGCCAGGCACAAAAATGGCCATATGGCTGGAGATGGGTCCCATGTCCAAAGAGCCAGCAGGGAAAACTATGCCTTGTTCTAAAGCTCTGCGTGAACCACTTGCGTAGCCCTACAGACCTGGGGGCAGGGGGCTTTACTGCTACCTTCAGCCTCGACACCACCATTTCCCACTTGGCGCCGCGCCAGGCACAAAAATGGCCATATGGCTGGATATGGGTCCCAGGCCCAAAGAGCAAGTAGGGAAAACTATGCCTTGTTCTAAAGCTCTTTGGGAACCGCTTCCATAGCCCACAGACCTGGGGGCTGCAGGCTTTCCTGCTGCCTTCAGCCTCGACACCACCCTTTCCCATTCGTTGCCGCGCCAGGCACAAAAATGGCCATATGGCTGGAGATGTGTCCCAGGCCAAAAGAGCAAGCAGGGAAAACTATGCCTTGTTCTAAAGCTCTTTGGGAACCGCTTGCATAGCCCCACAGACCTGGGGGCTGCGTGCTTTCCTGCTGCCTTCAGCCTCAAAACCACCCTTTCCCACTTGTTGCCGCGCCAGGCACAAAAATGGCCATATGGCTGGAGATGAGCCCCCGCCCAAGGAGCCAGCAGGGAAAATTATGCCTTGTTCTAAAGCTCTTTGGGAACAGCTTGCGTAGCCCCACAGACCTGGGGGCTGCAGGCTTTCCTGCTGCCTTCAGCCTCAAAACCACCCTTTCCCACTTGGCACCGCGCCAGGCACAAAAATGGCCATACAGCTGGAGATGGTTCCCACGCGCAAAGAGCCAGCAGGGAAAACTATGCCTTGTTCTAAAGCTCTTTGGGAACCACTTGCGTAGCCCCACAGACCTGGGGGCTGCGGGCTTTCCTGCTGCCTTCAGCCTCGACACCACCCTTTCCCACTTGGCGCTGTGCCAGGGACCAAAATGGCCATACGGCTGGAGATGAGTCCCCCGCCCAAGGAGCCAGCAGGGAAAACTATGCCTTGTTCTAAAGCTCTTTGGGAAGCGCTTGCGTAGCCCCACAGACCTGCGGGCTGCGGGCTTTCCTGCTGCCTTCAGCCTCAAAACCACCCTTTCCCACTTGGCGCCGCGCCAGGCACAAAAATGGCCATATGGCTGGAGATGGGTCCCACGCCCAAAGAGCCAGCAGGGAAAACTATGCCTTGTTCTAAAGCTCTTTGGGAACCGCTTACGTAGCCCCACAGACCTCGGGGCTGCAGGCTTTCCTGCTGCCTTCAGCCTTAAAACCACCCTTTGCCACATGGAGCCGCGCCAGGCACAAAAATGGCCATACGGCTGGAGATGGGTCCCCCGCCCAAGAAGCCAGCAGGGAAAACTATGCCTTGTTCTAAAGCTCTTTGGGAACCGCATACGTAGCACCACAGACCTGGGGGCTGCAGGCTTTCCTGCTGCCTTCAGCCTTAAAACCACCCTTTCCCACTTGGCGCCGCGCCACGCACAAAAATGGCCATATGGCTGGTGATGGGTCCCACGCCCAAAGAGCCAGCAGGGAAAACTATGCCTTGTTCTAAAGCTCTGCGTGAACCACTTGCGTAGCCCTACAGACCTGGGGGCAGTGGGCTTTCCTGCTACCTTCAGCCTCGACACCACCCTTTCCCACTTGGCGCCGCGCCAGGCACAAAAATGGCCATATGGCTGGATATGGGTCCCACGCCCAAAGAGCAAGCAGGGAAAACTATGCCTTGTCCTAAAGCTCTTTGGGAAAGGTTTGCGTAGCCCCACAGACCTGGGGGCTGCAGGCTTTCCTGCTGCCTTCAGCATCAACACCACCCTTTCCCATTAGTTGCCGCGCCAGGCACAAAAATGGCCATATGGCTGGAGATGGGTCCCCCGCCCAAAGAGCCAGCAGGGAAAAATTATGCCTTGTTCTAAAGCTCTTTGGGAACCGCTTGCGTAGCCCCACAGACCTGGGGGCTGCGGGCTTTCCTGCTGCCTTCAGCCTCAAAACCACCCTTTCCCACTTGGCGCCGCGCCAGACACAAAAATGGCCCTATGGCTGGATATGTGTCCCAGGCCAAAAGAGCAAGCAGGGAAAACTATGCCTTGTTCTAAAGCTCTTTGGGAACCGCTTGCGTAGCCCCACAGACCTGGGGGCTGCAGGCTTTCCTGCTGCCTTCAGCCTCGACACCACCCTTTCCCACTTGGCGTCGCGCCAGGCACAAAAATGGCCATACGGCTGGAGATGGGTCCCACGCGCAAAGAGCCAGCACGGAAAAATTATGCCTTGTTCTAAAGCTCTTTGGGAACCGCTTGCATAGCCCCACAGACCTGGGGGCTGCAGGCTTTCATGCTGCCTTCAGCCTCAAAACCACCCTTTCCCACTTGGCGCCGCGCCAGGCACAAAAATGGCCATACGGCTGGAGATGGGTCCCAGGCCCAAAGAGCAAGCAGGGAAAACTATGCCTTGTTCTAAAGCTCTTTGGGAACCGCATACGTAGCCCCACAGACCTGGTGCCTGCGACCTTTGCTGCTGCCTTCACCCTCGACACCACCCTTTCCCACTTGGCCCCGCGCCAGGCACAAAAATGGCCATATGGCTGGACATGGGTCCCACGCCCAAAGAGCCAGCAGGGAAAACTATGCCTTGTTCTAAAGCTCTTTGGGAACCGCTTGCATAGCCCCACAGACCTGGGGGCAGGGGGCTTTCCTGCTGCCTTCAGCCTCGACACCACCCTTTCCCATTAGTTGCCGCGCCAGGCACAAAAATGGCCATATGGCTCGAGATGGGTCCCACGCCCAAGTAGCTGGCAGGGAAAACTATGCCTTGTTCTAAAGCTCTTTGGGAACCGCTTGCGTAGACCCACACACCTGGGGGCTGCAGGCTTTCCTGCTGCCTTCTTCCTCAAAACCACCCTTTCCCACTTGGCGCCGCGCCAGGCACAAAAATGGCCTTATGGCTGGAGATGGTTCCCACGCCCAAAGAGCCAGTAGGGTAAACTATGCCTTGTTCTAAAGCTCTTTGGGAACCGCATACGTAGCCCCACAGACCTGGGGGCTGCAGGCTTTCCTGCTGCCTTCAGCCTCAAAATCACCCTTTCCCACTTGCCGCCGCGCCAGCCACAAAAATGGCCATATGGCTGGATATGTGTCCCAGGCCAAAAGAGCAAGCAGGGAAAACTATGCCTTGTTCTAAAGCTCTTTGGGAACCGCTTGCATAGCCCCACAGACCTGGGGGCTGCGGGCTTTCCTGCTGCCTTCAGCCTCAAAACCACCCTTTCCCACTTGGTGCCGCGCCAGGCACAAAAATGGCCATATGGCTGGAGATGAGCCCCCGCCCAAGGAGCCAGCAGGGAAAAATTATGCCTTGTTCTAAAGCTCTTTGGGAACAGCTTGCGTAGCCCCACACACCTGGGGGCTGCAGGCTTTCCTGCTGCCTTCAGCCTCGACACCACCCTTTCCCACTAGGCCCCGCGCCAGGCACAAAAATGGCCATACGGCTGGAGATAGGTCCCCCGCCCAAAGAGCCAGCAGGGAAAAATTATGCCTTGTTCTAAAGCTCTTTGGGAACCGCTTGCGTAGCCCCACAGACCTGGGGGCTGCGGGCTTTCCTGCTGCCTTCAGCCTCAAAACCACCCTTTCCCTCTTGGCGCTGCGCCAGGCACAAAAAAGGCCATACGGCTGGAAATGGGTCCCACGCCCAAAGAGCCAGCAGGGAAAATTATGCCTTGTTCTAAAGCTCTTTGGGAACTGCTTACGTAGCCCCACAGACCTGGGGGCTGCAGGCTTTCCTGCTGCCTTCAGCCTCAAAACCACCCTTTCCCACTTAGCACCGCGCCAGGCACAAAAATGGCCATACGGCTGGAGATGGTTCCCACGCACAAAGAGCCAGCAGGGAAAACTATGCCTTGTTCTAAAGCTCTTTGGGAACCACTTGCGTAGCCCCACAGACCTGGGGGCTGCAGGCTTTCCTGCTGCCTTCAGCCTCAGAAAACCACCCTTTCCCAATTGGCACCGCGCCAGCCACAAAAATGACCATACGGCTGGAGATGGATCACCTGCCCAAAGAGCCAGCAGGGAAAATTATGCCTTGTTCTAAAGCTCTTTGGGAACCGCTTGCATAGCCCCACAGACCTGGGGGCTGCAGGCTTTCATGCTGCCTTCAGCCGCAGAAAACCACCCTTTCCCACTTGGCACCGCGCCAGGCACAAAAATGGCCATACGGCTGGAGATGGGTCCCAGGCCCAAAGAGCCAGCAGGGAAAACTATGCCTTGTTCTAAAGCTCTTTGGGAACCGCATACGTAGCCCCACAGACCTGGTGCCTGCGACCTTTGCTGCTGCCTTCACCCTCGACACCACCCTTTCCCACTTGGCCCCGCGCCAGGCACAAAAATGTCCATATGGCTGCAGATGGGTCCCACGCCCAAAGAGCAAGCAGGGAAAACTATGCCTTGTTCTAAAGCTCTTTGGGAACCTCTTGCGAAGCCCCACAGACCTGGGGGCTGCAGGCTTTCCTGCTGCCTTCAGCCTCAGAAAACCACCCTTTCCCACTTGGCGCCGCGCCAGGCACAAAAATGGCCATACGGCTGGAGATGGGTCCCACACCCAAAGAGCCAGCAGGGAAAACTATGCCTTGTTCTAAAGCTCTTTGGGAAGCGCTTGCGTAGCCCCACACACCTGCGGGCTGCGGGCTTTCCTGCTGCCTTCAGCCTCGACACAACCCTTTCCCTCTTGGAGCCGTTGCAGGCACAAAAATGGCCATACGGCTGGAGATGGGTCCCCCGCCCAAGGAGCCAGCAGGGAAAACTATGCCTTGTTCTAAAGCTCTTTGGGAACCGCTTGCATAGCCCCACAGACCTGGGGGCTGCGGGCTTTCCTGCTGCCTTCAGCCTCAAAACCACCCTTTCCCACTTGGCGTCGCGCCAGGCACAAATATGGCCATACGGCTGGAGATGTATCCCACGCCCAAGGAGCTGGCAGGGAAAATTATGCCTTGTTCTAAAGCTCTTTGGGAACCTCTTGCGTAGCACCCACACACCTGGGGGCTGCAGGCTTTCCTGCTGCTTTCAGCCTCAAAACCACCCTTTCCCACTTGCAGCCGTTGCAGGCACAAAAATGGCCATATGGCTGGAGATGGGTCCCACTCCCAAGGAGCCAGCAGGGAAAATTATGCCTTGTTCTAAAGCTCTTTGGGAACCGCTTGCGTAGCCCCACAGACCTGGGGGCTGCAGGCTTTCCTGCTGCCTTCAGCCTCAGAAAACCACCCTTTCCCACTTGGCGCCGCGCCAGGCACAAAAATGCCCTATGGCTGCAGATGGGTCCCACGCCCAAAGAGCAAGCAGGGAAAACTATGCCTTGTTCTAAAGCTCTTTGGGAACCTCTTCCGTAGCCCCACAGACCTGGGGGCTGCAGGCTTTCCTACTGCCTTCAGCCTCAGAAAACCACCCTTTCCCAATTGGCACCGCGCCAGCCACAAAAATGACCATACGGCTGGAGATGGATCACCTGCCCAAAGAGCCAGCAGGGAAAATTATGCCTTGTTCTAAAGCTCTTTGGGAACCGCATACGTAGCCCCACAGACCTGGTGCCTGCGACCTTTGCTGCTGCCTTCACCCTCGACACCACCCTTTCCCACTTGGCCCCGCGCCAGGCACAAAAATGGCCATATGGCTGCACATGGGTCCCACGCCCAAAGAGCAAGCAGGGAAAACTATGCCTTGTTCTAAAGCTCTTTGGGAACCTCTTGTGTAGCCCCACAGACCTGGGGACTGCAGGCTTTCCTGCTGCCTTCAGCCTCAGAAAACCACCCTTTCCCACTTGGCCCCGCGCCAGGCACAAAAATGGCCATACGGCTGGAGATGGGTCCCACACCCAAAGAGCCAGCAGGGAAAACTATGCCTTGTTCTAAAGCTCTTTGGGAACCGCTTGCGTAGCCCCACAGACCTGGGGGCTGCGGGCTTTCCTGCTGCCTTCAGCCTCAAAACCACCCTTTCCCACTTGGCGCTGCGCCAGGCACAAAAATGGCCATACGGCTGGAAATGTATCCCACGCCCAAGGAGCTGGCAGGGAAAATTATGCCTTGTCCTAAACCTCTTTGGGAACCGCTTGCGTAGCACCCACACACCTGGGGGCTGCAGGATTTCCTGCTGCTTTCAGCCTCAAAACCACCCGTTCCCACTTGCAGCCGTTGCAGGCACAAAAATGGCCATATGGCTGGAGATGGGTCCCACGCCCAAAGAGCCAGCAGGGAAAACTCTGCCTTGTTCTAAAGCTCTTTGGGAACCGCTTGCGTAGCCCCACAGACCTGGGGGCTGCAGGCTTTCCTGCTGCCTTCAGCCTCAGAAAACCACCCTTTCCCACTTGGCCCCGCGCCAGGCACAAAAATGGCCATACGGCTGGAGATGGGTCCCACACCCAAAGAGCCAGCAGGGAAAACTATGCCTTGTTCTAAAGCTCTTTGGGAAGCGCTTGCGTAGCCCCACACACCTGGGGGCTGCGGGCTTTCCTGCTGCCTTCAGCCTCGACACAACCCTTTCCCTCTTGGAGCCGTTGCAGGCAAAAAAATGGCCATACGGCTGGAGATGGGTCCCACGCCCAAGGAGCCAGCAGGGAAAACTATGCCTTGTTCTAAAGCTCTTTGGGAACCGCTTGCATAGCCCCACAGACCTGGGGGCTGCGGGCTTTCCTGCTGCTTTCAGCCTCAAAACCACCCTTTCCCACTTGGCGTCGCGCCAGGCACAAAAATGGCCATACGGCTGGAGATGTATCCCACGCCCAAGGAGCTGGCAGGGAAAATTATGCCTTGTTCTAAAGCTCTTTGGGAACCGCTTGCGTAGCACCCACAGACCTGGGGGCTGCAGGCTTTCCTGCTGCTTTCAGCCTCAAAACCACCCTTTCCCACTTGCAGCCGTTGCAGGCACAAAAATGGCCATACGGCTGGAGATGGGTCCCACGCCCAAAGAGCCAGCACGGAAAAATTATGCCTTGTTCTAAAGCTCTTTGGGAACCGCTTGCATAGCCCCACAGACCTGGGGGCTGCAGGCTTTCATGCTGCCTTCAGCCTCGACACCACCCTTTCCCACTTGGCGCCGCGCCAGCCACAAAAATGGCCATATGGCTGGAGAGGGGTCCCAGGCCCAAAGAGCAAGCAGGGAAAACTATGCCTTGTTCTAAAGGTCTTTGGGAACCGCATACGTAGCCCCACAGACCTGGTGCCTGCGACCTTTGCTGCTGCCTTCACCCTCGACACCACCCTTTCCCACTTGGCCACGCGCCAGGCACAAAAATGGCCAAATGGCTGGACATGGGTCCCACGCCCAAAGAGCCAGCAGGGTAAACTATGCCTTGTTCTAAAGCTCTTTGGGAACCACTTGCGTAGCCCCACAGACCTGGGGGCTGCGGGCTTTCCTGCTGCCTTCAGCCTCGACACCACCCTTTCCCAATTGGAGCCGTTGCAGGCACAAAAATGGCCATACGGCTGGAGATGAGTCCCCCGCCCAAGGAGCCAGCAGGGAAAACTATGCCTTGTTCTAAAGCTCTTTGGGAAGCGCTTGCGTAGCCCCACAGACCTGGGGGCTGCGGGCTTTCCTGCTGCCTTCAGCCTCAAAACCACCCTTTCCCACTTGGCGCCGCGCCAGGCATAAAAAGGGCCATATGGCTGGAGATGGGTCCCACGCCCAAAGAGCCAGCAGGGAAAACTATGCCTTGTTCTAAAGCTCTTTGGGAACCGCTTACGTAGCCCCACAGACCTGGGGGCTGCGGGCTTTCCTGCTGCCTTCAGCCTCAAAACCACCCTTTCCCACATGGAGCCGCGCCAGGCACAAAAATGGCCATACGGCTGGAGATGGGTCCCCCGCCAAAGGAGCCAGCAGGGAAAACTATGCCTTGTTCTAAAGCTCTTTGGGAACCACTTGCGTAGCCCCACAGACCTGGGGGCTGCAGGCTTTCCTGCTACCTTCAGCCTCGACACCACCATTTCCCACTTGGTGCCGCGCCAGGCACAAAAATGGCCATATGGCTGGATATGGGTCCCAGGCCCAAAGAGCAAGCAGGGAAAACTATGCCTTGTTCTAAAGCTCTTTGGGAACCGCTTGCATAGCCCCACAGACCTGGGGGCTGCAGGCTTTCCTGCTGCCTTCAGCCTCGACACCACCCTTTCCCATTAGTTGCCGCGCCAGGCACAAAAATGGCCATATGGCTGGAGATGGGTCCCTCGCCCAAGGAGCCAGCAGGGAAAACTATGCCTTGTTCTAAAGCTCTTTGGGAACCGCTTGCGTAGACCCACAGACCTGGGGGCTGCAGGCTTTCCTGCTGCCTTCTTCCTCAAAACCACCCTTTCCCACTTGGCGCCGCGCCAGGCACAAAAATGGCCTTATGGCTGGAGATGGTTCCCACGCCCAAGGAGCCAGCAGGGAAAACTATGCCTTGTTCTAAAGCTCTTTGGGAACAGCTTGCGTAGCCCCACAGACCTGGGGGCTGCAGGCTTTCCTGCTGCCTTCAGCCTCAAAACCACCCTTTCCCACTTGGCGCCGCACCAGGCACAAAAATGGCCATGCGGCTGGAGATGGTTCCCACGCCCAAAGAGCCAGCAGGGAAAACTATGCCTTGTTCTAAAGCTCTTTGGGAACCTCTTGCGTAGCCCAACAGACCTGGGGGCTGCAGGCTTTCCTGCTGCCTTCAGCCTCGACACAACCCTTTCCCTCTTGGAGCCGTTGCAGGCACAAAAATGGCCATATGGCTGGAGACGAGTCCCCCGCCCAAGGAGCCAGCAGGGAAAACTATGCCTTGTTCTAAAGCTCTTTGGGAACCGCTTGCGTAGCCCCACAGACCTGCGGGCTGCGGGCTTTCCTGCTGCCTTCAGCCTCAAAATCACCCTTTCCCACTTGGCGCCGCGCCAGGCACAAAAATGGCCATATGGCTGGAGATGGGTCCCAGGCCCAAAGAGCAAGCAGGGAAAACTATGCCTTGTTCTAAAGCGCTTTGGGAACAGCTTGCGTAGCCCCACAGACCTGGGGGCTGCAGGCTTTCCTGCTGCCTTCAGCCTCAAAACCACCCTTTCCCATTAGGTGCCGCGCCAGGCACAAAAATGGCCATACGGCTGGAGATGGGTCCCACGCCCAAGGAGCTGGCAGGGAAAACTATGCCTTGTTCTAAAGCTCTTTGGGAACCGCTTGCGCAGCCCCACAGACCTGGGGGCTGCAGGCTTTCCTGCTGCCTTCAGCCTCAAAACCACCCTTTCCCACTTGGCGCCGTGCCAGGCACAAAAATGGCCCTATGGCTGGAAAAGTGTCCCAGGCCAAAAGAGCCAGCAGGGAAAATTATGCCTTGTTCTAAAGCTCTTTGGGAACCGCTTGCATAGCCCCACAGACCTGGGGGCTGCGGGCTTTCCTGCTGCCTTCAGCCTCAAAACCACCCTTTCCCACTTGGCGCCGCGCCACGCACAAAAATGGCCATATGGCTGGAGATGAGCCCCCGCCCAAGGAGCCTGCAGGGAAAACTATGCCTTGTTCTAAAGCTCTTTGGGAACCGCTTGCGTAGCCCCACAGACCTGGGGGCTGCAGGCTTTCCTGCTGCCTTCAGCCTCGACACCACCCTTTCTTACTTGGCGCCGCACCAGGCACAAAAATGGCCATACGGCTGGAGATGGGTCCCACGCCCAAAGAACCAGCAGGGAAAAATTATGCCTTGTTCTAAAGCTCTTTGGGAACCTCTTCCGTAGCCCCACAGACCTGGGGGCTGCGGGCTTTCCTGCTGCCTTCAGCCTCAAAACCACCCATTCCCACTTGGCGCCGCGCCAGGCACAAAAATGGCCATATGGCTGGAGATGGGTCCCATCTCCAAAGAGCCAGCAGGGAAAACTATGCCTTGTTCTAAAGCTCTGCGGGAACCACTTGCGTAGCCCTACAGACCTGGGGGCAGCGGGCTTTCCTGCTCCCTTCAGCCTCGACACAACCCTTTCCCACTTGGCGCCGCGCCAGGCACAAAAATGGCCCTATGGCTGGATATGGGTCCCAGGCCCAAAGAGCCAGCAGGGAAAACTATGCCTTGTTCTAAAGCTCTTTGGGAACCGCTTGCATAGCCCCACAGACCTGGGGGCTGCGGGCTTTCCTGCTGCCTTCAGCCTCAAAACCACCCTTTAAACACTTGGCGCCGCGCCAGCCACAAAAATGGCCATATGGCTGGAGATGAGCCCCCGCCCAAGGAGCCTGCAGGGAAAATTATTCCTTGTTCTAAAGCTCTTTGGGAACAGCTTGCGTAGCCCCACAGACCTGGGGGCTGCAGGCTTTCCTGCGGCCTTCAGCCTTGACAACACCCTTTCCCATTAGGTGCCGCGCCAGGCACAAAAATGGCCATACGGCTGGTGATGGGTCCCACGGCCAAGGAGCTGGCAGGGAAAACTATGCCTTGTTCTAAAGCTCTTTGGGAGCCGCTTGCGTAGCCCCACAGACCTGGGGGCTGCAGGCTTTCCTGCTGCCTTCAGCCTCAGAAAACCACCCTTTCCCTCTTGGAGCCGTTGCAGGCACAAAAATGCCCTATGGCTGGAGATGGGTCCCACGCCCAAAGAGCCAGTAGGGAAAAATTATGCCTTGTTCTAAAGCTCTTTGGGAACCGCTTCCGTAGCCCCACAGACCTGGGGGCTGCGGGCTTTCCTGCTGCCTTCAGCCTCAAAACCACCCTTTCCCACTTGGCGCTGCGCGAGGCACAAGAAAGGCCATACGGCTGTAAATGGGTCCCACGCCCAAAGAGCCAGCAGGGAAAATTATGCCTTGTTCTAAAGCTCTTTGGGAACCGCTTACGTAGCCCCACAGACCTGGGGGCTGCAGGCTTTCCTGCTGCCTTCAGCCTCAAAACCACCCTTTCCCACTTGGCGCCGCGCCAGGCACAAAAATGGCAATGCGGCTGGAGATGGTTCCCACGCCCAAAGAGCCAGCAGGGAAAACTGTGCCTTGTTCTAAAGCTCTTTGGGAACCTCTTGCGTAGCCCAACAGACCTGGGGGCTGCAGGCTTTCCTGCTGCCTTCAGCCTCGACACAACCCTTTCCCTCTTGGAGCCGTTGCAGGCACAAAAATGGCCATATGGCTGGAGATGAGTCCCCCGCCCAAGGAGCCAGCAGGGAAAACTATGCCTTGTTCTAAAGCTCTTTGGGAACCGCTTGCGTAGCCCCACAGACCTGCGGGCTGCGGGCTTTCCTGCTGCCTTCAGCGTCAAAATCACCCTTTCCCACTTGGCGCCGCGCCAGCCACAAAAATGGCCCTATGGCTGGATATGTGTCCCAGGCCCAAAGAGCAAGCAGGGAAAACTATGCCTTGTTCTAAAGCTCTTTGGGAACCGCTTGCATAGCCCCTCAGACCTGGGGGCTGCGGGCTTTCCTGCTGCCTTCAGCCTCAAAACCACCCTTTCCCATTAGGTGCGGCGCCAGGCACAAAAATGGCCATACGGCTGGAGATGGGTCCCACGCCCAAGGAGCTGGCAGGGAAAACTATGCCTTGTTCTAAAGCTCTTTGGGAACCGCTTGCGCAGCCCCACAGACCTGGGGGCTGCAGGCTTTCCTGCTGCCTTCAGCCTCAAAACCACCCTTTCCCCCTTGGCGCCGTGCCAGGCACAAAAATGGCCCTATGGCTGGATATGTGTCCCAGGCCCAAAGAGCAAGCAGGGAAAACTATGCCTTGTTCTAAAGCTCTTTGGGAACCGCTTGCATAGCCCCTCAGACCTGGGGGCTGCGGGCTTTCCTGCTGCCTTCAGCCTCAAAACCACCCTTTCCCACTTGGCGCCGCGCCACGCACAAAAATGGCCATATGGCTGGAGATGAGCCCCCGCCCAAGGAGCCTGCAGGGAAAATTATGCCTTGTTCTAAAGCTCTTTGGGAACAGCTTGCGTAGCCCCACAGACCTGGGGGCTGCAGGCTTTCCTGCTGCCTTCAGCCTCAGAAAACCACCCTTTCCCACTTGGCGCCGCGCCAGGCACAAAAATGGCCATATGGCTGGAGATGGGTCCCACGCCCAAAGACCCAGCAGGGAAAACTATGCCTTGTTCTAAAGCTCTTTGGGAGCCGCTTGCGTAGCCCCACAGACCTGGGGGCTGCAGGCTTTCCTGCTGCCTTCAGCCTCAAAATCACCCTTTCCCACTTGGCGCCGCGCCAGGCACAAAAATGGCCATATGGCTGGAGATGTGTCCCACGCCCAAAGAGCAAGCAGGGAAAACTATGCCTTGTTCTAAAGCTCTTTGGGAACCGCTTGCATAGCCCCTCAGACCTGGGGGCTGTGGGCTTTCCTGCTGCCTTCAGCCTCAAAACCACCCTTTCCCATTAGGTGCCGCGCCAGGCACAAAAATGGCCATACGGCTGGAGATGGGTCCCACGCCCAAGGAGCTGGCAGGGAAAACTATGCCTTGTTCTAAACCTCTTTGGGAACCGCTTGCGCAGCCCCACAGACCTGGAGGCTGCGGGCTTTCCTGCTGCCTTCAGCCTCAAAACCACCCTTTCCCCCTTGGCGCCGTGCCAGGCACAAAAATGGCCCTATGGCTGGAAAAGTGTCCCAGGCCAAAAGAGCAAGCAGGGAAAATTATGCCTTGTTCTAAAGCTCTTTGGGAACCGCTTGCGTAGCCCCACAGACCTGCGGGCTGCGGGCTTTCCTGCTGCCTTCAGCCTCAAAACCACCCTTTCCCCCTTGGCGCCGTGCCAGGCACAAAAATGGCCCTATGGCTGGATATGTGTCCCAGGCCCAAAGAGCAAGCAGGGAAAACTATGCCTTGTTCTAAAGCTCTTTGGGAACCGCTTGCATAGCCCCTCAGACCTGGGGGCTGCGGGCTTTCCTGCTGCCTTCAGCCTCAAAACCACCCTTTCCCACTTGGCGCCGCACCACGCACAAAAATGGCCATATGGCTGGAGATGAGCCCCCGCCCAAGGAGCCTGCAGGGAAAATTATGCCTTGTTCTAAAGCTCTTTGGGAACAGCTTGCGTAGCCCCACAGACCTGGGGGCTGCAGGCTTTCCTGCTGCCTTCAGCCTCAGAAAACCACCCTTTCCCACTTGGCGCCGCGCCAGGCACAAAAATGGCCATATGGCTGGAGATGGGTCCCACGCCCAAAGAGCCAGCAGGGAAAACTATGCCTTGTTCTAAAGCTCTTTGGGAGCCGCTTGCGTAGCCCCACAGACCTGGGGGCTGCAGGCTTTCCTGCTGCCTTCAGCCTCAGAAAACCACCCTTTCCCTCTTGGAGCCGTTGCAGGCACAAAAATGCCCTATGGCTGGAGATGTGTCCCACGCCCAAAGAGCCAGTAGGGAAAAATTATGCCTTGTTCTAAAGCTCTTTGGGAACCGCTTCCGTAGCCCCACAGACCTGGGGGCTGCGGGCTTTCCTGCTGCCTTCAGCCTCAAAACCACCCTTTCCCACTTGGCGCCGCGCCAGACACAAAAATGGCCCTATGGCTGGATATGTGTCCCAGGCCAAAAGAGCAAGCAGGGAAAACTATGCCTTGTTCTAAAGCTCTTTGGGAACCGCTTGCGTAGCCCCACAGACCTGGGGGCTGCAGGCTTTCCTGCTGCCTTCAGCCTCAAAACCACCCTTTCCCACTTGGCGCCGCGCCAGGCAAAAAAATGGCCATATGGCTGGACATGGGTCCCACGCCCAAAGAGCCAGCAGGGAAAACTGTGCCTTGTTCTAAAGCTCTTTGGGAACCGCTTCCGTAGCCCCACAGACCTGGGGGCTGCGGGCTTTCCTGCTGCCTTCAGCCTCAAAACCACCCTTTCCCACTTGGCGCCGCGCCAGACACAAAAATGGCCCTATGGCTGCATATGTGTCCCAGGCCAAAAGAGCAAGCAGGGAAAACTATGCCTTGTTCTAAAGCTCTTTGGGAACCGCTTGCGTAGCCCCACAGACCTGGGGGCTGCAGGCTTTCCTGCTGCCTTCAGCCTCAAAACCACCCTTTCCCACTTGGCGCTGCGCGAGGCACAAGAAAGGCCATACGGCTGTAAATGGGTCCCACGCCCAAAGAGCCAGCAGGGAAAATTATGCCTTGTTCTAAAGCTCTTTGGGAACCGCTTACGTAGCCCCACAGACCTGGGGGCTGCAGGCTTTCCTGCTGCCTTCAGCCTCAAAACCACCCTTTCCCACTTGGCGCCGCGCCAGGCACAAAAATGGCAATGCGGCTGGAGATGGTTCCCACGCCCAAGGAGCCAGCAGGGAAAACTATGCCTTGTTCTAAAGCTCTTTGGGAACCTCTTGCGTAGCCCAACAGACCTGGGGGCTGCAGGCTTTCCTGCTGCCTTCAGCCTCGACACAACCCTTTCCCTCTTGGAGCCGTTGCAGGCACAAAAATGGCCATATGGCTGGAGATGAGTCCCCCGCCCAAGGAGCCAGCAGGGAAAACTATGCCTTGTTCTAAAGCTCTTTGGGAACCGCTTCCGTAGCCCCACAGACCTGCGGGCTGCGGGCTTTCCTGCTGCCTTCAGCGTCAAAATCACCCTTTCCCACTTGGCGCCGCGCCAGCCACAAAAATGGCCCTATGGCTGGATATGTGTCCCAGGCCCAAAGAGCAAGCAGGGAAAACTATGCCTTGTTCTAAAGCTCTTTGGGAACCGCTTGCATAGCCCCACAGACCTGGGGGCTGCGGGCTTTCCTGCTGCCTTCAGCCACAAAACCACCCTTTCCCATTAGGTGCGGCGCCAGGCACAAAAATGGCCATACGGCTGGAGATGGGTCCCCCGCCCAAGGAGCCAGCAGGGAAAACTATGCCTTGTTCTAAAGCTCTTTGGGAAGCGCTTGCGTAGCCCCACAGACCTGGGGGCTGCGGGCTTTCCTGCTGCCTTCAGCCTCAAAACCACCCTTTCCCACTTGGCGCCGCGCCAGGCATAAAAAGGGCCATATGGCTGGAGATGGGTCCCACGCCCAAAGAGCCAGCAGGGAAAACTATGCCTTGTTCTAAAGCTCTTTGGGAACCGCTTACGTAGCCCCACAGACCTGGGGGCTGCGGGCTTTCCTGCTGCCTTCAGCCTCAAAACCACCCTTTCCCACATGGAGCCGCGCCAGGCACAAAAATGGCCATACGGCTGGAGATGGGTCCCCCGCCAAAGGAGCCAGCAGGGAAAACTATGCCTTGTTCTAAAGCTCTTTGGGAACCACTTGCGTAGCCCCACAGACCTGGGGGCTGCAGGCTTTCCTGCTACCTTCAGCCTCGACACCACCATTTCCCACTTGGTGCCGCGCCAGGCACAAAAATGGCCATATGGCTGGATATGGGTCCCAGGCCCAAAGAGCAAGCAGGGAAAACTATGCCTTGTTCTAAAGCTCTTTGGGAACCGCTTGCATAGCCCCACAGACCTGGGGGCTGCAGGCTTTCCTGCTGCCTTCAGCCTCGACACCACCCTTTCCCATTAGTTGCCGCGCCAGGCACAAAAATGGCCATATGGCTGGAGATGGGTCCCTCGCCCAAGGAGCCAGCAGGGAAAACTATGCCTTGTTCTAAAGCTCTTTGGGAACCGCTTGCGTAGCCCCACAGACCTGGGGGCTGCAGGCTTTCCTGCTGCCTTCTTCCTCAAAACCACCCTTTCCCACTTGGCGCCGCGCCAGGCAAAAAAATGGCCTTATGGCTGGAGATGGTTCCCACGCCCAAGGAGCCAGCAGGGAAAACTATGCCTTGTTCTAAAGCTCTTTGGGAACAGCTTGCGTAGCCCCACAGACCTGGGGGCTGCAGGCTTTCCTGCTGCCTTCAGCCTCAAAACCACCCTTTCCCACTTGGCGCCGCGCCAGGCACAAAAATGGCCATGCGGCTGGAGATGGTTCCCACGCCCAAAGAGCCAGCAGGGAAAACTATGCCTTGTTCTAAAGCTCTTTGGGAACCTCTTGCGTAGCCCAACAGACCTGGGGGCTGCAGGCTTTCCTGCTGCCTTCAGCCTCGACACAACCCTTTCCCTCTTGGAGCCGTTGCAGGCACAAAAATGGCCATATGGCTGGAGACGAGTCCCCCGCCCAAGGAGCCAGCAGGGAAAACTATGCCTTGTTCTAAAGCTCTTTGGGAACCGCTTGCGTAGCCCCACAGACCTGCGGGCTGCGGGCTTTCCTGCTGCCTTCAGCCTCAAAATCACCCTTTCCCACTTGGCGCCGCGCCAGGCACAAAAATGGCCATATGGCTGGAGATGGGTCCCAGGCCCAAAGAGCAAGCAGGGAAAACTATGCCTTGTTCTAAAGCTCTTTGGGAACAGCTTGCGTAGCCCCACAGACCTGGGGGCTGCAGGCTTTCCTGCTGCCTTCAGCCTCAAAACCACCCTTTCCCATTAGGTGCCGCGCCAGGCACAAAAATGGCCATACGGCTGGAGATGGGTCCCACGCCCAAGGAGCTGGCAGGGAAAACTATGCCTTGTTCTAAAGCTCTTTGGGAACCGCTTGCGCAGCCCCACAGACCTGGGGGCTGCGTGCTTTCCTGCTGCCTTCAGCCTCAAAACCACCCTTTCCCACTTGGCGCCGTGCCAGGCACAAAAATGGCCCTATGGCTGGAAAAGTGTCCCAGGCCAAAAGAGCCAGCAGGGAAAATTATGCCTTGTTCTAAAGCTCTTTGGGAACCGCTTGCATAGCCCCACAGACCTGGGGGCTGCGGGCTTTCCTGCTGCCTTCAGCCTCAAAACCACCCTTTCCCACTTGGCGCCGCGCCACGCACAAAAATGGCCATATGGCTGGAGATGAGCCCCCGCCCAAGGAGCCTGCAGGGAAAACTATGCCTTGTTCTAAAGCTCTTTGGGAACCGCTTGCGTAGCCCCACAGACCTGGGGGCTGCAGGCTTTCCTGCTGCCTTCAGCCTCGACACCACGCTTTCTTACTTGGCGCCGCACCAGGCACAAAAATGGCCATACGGCTGGAGATGGGTCCCACGCCCAAAGAACCAGCAGGGAAAAATTATGCCTTGTTCTAAAGCTCTTTGGGAACCTCTTCCGTAGCCCCACAGACCTGGGGGCTGCGGGCTTTCCTGCTGCCTTCAGCCTCAAAACCACCCATTCCCACTTGGCGCCGCGCCAGGCACAAAAATGGCCATATGGCTGGAGATGGGTCCCATCTCCAAAGAGCCAGCAGGGAAAACTATGCCTTGTTCTAAAGCTCTGCGGGAACCACTTGCGTAGCCCTACAGACCTGGGGGCAGCGGGCTTTCCTGCTCCCTTCAGCCTCGACACAACCCTTTCCCACTTGGCGCCGCGCCAGGCACAAAAATGGCCCTATGGCTGGATATGGGTCCCAGGCCCAAAGAGCCAGCAGGGAAAACTATGCCTTGTTCTAAAGCTCTTTGGGAACCGCTTGCATAGCCCCACAGACCTGGGGGCTGCGGGCTTTCCTGCTGCCTTCAGCCTCAAAACCACCCTTTAAACACTTGGCGCCGCGCCAGCCACAAAAATGGCCATATGGCTGGAGATGAGCCCCCGCCCAAGGAGCCTGCAGGGAAAATTATTCCTTGTTCTAAAGCTCTTTGGGAACAGCTTGCGTAGCCCCACAGACCTGGGGGCTGCAGGCTTTCCTGCGGCCTTCAGCCTTGACAACACCCTTTCCCATTAGGTGCCGCGCCAGGCACAAAAATGGCCATACGGCTGGTGATGGGTCCCACGGCCAAGGAGCTGGCAGGGAAAACTATGCCTTGTTCTAAAGCTCTTTGGGAGCCGCTTGCGTAGCCCCACAGACCTGGGGGCTGCAGGCTTTCCTGCTGCCTTCAGCCTCAGAAAACCACCCTTTCCCTCTTGGAGCCGTTGCAGGCACAAAAATGCCCTATGGCTGGAGATGGGTCCCACGCCCAAAGAGCCAGTAGGGAAAAATTATGCCTTGTTCTAAAGCTCTTTGGGAACCGCTTCCGTAGCCCCACAGACCTGGGGGCTGCGGGCTTTCCTGCTGCCTTCAGCCTCAAAACCACCCTTTCCCACTTGGCGCTGCGCGAGGCACAAGAAAGGCCATACGGCTGTAAATGGGTCCCACGCCCAAAGAGCCAGCAGGGAAAATTATGCCTTGTTCTAAAGCTCTTTGGGAACCGCTTACGTAGCCCCACAGACCTGGGGGCTGCAGGCTTTCCTGCTGCCTTCAGCCTCGACACCACCCTTTCCCACTTGGCGCCGCGCCAGGCACAAAAATGGCAATGCGGCTGGAGATGGTTCCCACGCGCAAAGAGCCAGCAGGGAAAACTGTGCCTTGTTCTAAAGCTCTTTGGGAACCTCTTGCGTAGCCCCACAGACCTGGGGGCTGCAGGCTTTCCTGCTGCCTTCAGCCTCGACACAACCCTTTCCCTCTTGGAGCCGTTGCAGGCACAAAAATGGCCATATGGCTGGAGATGAGTCCCCCGCCCAAGGAGCCAGCAGGGAAAACTATGCCTTGTTCTAAAGCTCTTTGGGAACCGCTTGCGTAGCCCCACAGACCTGCGGGCTGCGGGCTTTCCTGCTGCCTTCAGCGTCAAAATCACCCTTTCCCACTTGGCGCCGCGCCAGCCACGAAAATGGCCCTATGGCTGGATATGTGTCCCAGGCCCAAAGAGCAAGCAGGGAAAACTATGCCTTGTTCTAAAGCTCTTTGGGAACCGCTTGCATAGCCCCTCAGACCTGGGGGCTGCGGGCTTTCCTGCTGCCTTCAGCCTCAAAACCACCCTTTCCCATTAGGTGCGGCGCCAGGCACAAAAATGGCCATACGGCTGGAGATGGGTCCCACGCCCAAGGAGCTGGCAGGGAAAACTATGCCTTGTTCTAAAGCTCTTTGGGAACCGCTTGCGCAGCCCCACAGACCTGGGGGCTGCAGGCTTTCCTGCTGCCTTCAGCCTCAAAACCACCCTTTCCCCCTTGGCGCCGTGCCAGGCACAAAAATGGCCCTATGGCTGGATATGTGTCCCAGGCCCAAAGAGCAAGCAGGGAAAACTATGCCTTGTTCTAAAGCTCTTTGGGAACCGCTTGCATAGCCCCTCAGACCTGGGGGCTGCGGGCTTTCCTGCTGCCTTCAGCCTCAAAACCACCCTTTCCCACTTGGCGCCGCGCCACGCACAAAAATGGCCATATGGCTGGAGATGAGCCCCCGCCCAAGGAGCCTGCAGGGAAAATTATGCCTTGTTCTAAAGCTCTTTGGGAACAGCTTGCGTAGCCCCACAGACCTGGGGGCTGCAGGCTTTCCTGCTGCCTTCAGCCTCAGAAAACCACCCTTTCCCACTTGGAGCCGCGCCAGGCACAAAAATGGCCATATGGCTGGAGATGGGTCCCACGCCCAAAGACCCAGCAGGGAAAACTATGCCTTGTTCTAAAGCTCTTTGGGAGCCGCTTGCGTAGCCCCACAGACCTGGGGGCTGCAGGCTTTCCTGCTGCCTTCAGCCTCAAAATCACCCTTTCCCACTTGGCGCCGCGCCAGGCACAAAAATGGCCATATGGCTGGAGATGTGTCCCACGCCCAAAGAGCAAGCAGGGAAAACTATGCCTTGTTCTAAAGCTCTTTGGGAACCGCTTGCATAGCCCCTCAGACCTGGGGGCTGTGGGCTTTCCTGCTGCCTTCAGCCTCAAAACCACCCTTTCCCATTAGGTGCCGCGCCAGGCACAAAAATGGCCATACGGCTGGAGATGGGTCCCACGCCCAAGGAGCTGGCAGGGAAAACTATGCCTTGTTCTAAACCTCTTTGGGAACCGCTTGCGCAGCCCCACAGACCTGGAGGCTGCGGGCTTTCCTGCTGCCTTCAGCCTCAAAACCACCCTTTCCCCCTTGGCGCCGTGCCAGGCACAAAAATGGCCCTATGGCTGGAAAAGTGTCCCAGGCCAAAAGAGCAAGCAGGGAAAATTATGCCTTGTTCTAAAGCTCTTTGGGAACCGCTTGCGTAGCCCCACAGACCTGCGGGCTGCGGGCTTTCCTGCTGCCTTCAGCCTCAAAACCACCCTTTCCCCCTTGGCGCCGTGCCAGGCACAAAAATGGCCCTATGGCTGGATATGTGTCCCAGGCCCAAAGAGCAAGCAGGGAAAACTATGCCTTGTTCTAAAGCTCTTTGGGAACCGCTTGCATAGCCCCTCAGACCTGGGGGCTGCGGGCTTTCCTGCTGCCTTCAGCCTCAAAACCACCCTTTCCCACTTGGCGCCGCACCACGCACAAAAATGGCCATATGGCTGGAGATGAGCCCCCGCCCAAGGAGCCTGCAGGGAAAATTATGCCTTGTTCTAAAGCTCTTTGGGAACAGCTTGCGTAGCCCCACAGACCTGGGGGCTGCAGGCTTTCCTGCTGCCTTCAGCCTCAGAAAACCACCCTTTCCCACTTGGCGCCGCGCCAGGCACAAAAATGGCCATATGGCTGGAGATGGGTCCCACGCCCAAAGAGCCAGCAGGGAAAACTATGCCTTGTTCTAAAGCTCTTTGGGAGCCGCTTGCGTAGCCCCACAGACCTGGGGGCTGCAGGCTTTCCTGCTGCCTTCAGCCTCAGAAAACCACCCTTTCCCTCTTGGAGCCGTTGCAGGCACAAAAATGCCCTATGGCTGGAGATGTGTCCCACGCCCAAAGAGCCAGTAGGGAAAAATTATGCCTTGTTCTAAAGCTCTTTGGGAACCGCTTCCGTAGCCCCACAGACCTGGGGGCTGCGGGCTTTCCTGCTGCCTTCAGCCTCAAAACCACCCTTTCCCACTTGGCGCCGCGCCAGACACAAAAATGGCCCTATGGCTGGATATGTGTCCCAGGCCAAAAGAGCAAGCAGGGAAAACTATGCCTTGTTCTAAAGCTCTTTGGGAACCGCTTGCGTAGCCCCACAGACCTGGGGGCTGCAGGCTTTCCTGCTGCCTTCAGCCTCAAAACCACCCTTTCCCACTTGGCGCCGCGCCAGGCAAAAAAATGGCCATATGGCTGGACATGGGTCCCACGCCCAAAGAGCCAGCAGGGAAAACTGTGCCTTGTTCTAAAGCTCTTTGGGAACCGCTTCCGTAGCCCCACAGACCTGGGGGCTGCGGGCTTTCCTGCTGCCTTCAGCCTCAAAACCACCCTTTCCCACTTGGCGCCGCGCCAGACACAAAAATGGCCCTATGGCTGCATATGTGTCCCAGGCCAAAAGAGCAAGCAGGGAAAACTATGCCTTGTTCTAAAGCTCTTTGGGAACCGCTTGCGTAGCCCCACAGACCTGGGGGCTGCAGGCTTTCCTGCTGCCTTCAGCCTCAAAACCACCCTTTCCCACTTGGCGCTGCGCGAGGCACAAGAAAGGCCATACGGCTGTAAATGGGTCCCACGCCCAAAGAGCCAGCAGGGAAAATTATGCCTTGTTCTAAAGCTCTTTGGGAACCGCTTACGTAGCCCCACAGACCTGGGGGCTGCAGGCTTTCCTGCTGCCTTCAGCCTCAAAACCACCCTTTCCCACTTGGCGCCGCGCCAGGCACAAAAATGGCAATGCGGCTGGAGATGGTTCCCACGCCCAAGGAGCCAGCAGGGAAAACTATGCCTTGTTCTAAAGCTCTTTGGGAACCTCTTGCGTAGCCCAACAGACCTGGGGGCTGCAGGCTTTCCTGCTGCCTTCAGCCTCGACACAACCCTTTCCCTCTTGGAGCCGTTGCAGGCACAAAAATGGCCATATGGCTGGAGATGAGTCCCCCGCCCAAGGAGCCAGCAGGGAAAACTATGCCTTGTTCTAAAGCTCTTTGGGAACCGCTTCCGTAGCCCCACAGACCTGCGGGCTGCGGGCTTTCCTGCTGCCTTCAGCGTCAAAATCACCCTTTCCCACTTGGCGCCGCGCCAGCCACAAAAATGGCCCTATGGCTGGATATGTGTCCCAGGCCCAAAGAGCAAGCAGGGAAAACTATGCCTTGTTCTAAAGCTCTTTGGGAACCGCTTGCATAGCCCCACAGACCTGGGGGCTGCGGGCTTTCCTGCTGCCTTCAGCCACAAAACCACCCTTTCCCATTAGGTGCCGCGCCAGGCACAAAAATGGCCATACGGCTGGAGATGGGTCCCACGCCCAAGGAGCTGGCAGGGAAAACTATGCCTTGTTCTAAAGCTCTTTGGGAACCGCTTGCGCAGCCCCACAGACCTGGGGGCTGCAGGCTTTCCTGCTGCCTTCAGCCTCAAAACCACCCTTTCCCCCTTGGCGCCGTGCCAGGCACAAAAATGGCCCTATGGCTGGATATGTGTCCCAGGCCCAAAGAGCAAGCAGGGAAAACTATGCCTTGTTCTAAAGCTCTTTGGGAACCGCTTGCATAGCCCCTCAGACCTGGGGGCTGCGGGCTTTCCTGCTGCCTTCAGCCTCAGAAAACCACCCTTTCCCTCTTGGAGCCGTTGCAGGCACAAAAATGCCCTATGGCTGGAGATGGGTCCCACGCCCAAAGAGCCAGTAGGGAAAAATTATGCCTTGTTCTAAAGCTCTTTGGGAACCGCTTCCGTAGCCCCACAGACCTGGGGGCTGCGGGCTTTCCTGCTGCCTTCAGCCTCAAAACCACCCTTTCCCACTTGGCGCTGCGCGAGGCACAAGAAAGGCCATACGGCTGTAAATGGGTCCCACGCCCAAAGAGCCAGCAGGGAAAATTATGCCTTGTTCTAAAGCTCTTTGGGAACCGCTTACGTAGCCCCACAGACCTGGGGGCTGCAGGCTTTCCTGCTGCCTTCAGCCTCAAAACCACCCTTTCCCACTTGGCGCCGCGCCACGCACAAAAATGGCCATATGGCTGGAGATGAGCCCCCGCCCAAGGAGCCTGCAGGGAAAATTATGCCTTGTTCTAAAGCTCTTTGGGAACAGCTTGCGTAGCCCCACAGACCTGGGGGCTGCAGGCTTTCCTGCTGCCTTCAGCCTCAGAAAACCACCCTTTCCCACTTGGCGCCGCGCCAGGCACAAAAATGGCCATATGGCTGGAGATGGGTCCCACGCCCAAAGAGCCAGCAGGGAAAACTATGCCTTGTTCTAAAGCTCTTTGGGAGCCGCTTGCGTAGCCCCACAGACCTGGGGGCTGCAGGCTTTCCTGCTGCCTTCAGCCTCAAAATCACCCTTTCCCACTTGGCGCCGCGCCAGGCACAAAAATGGCCATATGGCTGGAGATGTGTCCCACACCCAAAGAGCAAGCAGGGAAAACTATGCCTTGTTCTAAAGCTCTTTGGGAACCGCTTGCATAGCCCCTCAGACCTGGGGGCTGTGGGCTTTCCTGCTGCCTTCAGCCTCAAAACCACCCTTTCCCATTAGGTGCCGCGCCAGGCACAAAAATGGCCATACGGCTGGAGATGGGTCCCACGCCCAAGGAGCTGGCAGGGAAAACTATGCCTTGTTCTAAACCTCTTTGGGAACCGCTTGCGCAGCCCCACAGACCTGGAGGCTGCGGGCTTTCCTGCTGCCTTCAGCCTCAAAACCACCCTTTCCCCCTTGGCGCCGTGCCAGGCACAAAAATGGCCCTATGGCTGGAAAAGTGTCCCAGGCCAAAAGAGCAAGCAGGGAAAATTATGCCTTGTTCTAAAGCTCTTTGGGAACCGCTTGCGTAGCCCCACAGACCTGCGGGCTGCGGGCTTTCCTGCTGCCTTCAGCGTCAAAATCACCCTTTCCCACTTGGCGCCGCGCCAGCCACAAAAATGGCCCTATGGCTGGATATGTGTCCCAGGCCCAAAGAGCAAGCAGGGAAAACTATGCCTTGTTCTAAAGCTCTTTGGGAACCGCTTGCATAGCCCCTCAGACCTGGGGGCTGCGGGCTTTCCTGCTGCCTTCAGCCTCAAAACCACCCTTTCCCATTAGGTGCCGCGCCAGGCACAAAAATGGCCATACGGCTGGAGATGGGTCCCACGCCCAAGGAGCTGGCAGGGAAAACTATGCCTTGTTCTAAAGCTCTTTGGGAACCGCTTGCGCAGCCCCACAGACCTGGGGGCTGCAGGCTTTCCTGCTGCCTTCAGCCTCAAAACCACCCTTTCCCACTTGGCGCCGTGCCAGGCACAAAAATGGCCCTATGGCTGGATATGTGTCCCAGGCCCAAAGAGCAAGCAGGGAAAACTATGCCTTGTTCTAAAGCTCTTTGGGAACCGCTTGCATAGCCCCTCAGACCTGGGGGCTGCGGGCTTTCCTGCTGCCTTCAGCCTCAAAACCACCCTTTCCCACTTGGCGCCGCACCACGCACAAAAATGGCCATATGGCTGGAGATGAGCCCCCGCCCAAGGAGCCTGCAGGGAAAATTATGCCTTGTTCTAAAGCTCTTTGGGAACAGCTTGCGTAGCCCCACAGACCTGGGGGCTGCAGGCTTTCCTGCTGCCTTCAGCCTCAGAAAACCACCCTTTCCCACTTGGCGCCGCGCCAGGCACAAAAATGGCCATATGGCTGGAGATGGGTCCCACGCCCAAAGAGCCAGCAGGGAAAACTATGCCTTGTTCTAAAGCTCTTTGGGAGCCGCTTGCGTAGCCCCACAGACCTGGGGGCTGCAGGCTTTCCTGCTGCCTTCAGCCTCAGAAAACCACCCTTTCCCTCTTGGAGCCGTTGCAGGCACAAAAATGCCCTATGGCTGGAGATGTGTCCCACGCCCAAAGAGCCAGTAGGGAAAAATTATGCCTTGTTCTAAAGCTCTTTGGGAACCGCTTGCGTAGCCCCACAGACCTGGGGGCTGCGGGCTTTCCTGCTGCCTTCAGCCTCAAAACCACCCTTTCCCACTTGGCGCCGCGCCAGACACAAAAATGGCCCTATGGCTGGATATGTGTCCCAGGCCAAAAGAGCAAGCAGGGAAAACTATGCCTTGTTCTAAAGCTCTTTGGGAACCGCTTGCGTAGCCCCACAGACCTGGGGGCTGCGGGCTTTCCTGCTGCCTTCAGCCTCGACACCACCCTTTCCCACTTGGAGCCGTTGCAGGCACAAAAATGGCCATACGGCTGGAGATGAGTCCCCCGCCAAGGAGCCAGCAGGGAAAACTATGCCTTGTTCTAAAGCTCTTTGGGAAGCGCTTGCGTAGCCCCACAGACCTGGGGGCTGCGGGCTTTCCTGCGGCCTTCAGCCTTGACAACACCCTTTCCCATTAGGTGCCGCGCCAGGCACAAAAATGGCCATACGGCTGGTGATGGGTCCCACGGCCAAGGAGCTGGCAGGGAAAACTATGCCTTGTTCTAAAACTCTTTGGGAACCGCTTGCGTAGCCCCACAGACCTGGGGGCTGCGTGCTTTCCTGCTGCCTTCAGCCTCAAAACCACCCTTTCCCACTTGGCGCCGTGCCAGCCACAAAAATGGCCATATGGCTGGATATGTGTCCCAGGCCCAAAGAGCAAGCAGGGAAAACTATGCCTTGTTCTAAAGCTCTTTGGGAACCGCTTGCATAGCCCCTCAGACCTGGGGGCTGCGGGCTTTCCTGCTGCCTTCAGCCTCAAAACCACCCTTTCCCATTAGGTGCCGCGCCAGGCACAAAAATGGCCATACGGCTGGAGATGGGTCCCACGCCCAAGGAGCTGGCAGGGAAAACTATGCCTTGTTCTAAAGCTCTTTGGGAACCGCTTGCGCAGCCCCACAGACCTGGGGGCTGCAGGCTTTCCTGCTGCCTTCAGCCTCAAAACCACCCTTTCCCCCTTGGCGCCGTGCCAGGCACAAAAATGGCCCTATGGCTGGAAAAGTGTCCCAGGCCAAAAGAGCAAGCAGGGAAAATTATGCCTTGTTCTAAAGCTCTTTGGGAACCGCTTGCATAGCCCCACAGACCTGGGGGCTGCAGGCTTTCCTGCTGCCTTCAGCCTCAAAACCACCCTTTCCCACTTGGCGCCGCGCCACGCACAAAAATGGCCATATGGCTGGAGATGAGCCCCCGCCCAAGGAGCCTGCAGGGAAAATTATGCCTTGTTCTAAAGCTCTTTGGGAACAGCTTGCGTAGCCCCACAGACCTGGGGGCTGCAGGCTTTCCTGCTGCCTTCAGCCTCAGAAAACCACCCTTTCCCACTTGGCGCCGCCCCAGGCACAAAAATGGCCATATGGCTGGAGATGGGTCCCACGCCCAAAGAGCCAGCAGGGAAAACTATGCCTTGTTCTAAAGCTCTTTGGGAGCCGCTTGCGTAGCCCCACAGACCTGGGGGCTGCAGGCTTTCCTGCTGCCTTCAGCCTCAGAAAACCACCCTTTCCCTCTTGGAGCCGTTGCAGGCACAAAAATGCCCAATGGCTGGAGATGGGTCCCACGCCCAAAGAGCCAGTAGGGAAAAATTATGCCTTGTTCTAAAGCTCTTTGGGAACCGCATAAGTAGCCCCACAGACCTGGGGGCTGCGGGCTTTCCTGCTGCCTTCAGCCTCAAAACCACCCTTTCCCACTTGGCGCTGCGCGAGGCACAAGAAAGGCCATACGGCTGTAAATGGGTCCCACGCCCAATGAGCCAGCAGGGAAAATTATGCCTTGTTCTAAAGCTCTTTGGGAACCGCTTACGTAGCCCCACAGACCTGGGGGCTGCAGGCTTTCCTGCTGCCTTCAGCCTCAAAACCACCCTTTCCCACTTGGCGCCGCGCCAGGCACAAAAATGGCCATGCGGCTGGAGATGGTTCCCACGCCCAAAGAGCCAGCAGGGAAAACTGTGCCTTGTTCTAAAGCTCTTTGGGAACCTCTTGCGTAGCCCAACAGACCTGGGGGCTGCAGGCTTTCCTGCTGCCTTCAGCCTCGACATAACCCTTTCCCTCTTGGAGCCGTTGCAGGCACAAAAATGGCCATATGGCTGGAGATGAGTCCCCCGCCCAAGGAGCCAGCAGGGAAAACTATGCCTTGTTCTAAAGCTCTTTGGGAACCGCTTGCGTAGCCCCACAGACCTGCGGGCTGCGGGCTTTCCTGCTACCTTCAGCCTCAAAATCACCCTTTCCCACTTGGCGCCGCGCCAGCCACAAAAATGGCCATATGGCTGTATATGGGTCCCACGCCCAAAGAGCAAGCAGGGAAAACTATGCCTTGTTCTAAAGCTCTTTGGGAACCGCTTGCATAGCCCCTCAGACCTGGGGGCTGTGGGCTTTCCTGCTGCCTTCAGCCTCAAAACCACCCTTTCCCATTAGGTGCCGCGCCAGGCACAAAAATGGCCATACGGCTGGAGATGGGTCCCACGCCCAAGGAGCTGGCAGGGAAAACTATGCCTTGTTCTAAACCTCTTTGGGAACCGCTTGCGCAGCCCCACAGACCTGGAGGCTGCGGGCTTTCCTGCTGCCTTCAGCCTCAAAACCACCCTTTCCCCCTTGGCGCCGTGCCAGGCACAAAAATGGCCCTATGGCTGGAAAAGTGTCCCAGGCCAAAAGAGCAAGCAGGGAAAATTATGCCTTGTTCTAAAGCTCTTTGGGAACCGCTTGCGTAGCCCCACAGACCTGGGGGCTGCAGGCTTTCCTGCTGCCTTCAGCCTCAGAAAACCACCCTTTCCCTCTTGGAGCCGCGCCAGGCACAAAAATGCCCTATGGCTGGAGATGTGTCCCACGCCCAAAGAGCCAGTAGGGAAAAATTATGCCTTGTTCTAAAGCTCTTTGGGAACCGCTTCCGTAGCCCCACAGACCTGGGGGCTGCGGGCTTTCCTGCTGCCTTCAGCCTCAAAACCACCCTTTCCCACTTGGCGCCGCGCCAGACACAAAAATGGAACTATGGCTGGATATGTGTCCCAGGCCAAAAGAGCAAGCAGGGAAAACTATGCCTTGTTCTAAAGCTCTTTGGGAACCGCTTGCGTAGCCCCACAGACCTGGGGGCTGCAGGCTTTCCTGCTGCCTTCAGCCTCAAAACCACCCTTTCCCACTTGGCGCCGCGCCAGCCACAAAAATGGCCATATGGCTGGAGATGGGTCCCACGCCCAAAGAGCCAGCAGGGAAAACTATGCCTTGTTCTAAAGCTCTTTGGGAACCGCTTGCGTAGACCCACAGACCTGGGGGCTGCAGGCTTTCCTGCTGCCTTCAGCCTCAAAACCACCCTTTCCCACTTGGCGCCGCGCCAGGCACAAAAATGGCCTTATGGCTGGACATGGTTCCCACGCCCAAGGAGCCAGTAGGGTAAACTATGCCTTGTTCTAAAGCTGTTTGGGAACCGCTTGCGTAGCCCCACACACCTGGGGGCTGCGGGCTTTCCTGCTGCCTTCAGCCTCAAAACCACCCTTTCCCACTTGGCGCCGCGCCAGACACAAAAATGGCCCTATGGCTGGATATGTGTCCCAGGCCAAAAGAGCCAGCAGGGAAAACTATGCCTTGTTCTAAACCTCTTTGGGAACCGCTTGCATAGCCCCTCAGACCTGGGGGCTGTGGGCTTTCCTGCTGCCTTCAGCCTCAAAACCACCCTTTCCCATTAGGTGCCGCGCCAGGCACAAAAATGGCCATACGGCTGGTGATGGGTCCCACGCCCAAGGAGCTGGCAGGGAAAACTATGCCTTGTTCTAAAGCTCTTTGGGAACCGCTTGCGCAGCCCCACAGACCTGGGGGCTGCAGGCTTTCCTGCTGCCTTCAGCCTCAAAACCACCCTTTCCCCCTTGGCGCCGTGCCAGGCACAAAAATGGCCCTATGGCTGGAAAAGTGTCCCAGGCCAAAAGAGCAAGCAGGGAAAATTATGCCTTGTTCTAAAGCTCTTTGGGAACCGCTTGCGTAGCCCCACAGACCTGGGGGCTGCAGGCTTTCCTGCTGCCTTCAGCCTCAAAATCACCCTTTCCCACTTGGCGCCGCGCCAGCCACAAAAATGGCCATATGGCTGGATATGTGTACCAGGCCAAAAGAGCAAGCAGGGAAAACTATGCCTTGTTCTAAAGCTCTTTGGGAACCGCTTGCATAGCCCCTCAGACCTGGGGGCTGCGGGCTTTCCTGCTGCCTTCAGCCTCAAAACCACCCTTTCCCATTAGGTGCCGCGCCAGGCACAAAAATGGCCATACGGCTGGAGATGGGTCCCACGCCCAAGGAGCTGGCAGGGAAAACTATGCCTTGTTCTAAAGCTCTTTGGGAACCGCTTGCGCAGCCCCACAGACCTGGGGGCTGCAGGCTTTCCTGCTGCCTTCAGCCTCAAAACCACCCTTTCCCACTTGGCGCCGTGCCAGGCACAAAAATGGCCCTATGGCTGGAAAAGTGTCCCAGGCCAAAAGAGCAAGCAGGGAAAATTATGCCTTGTTCTAAAGCTCTTTGGGAACCGCTTGCATAGCCCCACAGACCTGGGGGCTGCAGGCTTTCCTGCTGCCTTCAGCCTCAAAACCACCCTTTCCCACTTGGCGCCGCGCCACGCACAAAAATGGCCATATGGCTGGAGATGAGCCCCCGCCCAAGGAGCCTGCAGGGAAAATTATGCCTTGTTCTAAAGCTCTTTGGGAACAGCTTGCGTAGCCCCACAGACCTGGGGGCTGCAGGCTTTCCTGCTGCCTTCAGCCTCAGAAAACCACCCTTTCCCACTTGGCGCCGCGCCAGGCACAAAAATGGCCTTATGGCTGGAGATGGGTCCCACGCCCAAAGAGCCAGCAGGGAAAACTATGCCTTGTTCTAAAGCTCTTTGGGAGCCGCTTGCGTAGCCCCACAGACCTGGGGGCTGCAGGCTTTCCTGCTGCCTTCAGCCTCAGAAAACCACCCTTTCCCTCTTGGAGCCGTTGCAGGCACAAAAATGCCCTATGGCTGGAGATGGGTCCCACGCCCAAAGAGCCAGTAGGGAAAAATTATGCCTTGTTCTAAAGCTCTTTGGGAACCGCTTGCGTAGCCCCACAGACCTGGGGGCTGCGGGCTTTCCTGCTGCCTTCAGCCTCAAAACCACCCTTTCCCACTTGGCGCCGCGCCAGCCACAAAAATGGCCATATGGCTGGAGATGAGCCCCCGCCCAAGGAGCCAGCAGGGAAAACTATGCCTTGTTCTAAAGCTCTTTGGGAACCGCTTGCGTAGCCCCACAGACCTGGGGGCTGCGGGCTTTCCTGCTGCCTTCAGCCTCAAAACCACCCTTTCCCACTTGGCGTCGCGCCAGGCACAAAAATGGCCATACGGCTGGAGATGGGTCCCAAGCCCAAAGAGCAAGCACGGAAAAATTATGCCTTGTTCTAAAGCTCTTTGGGAACCGCTTGCATAGCCCCACAGACCTGGGGGCTGCAGGCTTTCATGCTGCCTTCAGCCTCGAAACCACCCTTTCCCACTTGGCGCCGCGCCAGGCACAAAAATGGCCATACGGCTGGAGATGGGTCCCAGGCCCAAAGAGCAAGCAGGGAAAACTATGCCTTGTTCTAAAGCTCTTTGGCAACCACTTGCGTAGCCCCACAGACCTGGGGGCTGCGGGCTTTCCTGCTGCCTTTCAGCCTCGACACCACCCTTTCCCACTTGGAGCCGTTGCAGGCACAAAAATGGCCATACGGCTGGAGATGAGTCCCCCGCCAAGGAGCCAGCAGGGAAAACTATGCCTTGTTCTAAAGCTCTTTGGGAAGCGCTGGCGTAGACCCACAGACGTGGGGGCTGCGGGCTTTCCTGCTGCCTTCAGCCTCAAAACCACCCTTTCCCACTTGGCGCTGCGCCAGCCACAAAAATGGCCATATGGCTGGAGATGGGTCCCACGCCCAAAGAGCCAGCAGGGAAAACTATGCCTTGTTCTAAAGCTCTTTGGGAACCACTTGCGTAGACCCACAGACCTGGGGGCTGCAGGCTTTCCTGCTGCCTTCAGCCTCAAAACCACCCTTTCCCACTTGGCGCCGCGCCAGCCACAAAAATGGCCTTATGGCTGGAGATGGTTCCCACGCCCAAAGAGCCAGTAGGGTAAACTATGCCTTGTTCTAAAGCTCTTTGGGAACCGCTTGCGTAGCCCCACAGACCTGGGGGCTGTGGGCTTTCCTGCTGCCTTCAGCCTCAAAACCACCCTTTCCCACTTGGCGCCGCGCCAGCCACAAAAATGGCCATATGGCTGGAGATGAGCCCCCGCCCAAGGAGCCTGCAGGGAAAACTATGCCTTGTTCTAAAGCTCTTTGGGAACCGCTTGCGTAGCCCCACAGACCTGGGGGCTGCGGGCTTTCCTGCTGCCTTCAGCCTCAAAACCACCCTTTCCCACTTGGCGTCGCGCCAGGCACAAAAATGGCCATACGGCTGGAGATGGGTCCCACGCCCAAAGAGCCAGCACGGAAAAATTATGCCTTGTTCTAAAGCTCTTTGGGAACCGCTTGCATAGCCCCACAGACCTGGGGGCTGCGGGCTTTCCTGCTGCCTTCAGCCTCAAAACCACCCTTTCCCACTTGGAGCCGTTGCAGGCACAAAAATGGCCATACGGCTGGAGATGAGTCCCCCGCCAAGGAGCCAGCAGGGAAAACTATGCCTTGTTATAAAGCTCTTCGGGAAGCGCTTGCGTAGCCCCACAGACCTGGCGGCTGCAGGCTTTCCTGCTGCCTTCAGCCTCAAAACCACCCTTTCCCACTTGGCGCCGCGCCAGGCACAAAAATGGCCATATGGCTGGAGATGGGTCCCACGCCCAAAGAGCCAGCAGGGAAAACTATGCCTTGTTCTAAAGCTCTTTGGGAACCGCTTGCGTAGACCCACAGACCTGGGGGCTGCAGGCTTTCCTGCTGCCTTCAGCCTCAAAACCACCCTTTCCCACTTGGCGCCGCGCCAGGCACAAAAATGGCCTTATGGCTGGAGATGGTTCCCACGCCCAAAGAGCCAGTAGGGTAAACTATGCCTTGTTCTAAAGCTCTTTGGGAACCGCTTGCGTAGCCCCACACACCTGGGGGCTGCGGGCTTTCCTGCTGCCTTCAGCCTCAAAACCACCCTTTCCCACTTGGCGCCGCGCCAGACACAAAAATGGCCCTATGGCTGGATATGTGTCCCAGGCCAAAAGAGCAAGCAGGGAAAACTATGCCTTGTTCTAAAGCTCTTTGGGAACTGCTTGCGTAGCCCCACAGACCTGGTGCCTGCGACCTTTGCTGCTGCCTTCACCCTCGACACCACCCTTTCCCACTTGGCGCTGCGCCAGGCACAAAAAAGGCCATACGGCTGGAAATGGGTCCCACGCCCAAAGAGCCAGCAGGGAAAATTATGCCTTGTTCTAAAGCTCTTTGGGAACCGCTTACGTAGCCCCACAGACCTGGGGGCTGCAGGCGTTCCTGCTGCCTTCAGCCTCAAAACCACCCTTTCCCACTTGGCGCCGCGCCAGGCACAAAAATGGCCATGCGGCTGGAGATGGTTCCCACGCCCAAAGAGCCAGCAGGGAAAACTGTGCCTTGTTCTAAAGCTCTTTGGGAACCTCTTGCGTAGCCCAACAGACCTGGGGGCTGCAGGCTTTCCTGCTGCCTTCAGCCTCGACACAACCCTTTCCATCTTGGAGCCGTTGCAGGCACAAAAATGGCCATATGGCTGGAGATGAGTCCCCCGCCCAAAGAGCCAGCAGGGAAAACTATGCCTTGTTCTAAAGCTCTTTGGGAACCGCTTGCGCAGCCCCACAGACCTGCGGGCTGCAGGCTTTCCTGCTGCCTTCAGCCTCAAAATCACCCTTTCCCACTTGGCGCCGCGCCAGCCACAAAAATGGCCATATGGCTGGATATGTGTCCCAGGCCCAAAGAGCAAGCAGGGAAAACTATGCCTTGTTCTAAAGCTCTTTGGGAACCGCTTGCATAGCCCCTCAGACCTGGGGGCTGTGGGCTTTCCTGCTGCCTTCAGCCTCAAAACCACCCTTTCCCACTTGGCGCCGCGCCAGGCACAAAAATGGCCATACGGCTGGAGATGGGTCCCACGCCCAAGGAGCTGGCAGGGAAAACTATGCCTTGTTCTAAACCTCTTTGGGAACCGCTTGCGCAGCCCCACAGACCTGGAGGCTGCGGGCTTTCCTGCTGCCTTCAGCCTCAAAACCACCCTTTCCCCCTTGGCGCCGTGCCAGGCACAAAAATGGCCCTATGGCTGGAAAAGTGTCCCAGGCCAAAAGAGCAAGCAGGGAAAATTATGCCTTGTTCTAAAGCTCTTTGGGAACCGCTTGCGTAGCCCCACAGACCTGCGGGCTGCGGGCTTTCCTGCTGCCTTCAGCGTCAAAATCACCCTTTCCCACTTGGCGCCGCGCCAGCCACAAAAATGGCCCTATGGCTGGATATGTGTCCCAGGCCAAAAGAGCAAGCAGGGAAAACTATGCCTTGTTCTAAAGCTCTTTGGGAACCGCTTGCATAGCCCCTCAGACCTGGGGGCTGCGGGCTTTCCTGCTGCCTTCAGCCTCAAAACCACCCTTTCCCATTAGGTGCCGCGCCAGGCACAAAAATGGCCATACGGCTGGAGATGGGTCCCACGCCCAAGGAGCTGGCAGGGAAAACTATGCCTTGTTCTAAACCTCTTTGGGAACCGCTTGCGCAGCCCCACAGCCCTGGGGGCTGCAGGCTTTCCTGCTGCCTTCAGCCTCAAAACCACCCTTTCCCCCTTGGCGCCGCGCCAGCCACAAAAATGGCCCTATGGCTGGATATGTGTCCCAGGCCCAAAGAGCAAGCAGGGAAAACTATGCCTTGTTCTAAAGCTCTTTGGGAACCGCTTGCATAGCCCCTCAGACCTGGGGGCTGCGGGCTTTCCTGCTGCCTTCAGCCTCAAAACCACCCTTTCCCACTTGGCGCCGCGCCACGCACAAAAATGGCCATATGGCTGGAGATGAGCCCCCGCCCAAGGAGCCTGCAGGGAAAATTATGCCTTGTTCTAAAGCTCTTTGGGAACAGCTTGCGTAGCCCCACAGACCTGCGGGCTGCAGGCTTTCCTGCTGCCTTCAGCCTCAGAAAACCACCCTTTCCCACTTGGCGCCGCGCCAGGCACAAAAATGGCCATATGGCTGGAGATGGGTCCCACGCCGAAAGAGCCAGCAGGGAAAACTATGCCTTGTTCTAAAGCTCTTTGGGAGCCGCTTGCGTAGCCCCACAGACCTGGGGGCTGCAGGCTTTCCTGCTGCCTTCAGCCTCAGAAAACCACCCTTTCCCTCTTGGAGCCGTTGCAGGCACAAAAATGCCCTATAGCTGGAGATGGGTCCCACGCCCAAAGAGCCAGTAGGGAAAAATTATGCCTTGTTCTAAAGCTCTTTGGGAACCGCTTGCGTAGCCCCACAGACCTGGGGGCTGCGGGCTTTCCTGCTGCCTTCAGCCTCAAAACCACCCTTTCCCACTTGGCGCCGCGCCAGACACAAAAATGGCCGTATGGCTGGATATGTGTCCCAGGCCAAAAGAGCAAGCAGGGAAAACTATGCCTTGTTCTAAAGCTCTTTGGGAACCGCTTGCGTAGCCCCACACACCTGGGGGCTGCAGGCTTTCCTGCTGCCTTCAGCCTCAAAACCACCCTTTCCCACTTGGCGCCGCGCCAGGCACAAAAATGGCCATATGGCTGGAGATGGGTCCCACGCCCAAAGAGCCAGCAGGGAAAACTATGCCTTGTTCTAAAGCTCTTTGGGAACCGCTTCCGTAGCCCCACAGACCTGGGGGCTGCAGGCTTTCCTGCTGCCTTCAGCCTCAAAACCACCCTTTCCCACTTGGCGCTGCGCCAGGCACAAAAATGGCCTTATGGCTGGAGATGTTTCCCACGCCCAAAGAGCCAGTAGGGTAAACTATGCCTTGTTCTAAAGCTCTTTGGGAACCGCTTGCGTAGCCCCACAGACCTGGGGGCTGCGGGCTTTCCTGCTGCCTTCAGCCTCAAAACCACCCTTTCCCACTTGGCGCCGCGCCAGCCACAAAAATGGCCCTATGGCTGGATATGTGTCCCAGGCCAAAAGAGCAAGCAGGGAAAACTATGCCTTGTTCTAAAGCTCTTTGGGAACCGCTTGCGTAGCCCCACAGACCTGGGGGCTGCAGGCTTTCATGCTGCCTTCAGCCTCAAAACCACCCTTTCCCACTTGGCGCCGCGCCAGGCACAAAAATGGCCATATGGCTGGAGATGAGCCCCCGCCCAAGGAGCCAGCAGGGAAAACTATGCCTTGTTCTAAAGCTCTTTGGGAACCGCTTGCGTAGCCCCACAGACCTGCGGGCTGCGGGCTTTCCTGCTGCCTTCAGCCTCAAAACCACCCTTTCCCACTTGGCGCCGCGCCACGCACAAAAATGGCCATATGGCTGGAGATGGGTCCCACGCCCAAAGAGCCAGCAGGGAAAACTATGCCTTGTTCTAAAGCTCTTTGGGAACCGCTTGCGTAGCCCCACAGACCTGGGGGCTGCGGGCTTTCCTGCTGCCTTCAGCCTCAAAACCACCCTTTCCCCCTTGGCGCCGCGCCAGGCACAAAAATGGCCATATGGCTGGAGATGGGTCCCATGTGCAAAGAGCCAGCAGGGAGAACTATGCCTTGTTCTAAAGCTCTGCGTGAACCACTTGCGTAGCCCTACAGACCTGGGGGCAGGGGGCTTTACTGCTACCTTCAGCCTCGACACCACCATTTCCCACTTGGCGCCGCGCCAGGCACAAAAATGGCCATATGGCTGGATATGGGTCCCAGGCCAAAAGAGCAAGCAGGGAAAACTATGCCTTGTTCTAAAGCTCTTTGGGAACCGCTTGCGTAGCCCCACAGACCTGGGGGCTGCGGGCTTTCCTGCTGCCTTCAGCCTCAAAACCACCCTTTCCCACTTGGCGCCGCGCCAGGCACAAAAATGGCCATATGGCTGGAGATGAGCCCCCGCCCAAGGAGCCAGCAGGGAAAACTATGCCTTGTTCTAAAGCTCTTTGGGAACCGCTTGCGTAGCCCCACAGACCTGCGGGCTGCGGGCTTTCCTGCTGCCTTCAGCCTCAAAACCACCCTTTCCCACTTGGCGTCGCGCCAGGCACAAAAATGGCCATACGGCTGGAGATGGGTCCCAAGGCCAAAGAGCCAGCACGGAAAAATTATGCCTTGTTCTAAAGCTCTTTGGGAACCGCTTGCATAGCCCCACAGACCTGGGGGCTGCAGGCTTTCATGCTGCCTTCAGCCTCGAAACCACCCTTTCCCACTTGGCGCCGCGCCAGGCACAAAAATGGCCATACGGCTGGAGATGGGTCCCAGGCCCAAAGAGCAAGCAGGGAAAACTATGCCTTGTTCTAAAGCTCTTTGGCAACCACTTGCGTAGCCCCACAGACCTGGGGGCTGCGGGCTTTCCTGCTGCCTTTCAGCCTCGACACCACCCTTTCCCACTTGGAGCCGTTGCAGGCACAAAAATGGCCATACGGCTGGAGATGAGTCCCCCGCCAAGGAGCCAGCAGGGAAAACTATGCCTTGTTCTAAAGCTCTTTGGGAAGCGCTGGCGTAGACCCACAGACCTGGGGGCTGCGGGCTTTCCTGCTGCCTTCAGCCTCAAAACCACCCTTTCCCACTTGGCGCCGCGCCAGCCACAAAAATGGCCCTATGGCTGGAGATGGGTCCCACGCCCAAAGAGCCAGCAGGGAAAACTATGCCTTGTTCTAAAGCTCTTTGGGAACCGCTTGCGTAGACCCACAGACCTGGGGGCTGCAGGCTTTCCTGCTGCCTTCAGCCTCAAAACCACCCTTTCCCACTTGGCGCCGCGCCAGCCACAAAAATGGCCTTATGGCTGGAGATGGTTCCCACGCCCAAAGAGCCAGTAGGGTAAACTATGCCTTGTTCTAAAGCTCTTTGGGAACCGCTTGCGTAGCCCCACAGACCTGGGGGCTGTGGGCTTTCCTGCTGCCTTCAGCCTCAAAACCACCCTTTCCCACTTGGCGCCGCGCCAGCCACAAAAATGGCCATATGGCTGGAGATGAGCCCCCGCCCAAGGAGCCAGCAGGGAAAACTATGCCTTGTTCTAAAGCTCTTTGGGAACCGCTTGCGTAGCCCCACAGACCTGGGGGCTGCAGGCTTTCCTGCTGCCTTCAGCCTCAAAACCACCCTTTCCCACTTGGCGTCGCGCCAGGCACAAAAATGGCCATACGGCTGGAGATGGGTCCCACGCCCAAGGAGCCAGCACGGAAAAATTATGCCTTGTTCTAAAGCTCTTTGGGAACCGCTTGCATAGCCCCACAGACCTGAGGGCTGCAGGCTTTCATGCTGCCTTCAGCCTCGACACCACCCTTTCCCACTTGGCGCCGCGCCAGCCACAAAAATGGCCATACGGCTGGAGATGGGTCCCAGGCCCAAAGAGCAAGCAGGGAAAACTATGCCTTGTTCTAAAGCTCTTTGGGAACCGCATACGTAGCCCCACAGACCTGGTGCCTGCGACCTTTGCTGCTGCCTTCACCCTCGATACCACCCTTTCCCACTTGGCCCCGCGCCAGGCACAAAAATGGCCATATGGCTGGACATGGGTCCCACGCCCAAAGAGCCAGCAGGGAAAACTATGCCTTGTTCTAAAGCTCTTTGGGAACCGCTTGCGTAGACCCACAGACCTGGGGGCTGCAGGCTTTCCTGCTGCCTTCAGCCTCAAAACCACCCTTTCCCACTTGGCGCCGCGCCAGGCACAAAAATGGCCTTATGGCTGGAGATGGTTCCCACGCCCAAAGAGCCAGTAGGGTAAACTATGCCTTGTTCTAAAGCTCTTTGGGAACCGCTTGCGTAGCCCCACACACCTGGGGGCTGCGGGCTTTCCTGCTGCCTTCAGCCTCAAAACCACCCTTTCCCACTTGGCGCTGCGCCAGCCACAAAAATGGCCCTATGGCTGGATATGTGTCCCAGGCCAAAAGAGCAAGCAGGGAAAACTATGCCTTGTTCTAAAGCTCTTTGGGAACTGCTTGCGTAGCCCCACAGACCTGGTGCCTGCGACCTTTGCTGCTGCATTCACCCTCGACACCACCCTTTCCCACTTGGCGCTGCGCCAGCCACAAAAAAGGCCATACGGCTGGAAATGGGTCCCACGCCCAAAGAGCCAGCAGGGAAAATTATGCCTTGTTCTAAAGCTCTTTGGGAACCGCTTACGTAGCCCCACAGACCTGGGGGCTGCAGGCTTTCCTGCTGCCTTCAGCCTCAAAACCACCCTTTCCCACTTGGCGCCGCGCCAGGCACAAAAATGGCCATGCGGCTGGAGATGGGTCCCACGCCCAAAGAGCCAGCAGGGAAAACTGTGCCTTGTTCTAAAGCTCTTTGGGAACCTCTTGCGTAGCCCAACAGACCTGGGGGCTGCAGGCTTTCCTGCTGCCTTCAGCCTCGACACAACCCTTTCCATCTTGGAGCCGTTGCAGGCACAAAAATGGCCATATGGCTGGAGATGAGTCCCCCGCCCAAAGAGCCAGCAGGGAAAACTATGCCTTGTTCTAAAGCTCTTTGGGAACCGCTTGCGTAGCCCCACAGACCTGCGGGCTGGGGGCTTTCCTGCTGCCTTCAGCCTCAAAATCACCCTTTCCCACTTGGCGCCGCGCCAGCCACAAAAATGGCCATATGGCTGGATATGTGTCCCAGGCCCAAAGAGCAAGCAGGGAAAACTATGCCTTGTTCTAAAGCTCTTTGGGAACCGCTTGCATAGCCCCTCAGACCTGGGGGCTGTGGGCTTTCCTGCTGCCTTCAGCCTCAAAACCACCCTTTCCCATTAGGTGCCGCGCCAGGCACAAAAATGGCCATACGGCTGGAGATGGGTCCCACGCCCAAGGAGCCAGCAGGGAAAACTATGCCTTGTTCTAAACCTCTTTGGGAACCGCTTGCGCAGCCCCACAGACCTGGAGGCTGCGGGCTTTCCTGCTGCCTTCAGCCTCAAAACCACCCTTTCCCCCTTGGCGCCGCGCCAGGCACAAAAATGGCCCTATGGCTGGAGATGGTTCCCACGCCCAAAGAGCCAGTAGGGTAAACTATGCCTTGTTCTAAAGCTCTTTGGGAACCGCTTGCGTAGCCCCACACACCTGGGGGCTGCGGGCTTTCCTGCTGCCTTCAGCCTCAAAACCACCCTTTCCCACTTGGCGCTGCGCCAGCCACAAAAATGGCCCTATGGCTGGATATGTGTCCCAGGCCAAAAGAGCAAGCAGGGAAAACTATGCCTTGTTCTAAAGCTCTTTGGGAACTGCTTGCGTAGCCCCACAGACCTGGTGCCTGCGACCTTTGCTGCTGCATTCACCCTCGACACCACCCTTTCCCACTTGGCGCTGCGCCAGCCACAAAAAAGGCCATACGGCTGGAAATGGGTCCCACGCCCAAAGAGCCAGCAGGGAAAATTATGCCTTGTTCTAAAGCTCTTTGGGAACCGCTTACGTAGCCCCACAGACCTGGGGGCTGCAGGCTTTCCTGCTGCCTTCAGCCTCAAAACCACCCTTTCCCACTTGGCGCCGCGCCAGGCACAAAAATGGCCATGCGGCTGGAGATGGGTCCCACGCCCAAAGAGCCAGCAGGGAAAACTGTGCCTTGTTCTAAAGCTCTTTGGGAACCTCTTGCGTAGCCCAACAGACCTGGGGGCTGCAGGCTTTCCTGCTGCCTTCAGCCTCGACACAACCCTTTCCATCTTGGAGCCGTTGCAGGCACAAAAATGGCCATATGGCTGGAGATGAGTCCCCCGCCCAAAGAGCCAGCAGGGAAAACTATGCCTTGTTCTAAAGCTCTTTGGGAACCGCTTGCGTAGCCCCACAGACCTGCGGGCTGGGGGCTTTCCTGCTGCCTTCAGCCTCAAAATCACCCTTTCCCACTTGGCGCCGCGCCAGCCACAAAAATGGCCATATGGCTGGATATGTGTCCCAGGCCCAAAGAGCAAGCAGGGAAAACTATGCCTTGTTCTAAAGCTCTTTGGGAACCGCTTGCATAGCCCCTCAGACCTGGGGGCTGTGGGCTTTCCTGCTGCCTTCAGCCTCAAAACCACCCTTTCCCATTAGGTGCCGCGCCAGGCACAAAAATGGCCATACGGCTGGAGATGGGTCCCACGCCCAAGGAGCCAGCAGGGAAAACTATGCCTTGTTCTAAACCTCTTTGGGAACCGCTTGCGCAGCCCCACAGACCTGGAGGCTGCGGGCTTTCCTGCTGCCTTCAGCCTCAAAACCACCCTTTCCCCCTTGGCGCCGCGCCAGGCACAAAAATGGCCCTATGGCTGGAAAAGTGTCCCAGGCCAAAAGAGCAAGCAGGGAAAATTATGCCTTGTTCTAAAGCTCTTTGGGAACCGCTTGCGTAGCCCCACAGACCTGCGGGCTGCGGGCTTTCCTGCTGCCTTCAGCGTCAAAATCACCCTTTCCCACTTGGCGCCGCGCCAGCCACAAAAATGGCCCTATGGCTGGATATGTGTCCCAGGCCCAAAGAGCAAGCAGGGAAAACTATGCCTTGTTCTAAAGCTCTTTGGGAACCGCTTGCATAGCCCCTCAGACCTGGGGGCTGCGGGCTTTCCTGCTGCCTTCAGCCTCAAAACGACCCTTTCCCATTAGGTGCCGCGCCAGGCACAAAAATGGCCATACGGCTGGAGATGGGTCCCACGCCCAAGGAGCTGGCAGGGAAAACTATGCCTTGTTCTAAAGCTCTTTGGGAACCGCTTGCGCAGCCCCACAGACCTGGGGGCTGCAGGCTTTCCTGCTGCCTTCAGCCTCAAAACCACCCTTTCCCCCTTGGCGCCGTGCCAGGCACAAAAATGGCCCTATGGCTGGATATGTGTCCCAGGCCCAAAGAGCAAGCAGGGAAAACTATGCCTTGTTCTAAAGCTCTTTGGGAACCGCTTGCATAGCCCCTCAGACCTGGGGGCTGCGGGCTTTCCTGCTGCCTTCAGCCTCAAAACCACCCTTTCCCACTTGGCGCCGCGCCACGCACAAAAATGGCCATATGGCTGGAGATGAGCCCCCGCCCAAGGAGCCTGCAGGGAAAACTATGCCTTGTTCTAAAGCTCTTTGGCAACCGCTTGCGTAGCCCCACAGACCTGGGGGCTGCGGGCTTTCCTGCTGCCTTCAGCCTCGACACCACCCTTTCCCACTTGGAGCCGTTGCAGGCACAAAAATGGCCATACGGCTGGAGATGATTCCCCCGCCAAGGAGCCAGCAGGGAAAACTATGCCTTGTTCTAAAGCTCTTTGGGAACCGCTTGCGTAGCCCCACAGACCTGGGGGCTGCAGGCTTTCCTGCTGCCTTCAGCCTCAAAACCACCCTTTCCCACTTGGCGCCGCGCCAGGCACAAAAATGGCCATATGGCTGGAGATGGGTCCCACGCCCAAAGAGCCAGCAGGGAAAACTATGCCTTGTTCTAAAGCTCTTTGGGAACCGCTTGCGTAGCCCCACAGACCTGGGGGCTGCAGGCTTTCCTGCTGCCTTCAGCCTCAAAACCACCCTTTCCCACTTGGCGCTGCGCCAGGCACAAAAATGGCCTTATGGCTGGAGATGTTTCCCACGCCCAAAGAGCCAGTAGGGTAAACTATGCCTTGTTCTAAAGCTCTTTGGGAACCGCTTGCGTAGCCCCACAGACCTGGGGGCTGCGGGCTTTCCTGCTGCCTTCAGCCTCAAAACCACCCTTTCCCACTTGGCGCCGCGCCAGCCACAAAAATGGCCCTATGGCTGGATATGTGTCCCAGGCCAAAAGAGCAAGCAGGGAAAACTATGCCTTGTTCTAAAGCTCTTTGGGAACCGCTTGTGTAGCCCCACAGACCTGGGGGCTGCAGGCTTTCCTGCTGCCTTCAGCCTCAAAACCACCCTTTCCCACTTGGCGCCGCGCCAGGCACAAAAATGGCCATATGGCTGGAGATGAGCCCCCGCCCAAGGAGCCAGCAGGGAAAACTATGCCTTGTTCTAAAGCTCTTTGGGAACCGCTTCCGTAGCCCCACAGACCTGCGGGCTGCGGGCTTTCCTGCTGCCTTCAGCCTCAAAACCACCCTTTCCCACTTGGCGCCGCGCCACGCACAAAAATGGCCATATGGCTGGAGATGGGTCCCACGCCCAAAGAGCCAGCAGGGAAAACTATGCCTTGTTCTAAAGCTCTTTGGGAACCGCATACGTAGCCCCACAGACCTGGGGGCTGCGGGCTTTCCTGCTGCCTTCAGCCTCAAAACCACCCTTTCCCCCTTGGCGCCGCGCCAGGCACAAAAATGGCCATATGGCTGGAGATGGGTCCCATGTGCAAAGAGCCAGCAGGGAGAACTATGCCTTGTTCTAAAGCTCTGCGTGAACCACTTGCGTAGCCCTACAGACCTGGGGGCAGCGGGCTTTACTGCTACCTTCAGCCTCGACACCACCATTTCCCACTTGGCGCCGCGCCAGCCACAAAAATGGCCATATGGCTGGATATGGGTCCCAGGCCCAAAGAGCAAGTAGGGAAAACTATGCCTTGTTCTAAAGCTCTTTGGGAACCGCTTGCATAGCCCCACAGACCTGGGGGCTGCAGGCTTTCCTGCTGCCTTCAGCCTCGACACCACCCTTTCCCATTAGTTGCCGCGCCAGGCACAAAAATGGCCATATGGCTGGAGATGGTTCCCACGCCCAAAGAGCCAGTAGGGTAAACTATGCCTTGTTCTAAAGCTCTTTGGGAACCGCTTCCGTAGCCCCACAGACCTGCGGGCTGCAGGCTTTCCTGCTGCCTTCAGCCTCAAAATCACCCTTTCCCTCTTGGCGCCGCGCCAGCCACAAAAATGGCCTTATGGCTGGATATGTGTCCCAGGCCAAAAGAGCAAGCAGGGAAAACTATGCCTTGTTCTAAAGCTCTTTGGGAACCGCTTGCATAGCCCCACAGACCTGGGGGCTGCGGTCTTTCCTGCTGCCTTCAGCCTCAAAACCACCCTTTCCCACTTGGCGCTGCGCCAGGCACAAAAATGGCCATACGGCTGGAGATGGTTCCCACGCCCAAAGAGCCAGCAGGGAAAGCTATACCTTGTTCTAAAGCTCTTTGGGAACCGCTTACGTAGCCCCACAGACCTGGGGGCTGCGGGCTTTCCTGCTGCCTTCAGCCTCAAAACCACCCTTTCCCACATGGAGCCGCGCCAGGCACAAAAATGGCCATACGGCTGGAGATGGGTCCCCCGCCCAAGGAGCCAGCAGGGAAAACTATGCCTTGTTCTAAAGCTCTTTGGGAACCGCATACGTAGCCCCACAGACCTGGGGGCTGCGGGCTTTCCTGCTGCCTTCAGCCTCAAAACCACCCTTTCCCACTTGGCGCCGCGCCAGCCACAAAAATGGCCATATGGCTGGAGATGGGTCCCATGTGCAAAGAGCCAGCAGGGAAAACTATGCCTTGTTCTAAAGCTCTGCGTGAACCACTTGCGTAGCCCTACAGACCTGGGGGCAGGGGGCTTTCCTGCTACCTTCAGCCTCGACACCACCATTTCCCACTTGGCGCCGCGCCAGGCACAAAAATGGCCATATGGCTGGATGTGGGTCCCAGGCCCAAAGAGCAAGCAGGGAAAACTATGCCTTGTTCTAAAGCTCTTTGGGAACCGCTTGCATAGCCCCACAGACCTGGGGGCTGCAGGCTTTCCTGCTGCCTTCAGCCTCGACACCACCCTTTCCCATTAGTTGCTGCGCCAGGCACAAAAATGGCCATATGGCTGGAGATGGGTCCCACGCCCGAAGAGCTGGCAGGGAAAACTATGCCTTGTTCTAAAGCTCTTTGGGAACCGCTTCCGTAGCCCCACAGACCTGGGGGCTGCAGGCTTTCCTGCTGCCTTCTTCCTCAAAACCACCCTTTCCCACTTGGCGCCGCGCCAGGCACAAAAATGGCCCTATGGCTGGAGATGGTTCCCACGCCCAAAGAGCCAGTAGGGTAAACTATGCCTTGTTCTAAAGCTCTTTGGGAACTGCTTGCGTAGCCCCACAGACCTGGGGGCTGCAGGCTTTCCTGCTGCCTTCAGCCTCAAAACCACCCTTTCCCACTTGGCGCCGCGCCAGGCACAAAAATGGCCATGCGGCTGGAGATGGTTCCCACGCCCAAAGAGCCAGCAGGGAAAACTGTGCCTTGTTCTAAAGCTCTTTGGGAACCTCTTGCGTAGCCCAACAGACCTGGGGGCTGCAGGCTTTCCTGCTGCCTTCAGCCTCGACACAACCCTTTCCATCTTGGAACCGTTGCAGGCACAAAAATGGCCATATGGCTGGAGATGAGTCCCCCGCCCAAAGAGCCAGCAGGGAAAACTATGCCTTGTTCTAAAGCTCTTTGGGAACCGCTTGTGTAGCCCCACAGACCTGCGGGCTGCGGGCTTTCCTGCTGCCTTCAGCCTCAAAATCACCCTTTCCCACTTGGCGCCGCGCCAGCCACAAAAATGGCCATATGGCTGGATATGTGTCCCAGGCCCAAAGAGCAAGCAGGGAAAACTATGCCTTGTTCTAAAGCTCTTTGGGAACCGCTTGCATAGCCCCTCAGACCTGGGGGCTGTGGGCTTTCCTGCTGCCTTCAGCCTCAAAACCACCCTTTCCCATTAGGTGCCGCGCCAGGCACAAAAATGGCCATACGGCTGGAGATGGGTCCCACGCCCAAGGAGCCAGCAGGGAAAACTATGCCTTGTTCTAAACCTCTTTGGGAACCGCTTGCGCAGCCCCACAGACCTGGAGGCTGCGGGCTTTCCTGCTGCCTTCAGCCTCAAAACCACCCTTTCCCACTTGGCGCCGTGCCAGGCACAAAAATGGCCCTATGGCTGGAAAAGTGTCCCAGGCCAAAAGAGCAAGCAGGGAAAATTATGCCTTGTTCTAAAGCTCTTTGGGAACCGCTTGCGTAGCCCCACAGACCTGCGGGCTGCGGGCTTTCCTGCTGCCTTCAGCGTCAAAATCACCCTTTCCCACTTGGCGCCGCGCCAGCCACAAAAATGGCCCTATGGCTGGATATGTGTCCCAGGCCCAAAGAGCAAGCAGGGAAAACTATGCCTTGTTCTAAAGCTCTTTGGGAACCGCTTGCATAGCCCCTCAGACCTGGGGGCTGCGGGCTTTCCTGCTGCCTTCAGCCTCAAAACCACCCTTTCCCATTAGGTGCCGCGCCAGGCACAAAAATGGCCATACGGCTGGAGATGGGTCCCACGCCCAAGGAGCTGGCAGGGAAAACTATGCCTTGTTCTAAAGCTCTTTGGGAACCGCTTGCGCAGCCCCACAGACCTGGGGGCTGCAGGCTTTCCTGCTGCCTTCAGCCTCAAAACCACCCTTTCCCACTTGGCGCCGTGCCAGGCACAAAAATGGCCCTATGGCTGGATATGTGTCCCAGGCCCAAAGAGCAAGCAGGGAAAACTATGCCTTGTTCTAAAGCTCTTTGGGAACCGCTTGCATAGCCCCTCAGACCTGGGGGCTGCGGGCTTTCCTGCTGCCTTCAGCCTCAAAACCACCCTTTCCCACTTGGCGCCGCGCCACGCACAAAAATGGCCATATGGCTGGAGATGAGCCCCCGCCCAAGGAGCCTGCAGGGAAAATTATGCCTTGTTCTAAAGCTCTTTGGGAACCGCTTGCGTAGCCCCACAGACCTGGGGGCTGCAGGCTTTCCTGCTGCCTTCAGCCTCAGAAAACCACCCTTTCCCTCTTGGAGCCGTTGCAGGCACAAAAATGCCCTATGGCTGGAGATGGGTCCCACGCCCAAAGAGCCAGCAGGGAAAAATTATGCCTTGTTCTAAAGCTCTTTGGGAACCGCTTCCGTAGCCCCACAGACCTGGGGGCTGCGGGCTTTCCTGCTGCCTTCAGCCTCAAAACCACCCTTTCCCACTTGGCGCCGCGCCAGACACAAAAATGGCCCTATGGCTGGATATGTGTCCCAGGCCAAAAGAGCAAGCAGGGAAAACTATGCCTTGTTCTAAAGCTCTTTGGGAACCGCTTGCGTAGCCCCACAGACCTGGGGGCTGCAGGCTTTCCTGCTGCCTTCAGCCTCAAAACCACCCTTTCCCACTTGGCGCCGCGCCAGCCACAAAAATGGCCATATGGCTGGAGATGGGTCCCACGCCCAAAGAGCCAGCAGGGAAAACTATGCCTTGTTCTAAAGCTCTTTGGGAACCGCTTGCGTAGACCCACAGACCTGGGGGCTGCGGGCTTTCCTGCTGCCTTCAGCCTCAAAACCACCCTTTCCCACTTGGCGCCGCGGCAGGCACAAAAATGGCCTTATGGCTGGAGATGGTTCCCACGCCCAAAGAGCCAGTAGGGTAAACTATGCCTTGTTCTAAAGCTCTTTGGGAACCGCTTGCGTAGCCCCACACACCTGGGGGCTGCGGGCTTTCCTGCTGCCTTCAGCCTCAAAACCACCCTTTCCCACTTGGCGCCGCGCCAGCCACAAAAATGGCCCTATGGCTGGATATGTGTCCCAGGCCAAAAGAGCAAGCAGGGAAAACTATGCCTTGTTCTAAAGCTCTTTGGGAACCGCTTGCGTAGCCCCACAGACCTGGGGGCTGCGACCTTTGCTGCTGCCTTCACCCTCGACACCACCCTTTCCCACTTGGCCCCGCGCCAGGCACAAAAATGGCCATATGGCTGGACATGGGTCCCACGCCCAAAGAGCCAGCAGGGAAAACTATGCCTTGTTCTAAAGCTCTTTGGCAACCGCTTGCGTAGCCCCACAGACCTGGGGGCTGCGGGCTTTCCTGCTGCCTTCAGCCTCAACACCACCCTTTCCCTCTTGGAGCCGTTGCAGGCACAAAAATGGCCATACGGCTGGAGATGAGTCCCCCGCCAAGGAGCCAGCAGGGAAAACTATGCCTTGTTCTAAAGCTCTTTGGGAACCGCTTGCATAGTCCCACAGACCTGGGGGCTGCAGGCTTTCATGCTGCCTTCAGCCTCAAAACCACCCTTTCCCACTTGGCGCCGCGCCAGGCACAAAAATGGCCATATGGCTGGAGATGGGTCCCACGCCCAAAGAGCCAGCAGGGAAAACTATGCCTTGTTCTAAAGCTCTTTGGGAACCGCTTGCGTAGCCCCACAGACCTGGGGGCTGCAGGCTTTCCTGCTGCCTTCAGCCTCAAAACCACCCTTTCCCACTTGGCGCTGCGCCAGGCACAAAAATGGCCATATGGCTGGAGATGTTTCCCACGCCCAAAGAGCCAGTAGGGTAAACTATGCCTTGTTCTAAAGCTCTTTGGGAACCGCTTGCGTAGCCCCACAGACCTGGGGGCTGCGGGCTTTCCTGCTGCCTTCAGCCTCAAAACCACCCTTTCCCACTTGGCGCCGCGCCAGCCACAAAAATGTCCCTATGGCTGGAGATGGGTCCCAGGCCAAAAGAGCAAGCAGGGAAAACTATGCCTTGTTCTAAAGCTCTTTGGGAACCGCTTGCGTAGCCCCACAGACCTGGGGGCTGCAGGCTTTCCTGCTGCCTTCAGCCTCAAAACCACCCTTTCCCACTTGGCGCCGCGCCAGGCACAAAAATGGCCATATGGCTGGAGATGAGCCCCCGCCCAAGGAGCCAGCAGGGAAAACTATGCCTTGTTCTAAAGCTCTTTGGGAAGCGCTTGCGTAGCCCCACAGACCTGCGGGCTGCGGGCTTTCCTGCTGCCTTCAGCCTCAAAACCACCCTTTCCCACTTGGCGCCGCGCCACGCACAAAAATGGCCATATGGCTGGAGATGGGTCCCACGCCCAAAGAGCCAGCAGGGAAAACTATGCCTTGTTCTAAAGCTCTTTGGGAACCGCTTACGTAGCCCCACAGACCTGGGGGCTGCAGGCTTTCCTGCTGCCTTCAGCCTCAAAACCACCCTTTCCCACATGGAGCCGCGCCAGGCACAAAAATGGCCATACGGCTGGAGATGGGTCCCCCGCCCAAGGAGCCAGCAGGGAAAACTATGCCTTGTTCTAAAGCTCTTTGGGAACCGCATAAGTAGCCCCACAGACCTGGGGGCTGCGGGCTTTCCTGCTGCCTTCAGCCTCAAAACCACCCTTTCCCACTTGGCGCCGCGCCAGGCACAAAAATGGCCATATGGCTGGATATGGGTCCCAGGCCCAAAGAGCAAGCACGGAAAAATATGCCTTGTTCTAAAGCTCTGCGTGAACCACTTGCGTAGCCCTACAGACCTGGGGGCAGGGGGCTTTCCTGCTACCTTCAGCCTCGACACCACCATTTCCCACTGGGCGCCGCGCCAGGCACAAAAATGGCCATATGGCTGGATGTGGGTCCCAGGCCCAAAGAGCAAGCAGGGAAAACTATGCCTTGTTCTAAAGCTCTTTGGGAACCGCTTGCATAGCCCCACAGACCTGGGGGCTGCAGGCTTTCCTGCTGCCTTCAGCCTCGACACCACCCTTTCCCATTAGTTGCTGCGCCAGGCACAAAAATGGCCATATGGCTGGAGATGGGTCCCACGCCCAAAGAGACAGCAGGGAAAACTATGCCTTGTTCTAAAGCTCTTTGGGAACCGCTTCCGTAGCCCCACAGACCTGGGGGCTGCAGGCTTTCCTGCTGCCTTCTTCCTCAAAACCACCCTTTCCCACTTTGCGCCGCGCCAGCCACAAAAATGGCCTTATGGCTGGAGATGGTTCCCACGCCCAAAGAGCCAGTAGGGTAAACTATGCCTTGTTCTAAAGCTCTTTGGGAACCGCTTGCGTAGCCCCACAGACCTGGGGGCTGCAGGCTTTCCTGCTGCCTTCAGCCTCAAAAGCACCCTTTCCCACTTGGCGCCGCGCCAGCCACAAAAATGGCCATATGGCTGGATATGTGTCCCAGGCCAAAAGAGCAAGCAGGGAAAACTATGCCTTGTTCTAAAGCTCTTTGGGAACCGCTTGCATAGCCCCACAGACCTGGGGGCTGCGGGCTTTCCTGCTGCCTTCAGCCTCAAAACCACCCTTTCCCACTTGGAGCCGTTGCAGGCACAAAAATGGCCATATGGCTGGAGATGAGCCCCCGCCCAAGGAGCCAGCAGGGAAAAATTATGCCTTGTTCTAAAGCTCTTTTGGAAGCGCTTGCGTAGACCCACAGACCTGGGGGCTGCAGGCTTTCCTGCTGCCTTCAGCCTCAAAACCACCCTTTCCCACTTGGCGCCGCGCCAGGCACAAAAATGGCCATACGGCTGGAGATGGGTCCCCCGCCCAAAGAGCCAGCAGGGAAAAATTATGCCTTGTTCTAAAGCTCTTTGGGAACCGCTTGCATAGACCCACAGACCTGGGGGCTGCGGGCTTTCCTGCTGCCTTCAGCCTCAAAACCACCCTTTCCCACATGGAGCCGCGCCAGGAACAAAAATGGCCATACGGCTGGAGATGGGTCCCCCGCCCAAGGAGCCAGCAGGGAAAACTATGCCTTGTTCTAAAGCTCTTTGGGAACCGCATACGTAGCCCCACAGACCTGGGGGCTGCGGGCTTTCCTGCTGCCTTCAGCCTCAAAACCACCCTTTCCCACTTGGTGCCGCGCCAGGCACAAAAATGGCCATATGGCTGGAGATGGGTCCCATGTGCAAAGAGCCAGCAGGGAAAACTATGCCTTTTTCTAAAGCTCTGCGTGAACCACTTGCGTAGCCCTACAGACCTGGGGGCAGGGGGCTTTCCTGCTACCTTCAGCCTCGACACCACCATTTCCCACTTGGCGCCGCGCCAGGCACAAAAATGGCCATATGGCTGGATGTGGGTCCCAGGCCCAAAGAGCAAGCAGGGAAAACTATGCCTTGTTCTAAAGCTCTTTGGGAACCGCTTGCATAGCCCCACAGACCTGGGGGCTGCAGGCTTTCCTGCTGCCTTCAGCCTCGACACCACCCTTTCCCATTAGTTGCCGCGCCAGGCACAAAAATGGCCATATGGCTGGAGATGGGTCCCATGTCCAAAGAGCCAGCAGGGAAAACTATGCCTTGTTCTAAAGCTCTGCGTGAACCACTTGCGTAGCCCTACAGACCTGGGGGCAGCGGGCTTTCCTGCTACCTTCAGCCTCGACACCACCATTTCCCACTTGGCGCCGCGCCAGGCACAAAAATGGCCATATGGCTGGATGTGGGTCCCAGGCCCAAAGAGCAAGCAGGGAAAACTATGCCTTGTTCTAAAGCTCTTTGGGAACCGCTTGCATAGCCCCACAGACCTGGGGGCTGCGGGCTTTCCTGCTGCCTTCAGCCTCGACACCACCCTTTCCCATTAGTTGCCGCGCCAGGCACAAAAATGGCCATATGGCTGGAGATGGGTCCCACGCCCAAAGAGCTGGCAGGGAAATGCCGCGATTGAGAGACGGGACGCTTCTTGATGCAAGCAAGATGTCGGTTTATTAGAGGCGTCGGAAAGCTTTTATACAGCTACTTAACAGTTACATAAATTACACAAATTCTATCATTTCTAATTGGCTTAGCTCTAAATGTTTCATTACAATAATCCCTCCTACCTGCGGTTTCGCTACATGCTAGAAGCTACAGTTTTGGAATGTGCTAAAAGCTACAGTGATAACTTGTTGCCTACTCCCTACTCCTTCAAGGTTATTTATCTCAGACCTGCAAGGCCAGTTGTTCCCTGGCTCCTCAGATTTATTTGTCTCAGGTCTGCAAGGTCGGCATACCCTCGAATTTCTTGCATACTTGTACTTTTCTGCTAGCTGCCCCCAACATCTCCCCCTTTTTTGTTTCTTTAAAGGCAGAACTGAGGCGCGGGTTTAAAAGTCATCATTCTCAGTGAGCTGGACAGAACTAACACTAGCGTAAATCTTCGGAATATCGCCATTTTGAATAAACCATGTATATCGAACAATTTTAGTCACCATAGACCTAACACAGGAAAGAGCGCAGCTTAGAATCAAAAGGCCTACCAATATAATAACTAATATGAGTACAGCAGATTGTACCAGGCTCCTAAGCCAGCCCTTTAGCCCAAACCAATCACCCAAAGTACCCAATCCGAAGAAGTCCGTATCAGATTGCACCTTTTGTGAATGCGCAAGGAGTTGTGTAATTTGCTTATGTATCGAAGAAGAGTGGTCCTCTAAGTCCATGCAGCACATTCCGTCAAAATCCTCACAGCCATGTCCATGGGCTAGTAGCAAGAAGTCAATAGCGGCTCTGTTTTGCAGGACTGCATGTTGTACCGTAGATAAGTCTTCAGCCATATCAGATAGTATGCGGCTGGTAGCATTTGCTTGCTTAACAACCCAACAGGCAATTGCATCTAAGTTTCTGTGGGCTCTCGCTGCTGCCACCCCAGGGGTAAATAGCGAGGCGAAAAAAACCTCCCAGCGATTCCATAGCTTAACATTATCGTCACAGGTATTATCTAATGCTTGTATTGTGTCACGAGTAAAACGTAACCGCTGTTTTGGGCTTGGGTGATAGTGAGGAGTGCCAAGACTAAGCTGTCCAATAGTACACGGGCCTCCTCTAGGGTTAGAAGGGATCCCAGACCAAGCTCTATTTCCACAAATAAAAAAGAACCCCAAGGGGAGCCGCCTAGGGAGCACGGTACCGGGGGCTGAGTGAGTGGCATCTCAAGCAATGCTCAAACACCATTGTTGTTGCCAGAGGGTAGCATTACCAATAGGTGAGATGACGGTCGGTGGAGAATCCTTTACTAAGCGCCCCTCTTTTCGGGCCCCTGACCATGACCTAAGGCCAATAAACAAACAATGAGAAGCATTAAGAGAATCTACTAAGTCAATTTCCTGCGGCTCGGGCCCTATTGGTAATTTATCATCCCAATTATCGTATTTTTCAAAAAGGTTCTTAAGATTTTTCCATGAAAAAGGAAGCCTTCCAGAAATATTGTACTGCTTCCGTAAGGTTATCATAGAGTTATTAAGCAGTAAAAAGGTCGAGTTATTCAGTGGTACCCCTACTAAGCAGGTGGTGAAGGGCGAGCTGGGTGTAGCAAGACTGGCACAAAAGCTAGTTGTATTGAGCGACCTGGACAGAGTAACCCAGACATTTTGACGGGGGTCAAAAAGGTGAGGATGGTACCCTGGCAAAGGATTGGCATGTGTCCAGGCTGCACATATACAAAAAAGTGTTAACAGGATCATAATGTTTGACGGACTCTTCCCCCCACCCCCTTTTTTTTTTTTTTTTTTTTTTTTCTTTTGCAATGCTAAATTCTTACAATGCTAACTTCATATATTAGGCAACTGTCACACCATCTATTGGCCAATGTTAACCATCGCTACCATCTCTTACCACAGCGATAGCAGTCACATAAAACCTAAGGGTCACAATTACCACAGGCGACGCAATGAATATGTTCTACTGGAGTCTCTGCTCTATTGTCCATAAGAGCACTGCATCAGTCCTCCGAATGTTCTTCGGTATGCTGTTCAGGGGAATGATCTAGCTGTGGATTGGTGTTGTGGCCATCCGATTGTGGTAGGGGTTCACGGAAAGGTCGCACGCTCTTCGCTGGGATCCACCTGGGGCCTCGTTCTGTGGAAACACAAGCATAGCCTCTGCCCCATGTGACAAGGGGGTATGGCCCTAAGACCTTACCTGTCTCAGGGTCGCGGATCAGGACTGGAGCTTTTACGCTGGCTTCGAAAGAAGTGTTTGTGTTAAAGTGGCGAACGATCGGAGGGTTGTTATCTATTAAAGAACAATTTAAAAAGTTAAAAACATACAGGGCTTTCTGTAGACGTTCTTCAGGGGTGGCTGTCCCTACTCCCCCTTTCTGTTGTTGTAACAAGCGCTTTAAAGACTGATGAGAGAGTTCAATCAGGGACTGGCCCGTGGGGGAATGCGGGATCCCAGTGATGTGAGTGATCCCCCAAGAGATAAAAAAGGTTTTAAGTGCAGCCGAGATATAAGCAGGGCCATTGTCTGTTTTGATTTGTGCAGGGATGCCTAAGGTAGCAAAAGCACGCAGCAGATGCCTGCGAACATCTTTCGCCGCCTCCCCCACATGGCAGGAGGCAAATAGAGCACCTGAAAAGGTGTCAATAGAGGAATGGACGTATTTTAATCTCCCAAATTCTGGATAGTGTGTGACATCCGTCTGCCATAATTGCAGGCTTTGCAAGCCTCTGGGATTAACCCCACCTGGTGCCGTAGGAAAAGAATGTTTTTGACAATCAGGGCAGACAGCGATAATGTTCGCCGCTTGCTGAGAAGTGAGGCCAAACTGACGTTTGAGGCCCCCTGCATTCTGATGGAAAAAGGAATGACTAAGCTTAGCTTGTGCAATACGGTCAGGTAAAACTTGTACCGGCAGAGTGAGAATATCGGCCCGTCGATTGCCTTCTGCAATAAACCCAGGTAAAGAGGTGTGCGATCTAACATGTAAAACAAAATAGGGATGTGTTCGAGAAGTTAAAAGGAAAACAAGTTCCTGCAACAAAGCAAACAAATCAGCATGCGAAGTATGACGCAGCACCGAGGCCTCTGCCCGTTCGACGACGCCTGCAACATAAGCAGAATCAGTAATAAGATTCAGTGGTTTAGACCACTTACGAAAAGCTCGAACAACAGCGGCAAGCTCTACGATTTGAGGGGACCCGGATACTGTCTCAACGTCCGACTCCCATTGTTGAGAGCGGTCATCCCACCAGACAATCACCGACTTGTGTGTTTTTCCAGACCCATCGGTGAACACAGTAAGGCCTTGGAGGGGCTGGTGACATCTCTTTGGTATGGATATTAAGTTAAAATGAGCATGTAGAAGCTTGTGGGACGGAGGATGTGAGGTTAGTTGACCCGTATAATCTGTTAAGGCAAACACGAAAGCATCAGACTGTTGGAATAACCATTGTAGGTACATATTAGTTACAGGTAAACAGATAGAAGCAAAGTCCATCCCTGACAGGGCAAGCAAGCGCTGCCGTGCTTTAATTATCAAGGAAGCAAACATTTCATGTTGTGTCCAAATTGTTTTAGTGGGCTGGTTGGGTAAAAAGACCCACTCAATGATTAATAAGGGATCAGGATTGTTAGGGTCCCATTGAAAAATCAAAGCATATGGCTGACGTGCAGGGTTCAAAATAATTAAATTGAAGGGCAATTCAGGCGCACAGCGGTGTGCTTGCCGTAAGGCGATGGCTTCCGCTACTTTTTGGAATGAGGCAGCGGCTTCAGGACCAAGTCGACGAGGGGAGCGTAAATCGGAATCTCCCTTGAGGAGTTCAAACAAAGGGCTTAAGTCTGAATTGGAGATTCCTAGCAAGGGTCGGACCCAAGTAATGGTCCCTAATAATTTTTGAACATCGTGCAAATTTTTAATGTCCGCCTGTATATGCACAGGTTGGGGAACTATCGTCTGGGTCCTGATGCGCCAACCCAAGTAGGTCCAAGGGGGCATTTTCTGGACTTTTTCAGGCGCAATACAGAGGCCTGCCGAATTGACAGCGGCCGTGACAAGGGCTACGGCCTGTTCCATGAGCTCAAGGTGAGGCGCAGCCATCAAGATATCATCCATATAATGATATAACAGAACTTGAGGCAACGCAACCCTGACAGGGCTAAGTACCTTAGCGACATACCATTGACAAATTGTCGGGCTATTTTTCATTCCCTGTGGCAGTACAACCCACTGATATTTTTGCACAGGGGCTTGCATATTGACACTTGGGACTGAAAAAGCAAATTTGGCAGTGTCATCAGGGTGTAGTGGAATGTTAAAAAAGCAATCCTTAAAGTCAATAATGGTGAGATGCCAATTGCGGGGCATCATAGTTGGAGAAGGGAGCCCTGGCTGCAGAGCTCCCATATCTACCATAGCATCATTGATTTTTCTGAGATCATGGAGCAGGCGCCACTTGCCAGATTGCTTCTTAATAACAAAGACAGGTGAATTCCAAGGACTAGTAGTAGGTACTATATGTCCTTTTGCTAATTGTTCCGTAACCAGTTCTTGGAGAGCGCGAAGCTTTTCGAGTGGTAGGGGCCATTGATCTACCCAAATGGGCGTCTGAGTTTTCCAAGTCAGTTTCAGGGTGTCGCGCACCTCAATGGCCCCCCCTAAAAATGCGACTGAATGGAAGTTCCCCATTGTGATAGCACATCACGTCCCCATAAAACCATAGGAACAGGCAGCACAAAAGGCTTGACGGAAGCCACTCGTCCTTCTGGGCCTTTGATTTGGATCAATTCCGAGGATTGGTGGCTTCTACCAACTCCTCCGATTCCGGCTAGTGGCTGAGGCACAGCTGCCAAAGGCCATTGTGGAGGCCACTTCGCCTGTGAAATTACGGTAACATCGGCCCCTGTGTCAATAATCCCATTTAGGATTACTTGCTGAGTGCCGTGAATAAGAGTACATTGACAAAGTGGTCGCTTCTGGGAAATGGACTGTACCCAGAGAATCTGTGGATCCCCGGTAGATCCAAAACCTCCTTGTCTTTGCTGCGGAGGTGGGTGAGGCGAAAGAGAGCTTGCGTTCTGCGGGATCAGTAGTAATTGTGCAATGCGGCTTCCTTTGGGTACTGTGCAAGGGGGAAATGGGGTCCAGGCCATGATTTTAATTTCCCCAACGGTATCCGCATCAATTACTCCAGGCAATACAAAAAGTCCAGCTAAGGTAACCGATGATCTCCCTAATAGTAGCCCTTGTGTTTTCGGGGATAAAGGACCTGAAACATCAGTTGCTAATAAATGAACAGAGGAATCAAGTAACGTTACTGCGTGTGAGGTTGCCAGGTCCAATCCGGCGCTACCGGCTGTTGCTGGGCGAAGACTTGTGGCGAGGTCACACCCATCTGCATGGCTCGATCCACCGGCGACGATACTTGTGTCTGTGCGCGTCGCTGCCCCGCGCTCCGCAAGTGGTTTCCCTGTATCGGCTGCCCTTGAAAATTATACTTAGAATGACATTGATTAGCATAATGACGCCCCTTCCTGCATCGGGGACAGATCCCAGGGGCTTGGGCTTTAGCCCCCCCATTAGAAGCGAGACAATTTCGTTTGATATGGCCTGGTTTACCACAACCGTAACAATTTCCTCCCCCAGACATGCCTCTCATAGCTGCGAAAGCAGCTGCCATCGCTTCAAATTTATGGTCCACAGTACCGATACGATTACAAGCCTCTACCATTTCAACCAAAGTCGGAGCTGGGTTAGGGAGAGATTTAAGTAATTTTTTACAGTCGGCGTTAGCATTTTCAACTGCTAATTTTAATAGCAAAATTTCTCGAGCTTCGGTATTATCTATTTGGCGTTCTAAAGCTTGCTTAAGTCTATCAATGAATTGCATGTACGGCTCCCGAGGTTCCTGCGTAATAGAGGTGAATGCCTTTTGAGGTTTACTGGAATCGGGTATTTTAAGTAAAGCCTTTTTTGCTTCTTCGCGGATCGCTTCCAGGGCCTCTCGTGGGCAATCTCGAGCCTGTGCCGCTGGATTAGAGTGCTGACCCGTACCCATAAGGTGCTCCATGGTCAGTGCGGCAAGAGCAGCATTATTATGACCCACGTAGCTGGTGAGGAGAGTTTGAAGGCCCCCCCTCCAATGTGACTCCCACAGGGAATACTGGGAAGGGGTTAATAACAATTGCGCTAGCGATTTTAAATCATGGGGAGTCATAACATACGTATCAAAGACAGAAGACAGCAGGCTCGCAAAATATGGGGAAGAGAGCCCGTGTTCTGTGACGGTACGGCGCAGCTCTTTAATGACCGGGAAGGACAAAGCCTCCCACTGCACTCCCCGGCCTTGATAAATAACAGGGGCGACTATCGTTCGCGCTATTTCCAAGTCACCTTCTTTTAAAGCTTGACGTCTAATATTCGCCCACGTATCATGAGGGTCAGGGGGGTACAAGTCAGGCTCTTTATCAGGATCAACGGGCCCCGGGTCAAGCGGATCTTCCTCAGGAGGGTAGCCTGCGGCACAGACCTTTAAGGGTCCAGGCGACTTAGCACGTCGCGGAGGGGGAAGCAAAGGCGGAGCTGATGAAGGTTCCCCCTTAGTATCTGGAGAGTCTTTATGGCCCTTTTTCTGTGCCTTAATAGCCTCAAAGATATTTCTCCACCACGGAAGCAAACGCTGAGCCTCGGCATTCCCTGACGTCGCTAAGTCCCACAACTTTACCCCCACATCGTCCCAAAGTTCCCGGGTAAAAATACTGGAGGCCGTAACAGTGGGGATCTTCATTTGTACCCACTTAAGCATAATCTTTAAGTCCTGCCCGGAAATATCTTTTTTATGTTTCCGGAGGAGCGTTTTCATAACTTCATATACGTCTCTCTCTGCGGGGGACATCTGATTCCCCATGTTTCCCACAGCTCACCTCTTAAATCCAGAGGGATTCCTGGCCAGTTCCTGCTTCCTTTCAGCAGCTCATTCAAAGTTCCGTGGGACTCGCAGCAAGCCGCTCAGCTAGGCGGTTCACCACCCCATCACGTCGGGGTCACCAATTTGCCGCGATTGAGAGACGGGACGCTGCTTGATGCAAGCAAGATGTCGGTTTATTAGAGGCGTCGGAAAGCTTTTATACAGCTACTTAACAGTTACATAAATTACACAAATTCTATCATTTCTAATTGGCTTAGCTCTAAATGTTTCATTACAATAATCCCTCCTACCTGCGGTTTCGCTACATGCTAGAAGCTACAGTTTTGGAATGTGCTAAAAGCTACAGTGATAACTTGTTGCCTACTCCCTACTCCTTCAAGGTTATTTATCTCAGACCTGCAAGGCCAGTTGTTCCCTGGCTCCTCAGATTTATTTGTCTCAGGTCTGCAAGGTCGGCATACCCTCGAATTTCTTGCATACTTGTACTTTTCTGCTAGCTGCCCCCAACAGGGAAAACTATGCCTTGTTCTAAAGCTCTTTGGGAACCGCTTGCGTAGCCCCACAGACCTGGGGGCTGCAGGCTTTCCTGCTGCCTTCTTCCTCAAAACCACCCTTTCCCACTTGGCGCCGCGCCAGGCACAAAAATGGCCTTATGGCTGGAGATGGTTCCCACGCCCAAAGAGCCAGTAGGGTAAACTATGCCTTGTTCTAAAGCTCTTTGGGAACCGCTTGCGTAGCCCCACACACCTGGGGGCTGCAGGCTTTCCTGCTGCCTTCAGCCTCAAAACCACCGTTTCCCACTTGGAGCCGTTGCAGGCACAAAAATGGCCATACGGCTGTAGATGAGTCCCCCGCCCAAGGAGCCAGCAGGGAAAACTATGCCTTGTTCTAAAGCTCTTTGGGAAGCGCTTGCGTAGCCCCACAGACCTGCGGGCTGCGGGCTTTCCTGCTGCCTTCAGCCTCAAAACCACCCTTTCCCACTTGGCGCCACGCCAGGCACAAAAATGGCCATATGGCTGGAGATGGGTCCCACGCCCAAAGAGCCAGCAGGGAAAACTATGCCTTGTTCTAAAGCTCTTTGGGAACTGCTTGCGTAGCCCCACAGACCTGGGGGCTGCAGGCTTTCCTGCTGCCTTCAGCCTCAAAACCACCCTTTCCCACATGGAGCCGCGCCAGGAACAAAAATGGCCATACGGCTGGAGATGGGTCCCCCGCCCAAGGAGCCAGCAGGGAAAACTATGCCTTGTTCTAAAGCTCTTTGGGAACCGCATACGTAGCCCCACAGACCTGGGGGCTGCGGGCTTTCCTGCTGCCTTCAGCCTCAAAACCACCCTTTCCCACTTGGCGCCGCGCCAGGCACAAAAATGGCCATATGGCTGGAGATGGGTCCCATGTGCAAAGAGCCAGCAGGGAAAACTTTGCCTTGTTCTAAAGCTCTGCGTGAACCACTTGCGTAGCCCTACAGACCTGGGGGCAGCGGGCTTTCCTGCTACCTTCAGCCTCGACACCACCATTTCCCACTTGGCGCCGCGCCAGGCACAAAAATGGCCATATGGCTGGATATGGGTCCCAGGCCCAAAGAGCAAGCAGGGAAAACTATGCCTTGTTCTAAAGCTCTTTGGGAACCGCTTGCATAGCCCCACAGACCTGGGGGCTGCAGGCTTTCCTGCTGCCTTCAGCCTCGACACCACCCTTTCCCATTAGTTGCCGCGCCAGGCACAAAAATGGCCATATGGCTGGAGAGGGGTCCCACGCCCAAGGAGCTGGCAGGGAAAACTATGCCTTGTTCTAAAGGTCTTTGGGAACCGCTTGCGTAGACCCACAGACCTGGGGGCTGCAGGCTTTCCTGCTGCCTTCAGCCTCAAAATCACCCTTTCCCACTTGGCACCGCGCCAGGCACAAAAATGGCCATATGGCTGGATATGTGTCCCAGGCCAAAAGAGCAAGCAGGGAAAACTATGCCTTGTTCTAAAGCTCTTTGGGAACCGCTTGCATAGCCCCACAGACCTGGGGGCTGCTGGCTTTCCTGCTGCCTTCAGTCTCAAAACCACCCTTTCCCACTTGGCGCCGCGCCAGGCACAAAAATGGCCATATGGCTGGAGATGAGCCCCCGCCCAAGGAGCCAGCAGGGAATAATTATGCCTTGTTCTAAAGCTCTTTGGGAACAGCTTGCGTAGCCCCACAGACCTGGGGGCTGCAGGCTTTCCTGCTGCCTTCAGCCTCGACACCACCCTTTCCCACTTGGCGCCGCGCCAGGCACAAAAATGGCCATACGGCTGGAGATGGGTCCCCCGCCCAAAGAGCCAGCAGGGAAAAATTATGCCTTGTTCGAAAGCTCTTTGGGAACCGCTTGCATAGCCCCACAGACCTGGGGGCTGCGGGCTTTCCTGCTGCCTTCAGCCTCAAAACCACCCTTTCCCTCTTGGCGCTGCGCCAGGCACAAAAAAGGCCATACGGCTGGAAATGGGTCCCACGCCCAAAGAGCCAGCAGGGAAAACTATGCCTTGTTCTAAAGCTCTTTGGGAACCGCTTACGTATCCCCACAGACCTGGGGGCTGCAGGCTTTCCTGCTGCCTTCAGCCTCAAAACCACCCTTTCCCACTTGGCGCCGCGCCAGGCACAAAAATGGCCATACGGCTGGAGATGGTTCCCACGCCCAAAGAGCCAGCAGGGAAAACTATGCCTTGTTCTAAAGCTCTTTGGGAACCGCTTGCGTAGCCCCACAGACCTGGGGGCTGCAGGCTTTCCTGCTGCCTTCAGCCTCGACACAACCCTTTCCCTCTTGGAGCCGTTGCAGGCACAAAAATGGCCATACGGCTGGAGATGAGTCCCCCACCCAAAGAGCCAGCAGGGAAAACTATGCCTTGTTCTAAAGCTCTTTGGGAACCGCTTACGTATCCCCACAGACCTGGGGGCTGCAGGCTTTCCTGCTGCCTTCAGCCTCAAAACCACCCTTTCCCACTTGGCGCCGCGCCAGGCACAAAAATGGCCATACGGCTGGATATGGGTCCCAGGCCCAAAGAGCAAGCAGGGAAAACTATGCCTTGTTCTAAAGCTCTTTGGGAACCGCTTGCATAGCCCCACAGACCTGGGGGCTGCAGGCTTTCCTGCTGCCTTCAGCCTCAAAACCACCCTTTCCCACTTGGCGCCGTGCCAGGCACAAAAATGGCCCTATGGCTGGATAAGTGTCCCAGGCCAAAAGAGCCAGCAGGGAAAATTATGCCTTGTTCTAAAGCTCTTTGGGAACTGCTTGCATAGCCCCACAGACCTGGGGGCTGCGGGCTTTCCTGCTGCCTTCAGTCTCAAAACCGCCCTTTCCCACTTGGCGCCGCGCCAGGCACAAAAATGGCCTTATGGCTGGAGATGGTTCCCACGCCCAAGGAGCCAGTAGGGTAAACTATGCCTTGTTCTAAAGCTCTTTGGGAACCGATTGCGTAACCCCACAGAACTGGGGGCTGCAGGCTTTCCTGCTACCTTCAGCCTCAAAACCACCCTTTCCCACTTGGCGCCGCGCCAGCCACAAAAATGGCCCTATGGCTGGATGTGAGTCCCAGGCCAAAAGAGCAAGCAGGGAAAACTATGCCTTGTTCTAAAGCTCTTTGGGAACCGCTTGCGTAGCCCCACAGACCTGGGGGCTGCAGGCTTTCCTGCTGCCTCCAGCCTCAAAAGCACCCTTTCCCACTTGGCGCCGCGCCAGCCACAAAAATGGCCCTATGGCTGGAGATGGGTCCCACGCCCAAGGAGCCAGCAGGGAAAATTATGCCTTGTTCTAAAGCTCTTTGGGAACCGCTTGCGTAGCCCCACAGACCTGGGGGCTGCAGGCTTTCCTGCTGCCTTCAGCCTCAAAACCACCCTTTCCCACTTGGCGCCGCGCCAGCCACAAAAATGGCCTTATGGCTGGAGATGGTTCCCACGCCCAAGGAGCCAGTAGGGTAAACTATGCCTTGTTCTAAAGCTCTTTGGGAACCGATTGCGTAACCCCACAGAACTGGGGGCTGCAGGCTTTCCTGCTACCTTCAGCCTCAAAACCACCCTTTCCCACTTGGCGCCGCGCCAGCCACAAAAATGGCCCTATGGCTGGATATGAGTCCCAGGCCAAAAGAGCAAGCAGGGAAAACTATGCCTTGTTCTAAAGCTCTTTGGGAACCGCTTGCGTAGCCCCACAGACCTGGGGGCTGCAGGCTTTCCTGCTGCCTCCAGCCTCAAAAGCACCTTTTCCCACTTGGCGCCGCGCCAGCCACAAAAATTGCCCTATGGCTGGATATGGGTCCCACGCCCAAGGAGCCAGCAGGGAAAATTATGCCTTGTTCTAAAGCTCTTTGGGAACAGCTTGCGTAGCCCCACAGACCTGGGGGCTGCAGGCTTTCCTGCTGCCTTCAGCCTCAAAACCACCCTTTCCCACTTGGCGCTGCGCCAGGCACAAAAATGGCCATATGGCTGGATATGTGTCCCAGGCCAAAAGAGCAAGCAGGGAAAACTATGCCTTGTTCTAAAGCTCTTTGGGATCCGCTTGCGTAGCCCCACAGACCTGGGGGCTGCGGGCTTTCCTGCTGCCTTCAGCCTCAAAACCACCCTTTCCCACTTGGCGCTGCGCCAGGCACAAAAATGGCCATATGGCTGGAGATGGGTCCCATGTCCAAAGAGCCAGCAGGGAAAAATATGCCTTGTTCTAAAGCTCTGCGGGAACCACTTGCGTAGCCCTACAGACCTGGGGGCAGCGGGCTTTCCTGCTACGTTCAGCCTCGACACCACTCTCTCCTACTTGGCGCCGCGCCAGGCATAAAAATGGCCATATGGCTGGAGATGGTTCCACGCCCAATGAGCCAGGAGGGAAAACTATGCCTTGTTCTAAAGCTCTTTGGGAACCGCTTGCGTAGCCCCACAGACCTGGGGGCTGCAGGCTTTCCTGCTGCCTTCAGCCTCAAAAGCACCCTTTCCCACTTGGCGCCGCGCCAGCCACAAAAATGGCCCTATGGCTGGATATGTGTCCCAGGCCAAAAGAGCAAGCAGGGAAAACTATGCCTTGTTCTAAAGCTCTTTGGGAACCGCTTCCGTAGCCCCACAGACCTGGGGGCTGCGGGCTTTCCTGCTGCCTTCAGCCTCAAAACCACCCTTTCCCTCTTGGCGCCGCGCCAGGCACAAAAATGGCCATACGGCTGGAGATGGGTCCCCCGCCCAAAGAGCCAGCAGGGAAAAATTATGCCTTGTTCTAAAGCTCTTTGGGAACCGCTTGCGTAGCCCCACAGACCTGGGGGCTGCAGGCTTTCCTGATGCCTTCAGCCTCAAAACCACCCTTTCCCACTTGGCGCCGCGCCAGGCACAAAAATGGCCATACGGCTGGATATGTGTCCCAGGCCCAAAGAGCCAGCAGGGAAAAATTATGCCTTGTTCTAAAGCTCTTTGGGAACCGCTTGCGTAGCCCCACAGACCTGGGGGCTGCGGGCTTTCCTGCTGCCTTCAGCCTCAAAACCACCCTTTCCCACTTGGCGCTGCGCCAGCCACAAAAATGGCCATACGGCTGGAGATGGTTCCCACGCCCAAAGAGCCAGCAGGGAAAACTATGCCTTGTTCTAAAGCTCTTTGGGAACCGCTTGCGTAGCCCCACAGACCTGGGGGCTGCAGGCTTTCCTGCTGCCTTCAGCCTCGACACAACCCTTTCCCTCTTGGAGCCGTTGCAGGCACAAAAATGGCCATACGGCTGGAGATGAGTCCCCCACCCAAAGAGCCAGCAGGGAAAACTATGCCTTGTTCTAAAGCTCTTTGGGAACCGCTTGCGTAGCCCCACAGACCTGGGGGCTGCGGGCTTTCCTGCTGCCTTCAGCCTCAAAACCACCCTTTCCCACTTGGCGCCGCGCCAGGCACAAAAATGGCCATACGGCTGGAGATGGGTCCCAGGCCAAAAGAGCAAGCAGGGAAAACTATGCCTTGTTCTAAAGCTCTTTGGGAACCGCTTGCATAGCCCCTCAGACCTGGGGGCTGCGGGCTTTCCTGCTGCCTTCAGCCTCAAAACCACCCTTTCCCACTTGGCGCCGCGCCAGGCACAAAAATGGCCATATGGCTGGAGATGAGCCCCCGCCCAAGGAGCCTGCAGGGAAAACTATGCCTTGTTCTAAAGCTCTTTGGTAACAGCTTGCGTAGCCCCACAGACCTGGGGGCTGCAGGCTTTCCTGCTGCCTTCAGCCTCAAAACCACCCTTTCCCATTAGGTGCCGCGCCAGGCACAAAAATGGCCATACGGCTGGAGATGGGTCCCACGCCCAAGGAGCTGGCAGGGAAAACTATGCCTTGTTCTAAAGCTCTCTGGGAAGCGCTTGCGTAGCCCCACAGACCTGGGGGCTGCAGGCTTTCCTGCTGCCTTCAGCCTCAAAACCACCCTTTCCCACTTGGCGCCGTGCCAGGCACAAAAATGGCCCTATGGCTGGATAAGTGTCCCAGGCCAAAAGAGCCAGCAGGGAAAATTATGCCTTGTTCTAAAGCTCTTTGGGAACTGCTTGCATAGCCCCACAGACCTGGGGGCTGCGGGCTTTCCTGCTGCCTTCAGTCTCAAAACCGCCCTTTCCCACTTGGCGCCGCGCCAGGCACAAAAATGGCCTTATGGCTGGAGATGGTTCCCACGCCCAAGGAGCCAGTAGGGTAAACTATGCCTTGTTCTAAAGCTCTTTGGGAACCGATTGCGTAACCCCACAGAACTGGGGGCTGCAGGCTTTCCTGCTGCCTTCAGCCTCAAAACCACCCTTTCCCACTTGGCGCCGCGCCAGCCACAAAAATGGCCCTATGGCTGGATGTGAGTCCCAGGCCAAAAGAGCAAGCAGGGAAAACTATGCCTTGTTCTAAAGCTCTTTGGGAACCGCTTGCGTAGCCCCACAGACCTGGGGGCTGCAGGCTTTCCTGCTGCCTCCAGCCTCAAAAGCACCCTTTCCCACTTGGCGCCGCGCCAGCCACAAAAATGGCCCTATGGCTGGAGATGGGTCCCACGCCCAAGGAGCCAGCAGGGAAAATTATGCCTTGTTCTAAAGCTCTTTGGGAACCGCTTGCGTAGCCCCACAGACCTGGGGGCTGCAGGCTTTCCTGCTGCCTTCAGCCTCAAAACCACCCTTTCCCACTTGGCGCCGCGCCAGGCACAAAAATGGCCTTATGGCTGGAGATGGTTCCCACGCCCAAGGAGCCAGTAGGGTAAACTATGCCTTGTTCTAAAGCTCTTTGGGAACCGATTGCGTAACCCCACAGAACTGGGGGCTGCAGGCTTTCCTGCTACCTTCAGCCTCAAAACCACCCTTTCCCACTTGGCGCCGCGCCAGCCACAAAAATGGCCCTATGGCTGGATATGAGTCCCAGGCCAAAAGAGCAAGCAGGGAAAACTATGCCTTGTTCTAAAGCTCTTTGGGAACCGCTTGCGTAGCCCCACAGACCTGGGGGCTGCAGGCTTTCCTGCTGCCTCCAGCCTCAAAAGCACCCTTTCCCACTTGGCGCCGCGCCAGCCACAAAAATTGCCCTATGGCTGGATATGGGTCCCACGCCCAAGGAGCCAGCAGGGAAAATTATGCCTTGTTCTAAAGCTCTTTGGGAACAGCTTGCGTAGCCCCACAGACCTGGGGGCTGCAGGCTTTCCTGCTGCCTTCAGCCTCAAAACCACCCTTTCCCACTTGGCGCTGCGCCAGGCACAAAAATGGCCATATGGCTGGATATGTGTCCCAGGCCAAAAGAGCAAGCAGGGAAAACTATGCCTTGTTCTAAAGCTCTTTGGGATCCGCTTGCGTAGCCCCACAGACCTGGGGGCTGCGGGCTTTCCTGCTGCCTTCAGCCTCAAAACCACCCTTTCCCACTTGGCGCTGCGCCAGGCACAAAAATGGCCATATGGCTGGAGATGGGTCCCATGTCCAAAGAGCCAGCAGGGAAAAATATGCCTTGTTCTAAAGCTCTGCGGGAACCACTTGCGTAGCCCTACAGACCTGGGGGCAGCGGGCTTTCCTGCTACGTTCAGCCTCGACACCACTCTCTCCTACTTGGCGCCGCGCCAGGCACAAAAATGGCCATATGGCTGGAGATGGTTCCATGCCCAATGAGCCAGGAGGGAAAACTATGCCTTGTTCTAAAGCTCTTAGGGAACCGCTTGCGTAGCCCCACAGACCTGGGGGCTGCAGGCTTTCCTGCTGCCTTCAGCCTCAAAAGCACCCTTTCCCACTTGGCGCCGCGCCAGCCACAAAAATGGCCCTATGGCTGGATATGTGTCCCAGGCCAAAAGAGCAAGCAGGGAAAACTATGCCTTGTTCTAAAGCTCTTTGGGAACCGCTTCCGTAGCCCCACAGACCTGGGGGCTGCGGGCTTTCCTGCTGCCTTCAGCCTCAAAACCACCCTTTCCCCCTTGGCGCCGCGCCAGCCACAAAAATGGCCATACGGCTGGAGATGGGTCCCCCGCCCAAAGAGCCAGCAGGGAAAAATTATGCCTTGTTCTAAAGCTCTTTGGGAACCGCTTGCGTAGCCCCACAGACCTGGGGGCTGCAGGCTTTCCTGATGCCTTCAGCCTCAAAACCACCCTTTCCCACTTGGCGCCGCGCCAGGCACAAAAATGGCCATACGGCTGGATATGTGTCCCAGGCCCAAAGAGCCAGCAGGGAAAAATTATGCCTTGTTCTAAAGCTCTTTGGGAACCGCTTCCGTAGCCCCACAGACCTGGGGGCTGCGGGCTTTCCTGCTGCCTTCAGCCTCAAAACCACCCTTTCCCACTTGGCGCTGCGCCAGCCACAAAAATGGCCATACGGCTGGAGATGGGTCCCCCGCCCAAAGAGCAAGTAGGGAAAACTATGCCTTGTTCTAAAGCTCTTTGGGAACCGCTTCCGTAGCCCCACAGACCTTGGGGCTGCGGGCTTTCCTGCTGCCTTCAGCCTCAAAACCACCCTTTCCCACTTGGCGCTGCGCCAGGCACAAAAACGGCCATACGGCTGGAAATGGGTCCCACGCCCAAAGAGCCAGCAGGGAAAATTATGCCTTGTTCTAAAGCTCTTTGGGAACAGCTTGCGTAGCCCCACAGACCTGGGGGCTGCAGGCTTTCCTGCTGCCTTCAGCCTCAAAACCACCCTTTCCCACTTGGCGCCACGCCAGGCACAAAAATGGCCATATGGCTGGTGATGGCTCCCCTGCCCAAAGAGCCAGGAGGGAAAACTATGCCTTGTTCTAAAGCTCTTTGGGAACTGCTTGCGTAGCCCCACAGACCTGGGGGCTGCAGGCTTTCCTGCTGCCTTCAGCCTCAAAACCACCCATTCCCACTTGGCGCCGTGCCAGGCACCAAAATGGCCCTATGGCTGGATATGTGTCCCAGGCCAAAAGAGCAAGCAGGGAAAACTATGCCTTCTTCTAAAGCTCTTTGGGAACAGCTTGCGTAGCCCCACAGACCTGGGGGCTGCGGGCTTTCCTGCTGCCTTCAGCCTCAAAACCACCCTTTCCCACTTGGCGCTGCGCCAGGCACAAAAATGGCCATATGGCTGGAGATGGGTCCCATGTCCAAAGAGCCAGCAGGGAAAAATATGCCTTGTTCTAAAGCTCTGCGGGAACCACTTGCGTAGCCCTACAGACCTGGGGGCAGCGGGCTTTCCTGCTACGTTCAGCCTCGACACCACTCTCTCCTACTTGGCGCCGCGCCAGGCACAAAAATGGCCATATGGCTGGAGATGGTTCCACGCCCAATGAGCCAGGAGGGAAAACTATGCCTTGTTCTAAAGCTGTTTGGGAACCGCTTGCGTAGCCCCACAGACCTGGGGGCTGCAGGCTTTCCTGCTGCCTTCAGCCTCAAAAGCACCCTTTCCCACTTGGCGCCGCGCCAGCCACAAAAATGGCCCTATGGCTGGATATGTGTCCCAGGCCAAAAGAGCAAGCAGGGAAAACTATGCCTTGTTCTAAAGCTCTTTGGGAACCGCTTGCGTAGCCCCACAGACCTGGGGGCTGCGGGCTTTCCTGCTGCCTTCAGCCTCAAAACCACCCTTTCCCTCTTGGCGCCGCGCCAGCCACAAAAATGGCCATACGGCTGGAGATGGGTCCCCCGCCCAAAGAGCCAGCAGGGAAAAATTATGCCTTGTTCTAAAGCTCTTTGGGAACCGCTTGCGTAGCCCCACAGACCTGGGGGCTGCAGGCTTTCCTGCTGCCTTCAGCCTCAAAACCACCCTTTCCCACTTGGCGCTGCGCCAGGCACCAAAATGGCCATTTCGCTGGATATGGGTCCCACGCCCGAGGAGTTAGCAGGGAAAATTATGCCTTGTTCTAAAGCTCTTTGGGAACAGCTTGCGTAGCCCCACAGACCTGGGGGCTGCGGGCTTTCCTGCTGCCTTCAGCCTCAAAACCACCCTTTCCCACTTGGTGCCGCGCCAGGCACAAAAATGGCCATATGGCTGGAGATGGGTCCCACGCCCAAGGAGCCAGCAGGGAAAACTATGCCTTGTTCTAAAGGTCTTTGGGAACTGCTTGCGTAGCCCCACAGACCTGGGGGCTGCAGGCTTTCCTGCTGCCTTCAGCCTCAAAACCACCCTTTCCCACTTGGCGCCGCGCCAGGCACAAAAATGGCCTTATGGCTGGATATGTGTCCCAGGCCAAAAGAGCAAGCAGGGAAAACTATGCCTTGTTCTAAAGCTCTTTGGGAACCGCTTGCATAGCCCCACAGACCTGGGGGCTGCAGGCTTTCCTGCTGCCTTCAGCCTCAAAACCACCCTTTCCCACTTGGCGCCGCGCCAGGCACAAAAATGGCCATATGGCTGGAGATGAGCCCCCGCCCAAGGAGCCAGCAGGGAAAACTATGCCTTGTTCTAAAGCTCTTTGGCAACAGCTTGTGTAGCCCCACAGACCTGGGGGCTGCAGGCTTTCCTGCTGCCTTCAGCCTCAAAACCACCCTTTCCCACTTGGCGCCGCGCCAGGCACCAAAATGGCCATACGGCTGGAAATGGGTCCCACGTGCAAGGAGCTAGCAGGGAAAATTATGCCTTGTTCTAAAGCTCTTTGGGAACCGCTTGTGTAGCCCCACAGACCTGGGGGCTGCGGGCTTTCCTACTGCCTTCAGCCTCAAAACCACCCTTTCCCACTTGGCGCCGCGCCAGGCACAAAAATGGCCATATGGCTGGAGATGGGTCCCACGCCCAAAGAGCCAGCAGGGAAAACTTTGCCTTGTTCTAAAGCTCTTTGGGAACTGCTTGCGTAGACCCACAGACCTGGGGGCTGCAGGCTTTCCTGCTGCCTTCAGCCTCAAAACCACCCTTTCCCACTTGGCGCCGCGCCAGCCACAAAAATGGCCATATGGCTGGAGAGGGGTTTCACACACAAGGAGCCAGCAGGGAAAATTATGCCTTGTTCTAAAGCTCTTTGGGACCCGCTTGCGTAGACCCAAAAACCTGGGGGCTGCGGGCTTTCCTGCTGCCTTCAGCCTCAAAACCACCCTTTCCCACTTGGCGCCGCGCCAGCCACAAAAATGGCCCTATGGCTGGATATGTGTCCCAGGCCAAAAGAGCAAGCAGGGAAAACTATGCCTTGTTCTAAAGCTCTTTGGGATCCGCTTGCGTAGCCCCACAGACCTGGGGGCTGCGGGCTTTCCTGCTGCCTTCAGCCTCAAAACCACCCTTTCCCACTTGGCGCCGCGCCAGGCACAAAAATGGCCATATGGCTGGAGATGGGTCCCATGTCCAAAGAGCCAGCAGGGAATAATTATGCCTTGTTCTAAAGCTCTGCGGAAACCACTTGCGTAGCCCTACAGACCTGGGGGCAGCGGGCTTTCCTGCTACCTTCAGCCTCGACACCACCCTTTCCCACTTCGCGCCGCGCCAGGCACAAAAATGGCCATATGACTGGAGATGGTTCCACGCCCAAAGAGCCAGGAGGGAAAACTATGCCTTGTTCTAAAGCTCTTTGGGAACAGCTTGCGTAGCCCCACAGACCTGGGGGCTGCGGGATTTCCTGCTGCCTTCAGCCTCAAAACCACCCTTTCCCACTTGGCGCCGCGCCAGCCACAAAAATGGCCCTATGGCTGGATATGTGTCCCAGGCCAAAAGAGCAAGCAGGGAAAACTATGCCTTGTTCTAAAGCTCTTTGGGAACCGCTTGCGTAGCCCCACAGACCTGGGGGCTGCAGGCTTTCCTGCTGCCTTCAGCCTCAAAACCACCCTTTCCCACTTGGCGCCGCGCCAGGCACAAAAATGGCCATATGGCTGGAGATGAGCCCCCGCCCAAGGAGCCAGCAGGGAAAACTATGCCTTGTTCTAAAGCTCTTTGGGAACAGCTTGCGTAGCCCCACAGACCTGGGGGCTGCAGGCTTTCCTGCTGCCTTCAGCCTCAAAACCACCCTTTCCCACTTGGCGCCGCGCCAGCCACAAAAATGGCCCTGTGGCTGGAGATGGCTCCCCCGCCCAAAGAGCCAGGAGGGAAAACTATGCCTTGTTCTAAAGGTCTTTGGGAACCGCTTGCGTAGCCCCACAGACCTGGGGGCTGCGGGCTTTCCTGCTGCCTTCAGCCTCAAAAGCACCCTTTCCCACTTGGCGCCGCGCCAGGCACCAAAATGGCCATATGGCTGGAAATGTGTCCCACGCCCGAGGAGCTAGCAGGGAAAATTATGCCTTGTTCTAAAGCTCTTTGGGAACCGCTTGCGTAGCCCCACAGACCTGGGGGCTGCGGGCTTTCCTGCTGCCTTCAGCCTCAAAACCACCCTTTCCCACTTGGTGCCGCGCCAGGCACAAAAATGGCCATATGGCTGGAGATGGGTCCCACGCCCAAGGAGCCAGCAGGGAAAACTTTGCCTTGTTCTAAAGCTCTTTGGGAACTGCTTGCGTAGCCCCACAGACCTGGGGGCTGCGGGCTTTCCTGCTGCCTCCAGCCTCAAAAGCACCCTTTCCCACTTGGCGCCGCGCCAGCCACAAAAATGGCCCTATGGCTGGAGATGGGTCCCACGCCCAAGGAGCCAGCAGGGAAAATTATGCCTTGTTCTAAAGCTCTTTGGGAACCGCTTGCGTAGACCCACAGACCTGGGGGCTGCAGGCTTTCCTGCTGCCTTCAGCCTCAAAACCACCCTTTCCCACTTGGCGCTGCGCCAGGCACAAAAATGGCCATATGGCTGGAGATGGGTCCCACGCCCGAGGAGCCAGCAGGGAAAATTATGCCTTGTTCTAAAGCTCTTTGGGAATCGCTTGCGTAGACCCAAAAACCTGGGGGCTGCAGGCTTTCCTGCTGCCTTCAGCCTCAAAACCACCCTTTCCCACTTGGCGCCGCGCCAGCCTCAAAAATGGCCCTATGGCTGGATATGTGTCCCAGGCCAAAAGAGCCAGGAGGGAAAACTATGCCTTGTTCTAAAGCTCTTTGGGAACCGCTTGTGTAGCCCCACAGACCTGGGGGCTGCGGGCTTTCCTGATGCCTTCAGCCTCAAAACCACCCTTTCCCACTTGGCGCCGCGCCAGGCACAAAAATGGCCATATGGCTGGAGATGGGTCCCACGCCCAAGGAGCCAGCAGGGAAAACGATGCCTTGTTCTAAAGCTCTTTGGGAACTGCTTGCGTAGCCCCACAGACCTGGGGGCTGCAGGCTTTCCTGCTGCCTCCAGCCTCAAAAGCACCCTTTCCCACTTGGCGCCGCGCCAGCCACAAAAATGGCCATATGGCTGGAGAGGGGTTTCACACACAAGGAGCCAGCAGGGAAAATTATGCCTTGTTCTAAAGCTCTTTGGGAACCGCTTTCGTAGACCCAAAAACCTGGGGGCTGCAGGCTTTCCTGCTGCCTTCAGCCTCAAAACCACCCTTTCCCACTTGGCGCCGCGCCAGCCACAAAAATGGCCATATGGCTGGAGATGGGTCCCATGTCCAAAGAGCCAGCAGGGAAAACTATGCCTTGTTCTAAAGCTCTGCGGGAACCACTTGCGTAGCCCTACAGACCTGGGGGCAGCGGGCTTTCCTGCTAACTTCAGCCTCGACACCACCCTTTCCCACTTGGCGCCGCGCCAGCCACAAAAATGGCCATATGGCTGGAGATGGGTCCCCCGCCCAAAGAGCCAGCAGGGAAAACTATGCCTTGTTCTAAAGCTCTGTGGGAACTGCTTGCGTAGCCCCACAGACCTGGGGGCTGCGGGCTTTCCTGCTGCCTTCAGCCTCAAAACCACCCTTTCCCACTTGGCGCCGCGCCAGGCACAAAAATGGCCATATGGCTGGAGATGGGTCCCACGCCCAAGGGGCCAGCAGGGAAAACTATGCCTTGTTCTAAAGGTCTTTGGGAACTGCTTGCGTAGCCCCACAGACCTGGGGGCTGCAGGCTTTCCTGCTGCCTTCAGCCTCGACACCACCCTTTCGCACTTGGCGCCGCGCCAGGCACAAAAATGGCCATATGGCTGGAGATGGTTCCACGCCCAAAGAGCCAGGAGGGAAAACTATGCCTTGTTCTAAAGCTCTTTGGGAACAGCTTGCGTAGCCCCACAGACCTGGGGGCTGCGGGATTTCCTGCTGCCTTCAGCCTCAAAACCACCCTTTCCCACTTGGCGCCGCGCCAGCCACAAAAATGGCCCTATGGCTGGATATGTGTCCCAGGCCAAAAGAGCAAGCAGGGAAAACTATGCCTTGTTCTAAAGCTCTTTGGGAACCGCTTGCGTAGCCCCACAGACCTGGGGGCTGCAGGCTTTCCTGCTGCCTTCAGCCTCAAAACCACCCTTTCCCACAAGGCGCCGCGCCAGGCACAAAAATGGCCATATGGCTGGAGATGAGCCCCCGCCCAAGGAGCCAGCAGGGAAAACTATGCCTTGTTCTAAAGCTCTTTGGGAACAGCTTGCGTAGCCCCACAGACCTGGGGGCTGCAGGCTTTCCTGCTGCCTTCAGCCTCAAAACCACCCTTTCCCACTTGGCGCCGCGCCAGGCACAAAAATGGCCATATGGCTGGAGATGGCTCCCCCGCCCAAAGAGCCAGGAGGGAAAACTATGCCTTGTTCTAAAGCTCTGTAGGAACTGCTTGCGTAGCCCCACAGACCTGGGGGCTGCAGGCTTTCCTGCTGCCTTCACCCTCAAAACCACCCTTTCCCACTTGGCGCCGCGCCAGCCACAAAAATGGCCATATGGCTGGAAATGTGTCCCACGCCCGAGGAGCTAGCAGGGAAAATTATGCCTTGTTCTAAAGCTCTTTGGGAACCGCTTGCGTAGCCCCACAGACCTGGGGGCTGCGGGCTTTCCTGCTGCCTTCAGCCTCAAAACCACCCTTTCCCACTTGGCGCCGCGCCAGCCACAAAAATGGCCATATGGCTGGAGAGGGGTTTCACACACAAGGAGCCAGCAGGGAAAATTATGCCTTCTTCTAAAGCTCTTTGGGAACAGCTTGCGTAGACCCAAAAACCTGGGGGCTGCAGGCTTTCCTGCTGCCTTCAGCCTCAAAACCACCCTTTCCCACTTGGCGCCGCGCCAGCCACAAAAATGGCCCTATGGCTGGATATGTGTCCCAGGCCAAAAGAGCAAGCAGGGAAAACTATGCCTTGTTCTAAAGCTCTTTGGGAAGCGCTTGCGTAGCCCCACAGACCTGGGGGCTGCAGGCTTTCCTGCTGCCTTCAGCCTCAAAACCACCCTTTCCCACTTGGCGCCGCGCCAGGCACAAAAATGGCCATATGGCTGGAGATGGGTCCCATGTCCAAAGAGCCAGCAGGGAAAACTATGCCTTGTTCTAAAGCTCTGCGGGAACCACTTGCGTAGCCCTACAGACCTGGGGGCAGCGGGCTTTCCTGCTACCTTCAGCCTCGACACCACCCTTTCCCACTTGGCGCCGCGCCAGCCACATAAATGGCCCTATGGCTGGATATGTGTCCAAGGCCAAAAGAGCAAGCAGGGAAAACTATGCCTTGTTCTAAAGCTCTGTGGGAACTGCTTGCGTAGCCTCACAGACCTGGGGGCAGCGGGCTTTCCTGCTGCCTTCAGCCTCAAAACCACCCTTTCCCACTTGGCGCCGCGCCAGGCACCAAAATGGCCATATGGCTGGAAATGTGTCCCACGCCCGAGGAGCTAGCAGGGAAAATTATGCCTTGTTCTAAAGCTGTTTGGGAACCTCTTGCGTAGCCCCACAGACCTGGGGGCTGCAGGCTTTCCTGCTGCCTTCAGCCTCAAAACCACCCTTTCCCACTTGGCGCCGCGCCAGCCACAAAAATGGCCCTATGGCTGGATATGTGTCCCAGGCCAAAAGAGCAAGCAGGGAAAACTATGCCTTGTTCTAAAGCTCTTTGGGAACCGCTTGCGTAGCCCCACAGACCTGGGGGCTGCGGGCTTTCCTGCTGCCTTCAGCCTCAAAACCACCCTTTCCCACTTGGTGCCGCGCCAGGCACAAAAATGGCCATATGGCTGGAGATGGGTCCCACGCCCAAGGAGCCAGCAGGGAAAACTATGCCTTGTTCTAAAGCTCTGCGGGAACCACTTGCGTAGCCCTACAGACCTGGGGGCAGCGGGCTTTCCTGCTACCTTCAGCCTCGACACCACCCTTTCCCACTTGGCGCCGCCCCAGGCACAAAAATGGCCATATGGCTGGAGATGGGTCCCCCGCCCAAAGAGCCAGCAGGGAAAACTATGCCTTGTTCTAAAGCTCTGTGGGAACTGCTTGCGTAGCCCCACAGACCTGGGGGCTGTGGGCTTTCCTGCTGCCTTCAGCCTCAAAACCACCCTTTCCTACTTGGCGCCGCGCCAGGCACCAAAATGGCCATATGGCTGGAAATGTGTCCCATGCCCGAGGAGCTAGCAGGGAAAATTATGCCTTGTTCTAAAGCTGTTTGGGAACCTCTTGCGTAGCCCCACAGACCTGGGGGCTGCGGGCTTTCCTGCTGCCTTCAGCCTCAAAACCACCCTTTCCCACTTGGCGCCGCACCAGCCACAAAAATGGCCCTATGGCTGGATATGTGTCCCAGGCCAAAAGAGCAAGCAGGGAAAACTATGCCTTGTTCTAAAGCTCTTTGGGAACCGCTTGCGTAGCCCCACAGACCTGGGGGCTGCGGGCTTTCCTGCTGCCTTCAGCCTCAAAACCACCCTTTCCCACTTGGCGCCGCGCCAGGCACAAAAATGGCCATATGGCTGGAGATGGGTCCCACGCCCAAGGAGCCAGCAGGGAAAACTTTGCCTTGTTCTAAAGCTCTTTGGGAACTGCTTGCGTAGCCCCACAGACCTGGGGGCTGCAGGCTTTCCTGCTGCCTCCAGCCTCAAAAGCACCCTTTCCCACTTGGCGCCGCGCCAGCCACAAAAATGGCCATATGGCTGGAGAGGGGTTTCACACACAAGGAGCCAGCAGGGAAAATTATGCCTTCTTCTAAAGCTCTTTGGGAACAGCTTGCGTAGACCCAAAAACCTGGGGGCTGCAGGCTTTCCTGCTGCCTTCAGCCTCAAAACCACCCTTTCCCACTTGGCGCCGCGCCAGCCACAAAAATGGCCCTATGGCTGGATATGTGTCCCAGGCCAAAAGAGCAAGCAGGGAAAACTATGCCTTGTTCTCAAGCTCTTTGGGAACCGCTTGCGTAGCCCCACAGACCTGGGGGCTGCAGGCTTTCCTGCTGCCTTCAGCCTCAAAACCACCCTTTCCCACTTGGCGCCGCGCCAGGCACAAAAATGGCCCTATGGCTGGAGATGGGTCCCATGTCCAAAGAGCCAGCAGGGAAAACTATGCCTTGTTCTAAAGCTCTGCGGGAACCACTTGCGTAGCCCTACAGACCTGGGGGCAGCGGGCTTTCCTGCTACCTTCAGCCTCGACACCACCCTTTCCCACTTGGCGCCGCGCCAGCCACATAAATGGCCCTATGGCTGGATATGTGTCCAAGGCCAAAAGAGCAAGCAGGGAAAACTATGCCTTGTTCTAAAGCTCTGTGGGAACTGCTTGCGTAGCCTCACAGACCTGGGGGCAGCGGGCTTTCCTGCTGCCTTCAGCCTCAAAACCACCCTTTCCCACTTGGCGCCGCGCCAGGCACCAAAATGGCCATATGGCTGGAAATGTGTCCCACGCCCGAGGAGCTAGCAGGGAAAATTATGCCTTGTTCTAAAGCTGTTTGGGAACCTCTTGCGTAGCCCCACAGACCTGGGGGCTGCAGGCTTTCCTGCTGCCTTCAGCCTCAAAACCACCCTTTCCCACTTGGCGCCGCGCCAGCCACAAAAATGGCCCTATGGCTGGATATGTGTCCCAGGCCAAAAGAGCAAGCAGGGAAAACTATGCCTTGTTCTAAAGCTCTTTGGGAACCGCTTGCGTAGCCCCACAGACCTGGGGGCTGCGGGCTTTCCTGCTGCCTTCAGCCTCAAAACCACCCTTTCCCACTTGGTGCCGCGCCAGGCACAAAAATGGCCATATGGCTGGAGATGGGTCCCACGCCCAAGGAGCCAGCAGGGAAAACTATGCCTTGTTCTAAAGCTCTGCGGGAACCACTTGCGTAGCCCTACAGACCTGGGGGCAGCGGGCTTTCCTGCTACCTTCAGCCTCGACACCACCCTTTCCCACTTGGCGCCGCCCCAGGCACAAAAATGGCCATATGGCTGGAGATGGGTCCCCCGCCCAAAGAGCCAGCAGGGAAAACTATGCCTTGTTCTAAAGCTCTGTGGGAACTGCTTCCGTAGCCCCACAGACCTGGGGGCTGTGGGCTTTCCTGCTGCCTTCAGCCTCAAAACCACCCTTTCCTACTTGGCGCCGCGCCAGGCACCAAAATGGCCATATGGCTGGAAATGTGTCCCATGCCCGAGGAGCTAGCAGGGAAAATTATGCCTTGTTCTAAAGCTGTTTGGGAACCTCTTGCGTAGCCCCACAGACCTGGGGGCTGCGGGCTTTCCTGCTGCCTTCAGCCTCAAAACCACCCTTTCCCACTTGGCGCCGCACCAGCCACAAAAATGGCCCTATGGCTGGATATGTGTCCCAGGCCAAAAGAGCAAGCAGGGAAAACTATGCCTTGTTCTAAAGCTCTTTGGGAACCGCCTGCGTAGCCTCACAGACCTGGGGGCTGCAGGCTTTCCTGATGCCTTCAGCCTCAAAACCACCCTTTCCCACTTGGCGCCGCGCCAGGCACAAAAATGGCCATATGGCTGGAGATGGGTCCCCCGCCCAAAGAGCCAGCAGGGAAAACTATGCCTTGTTCTAAAGCTCTGTGGGAACTGCTTGCGTAGCCCCACAGACCTGGGGGCTGCGGGCTTTCCTGCTGCCTTCAGCCTCAAAACCACCCTTTCCCACTTGGCGCCGCGCCAGGCACAAAAATGGCTATATGGCTGGAGATGAGCCCCCGCCCAAGGAGCCAGCAGGGAAAACTATGCCTTGTTCTAAAGCTCTTTGGGAACAGCTTGCGTAGCCCCACAGACCTGGGGGCTGCAGGCTTTCCTGCTGCCTTCAGCCTCAAAACCACCCTTTCCCACTTGGCGCCGCGCCAGGCACAAAAATGGCCATATGGCTGGAGATGGGTCCCCCGCCCAAAGAGCCAGCAGGGAAAACTATGCCTTGTTCTAAAGCTCTGTGGGAACTGCTTGCGTAGCCCCACAGACCTGGGGGCTGCAGGCTTTCCTGCTGCCTTCAGCCTCAAAACCACCCTTTCCCACTTGGCGCCGCGCCAGGCACAAAAATGGCCATATGGCTGGAGATGGGTCCCCTGCCCAAAGAGCCAGGAGGGAAAACTATGCCTTGTTCTAAAGCTCTTTGGGAACTGCTTGCGTAGCCCCACAGACCTGGGGGCTGCAGGCTTTCCTGCTGCCTTCAGCCTCAAAACCACCCATTCCCACTTGGCGCCGTGCCAGGCACCAAAATGGCCATACGGCTGGAAATGTGTCCCACGCCCGAGGAGTTAGCAGGGAAAATTATGCCTTGTTCTAAAGCTCTTTGGGAACAGCTTGCGTAGCCCCACAGACCTGGGGGCTGCGGGCTTTCCTGCTGCCTTCAGCCTCAAAACCACCCTTTCCCACTTGGTGCCGCGCCAGGCACAAAAATGGCCATATGGCTGGAGATGGGTCCCACGCCCAAGGGGCCAGCAGGGAAAACTATGCCTTGTTCTAAAGGTCTTTGGGAACTGCTTGCGTAGCCCCACAGACCTGGGGGCTGCAGGCTTTCCTGCTGCCTTCAGCCTCGACACCACCCTTTCGCACTTGGCGCCGCGCCAGGCACAAAAATGGCCGTACGGCTGGAGATGGGTCCCCCGCCCAAAGAGCCAGCAGGGAAAAATTATGCCTTGTTCTAAAGCTCTTTGGGAACCGCTTCCGTAGCCCCACAGACCTGGGGGCTGCGGGCTTTCCTGCTGCCTTCAGCCTCAAAACCACCCTTTCCCACTTGGCGCCGCGCCAGCCACAAAAATGGCCCTATGGCTGGATATGTGTCCCAGGCCAAAAGAGCAAGCAGGGAAAACTATGCCTTGTTCTAAAGCTCTTTGGGAACCGCTTGCGTAGCCCCACAGACCTGGGGGCTGCAGGCTTTCCTGCTGCCTTCAGCCTCAAAACCACCCTTTCCCACTTGGCGCCGCGCCAGGCACAAAAATGGCCATATGGCTGGAGATGAGCCCCCGCCCAAGGAGCCAGCAGGGAAAACTATGCCTTGTTCTAAAGCTCTTTGGGAACAGCTTGCGTAGCCCCACAGACCTGGGGGCTGCGGGCTTTCCTGCTGCCTTCAGCCTCAAAACCACCCTTTCCCTCTTGGCGCCGCGCCAGGCACAAAAATGGCCATATGGCTGGAAATGTGTCCCACGCCCGAGGAGCTAGCAGGGAAAATTATGCCTTGTTCTAAAGCTCTTTGGGAACCGCTTGCGTAGCCCCACAGACCTGGGGGCTGCAGGCTTTCCTGATGCCTTCAGCCTCAAAACCACCCTTTCCCACTTGGCGCCGCGCCAGGCACAAAAATGGCCATACGGCTGGAGATGTGTCCCAGGCCCAAAGAGCCAGCAGGGAAAAATTATGCCTTGTTCTAAAGCTCTTTGGGAACCGCTTCCGTAGCCCCACAGACCTGGGGGCTGCGGGCTTTCCTGCTGCCTTCAGCCTCAAAACCACCCTTTCCCACTTGGCGCTGCGCCAGCCACAAAAATGGCCATACGGCTGGAGATGGGTCCCCCGCCCAAAGAGCAAGCAGGGAAAACTATGCCTTGTTCTAAAGCTCTTTGGGAACCGCTTCCGTAGCCCCACAGACCTTGGGGCTGCGGGCTTTCCTGCTGCCTTCAGCCTCAAAACCACCCTTTCCCACTTGGCGCTGCGCCAGGCACAAAAACGGCCATACGGCTGGAAATGGGTCCCCCGCCCAAAGAGCCAGCAGGGAAAATTATGCCTTGTTCTAAAGCTCTTTGGGAACCGCTTACGTAGCCCCACAGACCTGGGGGCTGCAGGCTTTCCTGCTGCCTTCAGCCTCAAAACCACCCTTTCCCACTTGGCGCCACGCCACGCACAAAAATGGCCATATGGCTGGTGATGGGTCCCCTGCCCAAAGAGCCAGGAGGGAAAACTATGCCTTGTTCTAAAGCTCTTTGGGAACTGCTTGCGTAGCCCCACAGACCTGGGGGCTGCAGGCTTTCCTGCTGCCTTCAGCCTCAAAACCACCCATTCCCACTTGGCGCCGTGCCAGGCACAAAAATGGCCATATGGCTGGAAATGTGTCCCACGCCCGAGGAGCTAGCAGGGAAAATTATGCCTTGTTCTAAAGCTCTTTGGGAACCGCTTGCGTAGCCCCACAGACCTGGGGGCTGCAGGCTTTCCTGATGCCTTCAGCCTCAAAACCACCGTTTCCCACTTGGCGCCGCGCCAGGCACAAAAATGGCCATACGGCTGGAGATGGGTCCCACGCCCAAAGAGCCAGCAGGGAAAAATTATGCCTTGTTCTAAAGCTCTTTGGGAACCGCTTCCGTAGCCCCACAGACCTGGGGGCTGCGGGCTTTCCTGCTGCCTTCAGCCTCAAAACCACCCTTTCCCACTTGGCGCTGCGCCAGCCACAAAAATGGCCATACGGCTGGAGATGGGTCCCCCGCCCAAAGAGACAGCAGGGAAAATTATGCCTTGTTCTAAAGCTCTTTGGGAACCGCTTCCGTAGCCCCACAGACCTGGGGGCTGCGGGCTTTCCTGCTGCCTTCAGCCTCAAAACCACCCTTTCCCACTTGGCGCTGCGCCAGGCACAAAAACGGCCATACGGCTGGAGATGGGTCCCACGCCCAAAGAGCCAGCAGGGAAAATTATGCCTTGTTCTAAAGCTCTTTGGGAACCGCTTGCGTAGCCCCACAGACCTGGGGGCTGCAGGCTTTCCTGCTGCCTTCAGCCTCAAAACCACCCTTTCCCACTTGGCGCCGCGCCACGCACAAAAATGGCCATATGGCTGGTGATGGGTCCCCTGCCCAAAGAGCCAGGAGGGAAAACTATGCCTTGTTCTAAAGCTCTTTGGGAACTGCTTGCGTAGCCCCACAGACCTGGGGGCTGCAGGCTTTCCTGCTGCCTTCAGCCTCAAAACCACCCATTCCCACTTGGCGCCGTGCCAGGCACCAAAATGGCCATACGGCTGGAAATGGGTCCCACGACTGAGGAGTTAGCAGGGAAAATTATGCCTTGTTCTAAAGCTCTTTGGGAACTGCTTGCGTAGCCCCACAGACCTGGGGGCTGCGGGCTTTCCTGCTGCCTTCAGGCTCAAAACCACCCTTTCCCACTTGGTGCCGCGCCAGGCACAAAAATGGCCATATGGCTGGAGATGGGTCCCACGCCCAAGGGGCCAGCAGGGAAAACTATGCCTTGTTCTAAAGGTCTTTGGGAACTGCTTGCGTAGCCCCACAGACCTGGGGGCTGCAGGCTTTCCTGCTGCCTTCAGCCTCGACACCACCCTTTCCCACTTGGCGCCGCGCCAGGCACAAAAATGGCCGTACGGCTGGAGATGGGTCCCACGCCCAAAGAGCCAGCAGGGAAAAATTATGCCTTGTTCTAAAGCTCTTTGGGAACCGCTTCCGTAGCCCCACAGACCTGGGGGCTGCGGGCTTTCCTGCTGCCTTCAGCCTCAAAACCACCCTTTCCCACTTGGCGCCGCGCCAGCCACAAAAATGGCCCTATGGCTGGATATGTGTCCCAGGCCAAAAGAGCAAGCAGGAAAAACTATGCCTTGTTCTAAAGCTCTTTGGGAACCGCTTGCGTAGACCCACAGACCTGGGGGCTGCAGGCTTTCCTGCTGCCTTCAGCCTCAAAACCACCCTTTCCCACTTGGCGCCGCGCCAGGCACAAAAATGGCCATATGGCTGGAGATGAGCCCCCGCCCAAGGAGCCAGCAGGGAAAACTATGCCTTGTTCTAAAGCTCTTTGGGAACAGCTTGCGTAGCCCCACAGACCTGGGGGCTGCAGGCTTTCCTGCTGCCTTCAGCCTCAAAACCACCCTTTCCCACTTGGCGCCGCGCCAGCCACAAAAATGGCCATATGGCTGGAGATGGGTCCCCCGCCCAAAGAGCCAGCAGGGAAAACTATGCCTTGTTCTAAAGCTCTGTGGGAACTGCTTGCGTAGCCCCACAGACCTGGGGGCTGCAGGCTTTCCTGCTGCCTTCAGCCTCAAAACCACCCATTCCCACTTGGCGCCGCGCCAGGCACCAAAATGGCCATACGGCTGGAAATGGGTCCCACATCCAAGGAGCTAGCAGGGAAAATTATGCCTTGTTCTAAAGCTCTTTGGGAACCGCTTGTGTAGCCCCACAGACCTGGGGGCTGCGGGCTTTCCTGCTGCCTTCAGCCTCAAAACCACCCTTTCCCACTTGGCGCCGCGCCAGGCACAAAAATGGCCATATGGCTGGAGATGGGTCCCACGCCCAAGGGGCCAGCAGGGAAAACTATGCCTTGTTCTAAAGGTCTTTGGGAACTGCTTGCGTAGCCCCACAGACCTGGGGGCTGCAGGCTTTCCTGCTGCCTTCAGCCTCGACACCACCCTTTCGCACTTGGCGCCGCGCCAGGCACAAAAATGGCCGTACGGCTGGAGATGGGTCCCCCGCCCAAAGAGCCAGCAGGGAAAAATTATGCCTTTTTCTAAAGCTCTTTGGGAACCGCTTCCGTAGACCCAAAAACCTGGGGGCTGCGGGCTTTCCTGCTGCCTTCAGCCTCAAAACCACCCTTTCCCACTTGGCGCCGCGCCAGCCACAAAAATGGCCCTATGGCTGGATATGTGTCCCAGGCCAAAAGAGCAAGCAGGGAAAACTATGCCTTGTTCTAAAGCTCTTTGGGAACCGCTTGCGTAGCCCCACAGACCTGGGGGCTGCAGGCTTTCCTGCTGCCTTCAGCCTCAAAACCACCCTTTCCCACTTGGCGCCGCGCCAGCCACAAAAATGGCCATATGGCTGGAGATGAGCCCCCGCCCAAGGAGCCAGCAGGGAAAACTATGCCTTGTTCTAAAGCTCTTTGGGAACAGCTTGCGTAGCCCCACAGACCTGGGGGCTGCAGGCTTTCCTGCTGCCTTCAGCCTCAAAACCACCCTTTCCCACTTGGCGCCGCGCCAGCCACAAAAATGGCCATATGGCTGGAGATGGGTCCCCCGCCCAAAGAGCCAGCAGGGAAAACTATGCCTTGTTCTAAAGCTCTGTGGGAACTGCTTGCGTAGCCCCACAGACCTGGGGGCTGCGGGCTTTCCTGCTGCCTTCAGCCTCAAAACCACCCTTTCCCACTTGGCGCCGCGCCAGGCACCAAAATGGCCATACGGCTGGAAATGGGTCCCACGTCCAAGGAGCTAGCAGGGAAAATTATGCCTTGTTCTAAAGCTCTTTGGGAACCGCTTCCGTAGCCCCACAGACCTGGGGGCTGCGGGCTTTCCTGCTGCCTTCAGCCTCAAAACCACCCTTTCCCTCTTGGCGCCGCGCCAGGCACAAAAATGGCCATATGGCTGGAGATGGGTCCCATGTCCAAAGAGCCAGCAGGGAAAACTATGCCTTGTTCTAAAGGTCTTTGGGAACTGCTTGCGTAGCCCCACAGACCTGGGGGCTGCGGGCTTTCCTGCTGCCTTCAGCCTCAAAACCACCCTTTCCCACTTGGCGCCGCGCCAGGCACCAAAATGGCCATATGGCTGGAGATGGGTCCCATGCCCGAGGAGCTAGCAGGGAAAATTATGCCTTGTTCTAAAGTTCTTTGGGAACCGCTTGCGTAGACCCACAGACCTGGGGACTGCAGGCTTTCCTGATGCCTTCAGCCTCAAAACCACCCTTTCCCGCTTGGCGCCGCGCCAGGCACAAAAATGGCCATACGGCTGGAGATGTGTCCCAGGCCCAAAGAGCCAGCAGGGAAAATTATGCCTTGTTCTAAAGCTCTTTGGGAACCGCTTCCGTAGCCCCACAGACCTGGGGGCTGCAGGCTTTCCTGATGCCTTCAGCCTCAAAACCACCCTTTCCCGCTTGGCGCCGCGCCAGGCACAAAAACGGCCATACGGCTGGAAATGGGTCCCACGACCAAAGAACCAGCAGGGAAAATTATGCCTTGTTCTAAAGCTCTTTGGGAACCGCTTACGTAGCCCCACAGACCTGGGGGCTGCAGGCTTTCCTGCTGCCTTCAGCCTCAAAACCACCCTTTCCCACTTGGCGCCACGCCACGCACAAAAATGGCCATATGGCTGGTGATGGGTCCCCTGCCCAAAGAGCCAGGAGGGAAAACTATGCCTTGTTCTAAAGCTCTTTGGGAACTGCTTGCGTAGCCCCACAGACCTGGGGGCTGCAGGCTTTCCTGCTGCCTTCAGCCTCAAAACCACCCATTCCCACTTGGCGCCGTGCCAGGCACCAAAATGGCCATATGGCTGGAAATGTGTCCCACGCCCGAGGAGCTAGCATGGAAAATTATGCCTTGTTCTAAAGCTCTTTGGGAACCGCTTGCGTAGCCCCACAGACCTGGGGGCTGCAGGCTTTCCTGATGCCTTCAGCCTCAAAACCACCGTTTCCCACTTGGCGCCGCGCCAGGCACAAAAATGGCCATACGGCTGGAGATGGGTCCCACGCCCAAAGAGCCAGCAGGGAAAAATTATGCCTTGTTCTAAAGCTCTTTGGGAACCGCTTGCGTAGCCCCACAGACCTGGGGGCTGCGGGCTTTCCTGCTGCCTTCAGCCTCAAAACCACCCTTTCCCACTTGGCGCTGCGCCAGCCACAAAAATGGCCATACGGCTGGAGATGGGTCCCCCGCCCAAAGAGACAGCAGGGAAAACTATGCCTTGTTCTAAAGCTCTTTGGGAACCGCTTCCGTAGCCCCACAGACCTTGGGGCTGCGGGCTTTCCTGCTGCCTTCAGCCTCAAAACCACCCTTTCCCACTTGGCGCCGCGCCAGGCACAAAAACGGCCATACGGCTGGAAATGGGTCCCACGACCAAAGAACCAGCAGGGAAAATTATGCCTTGTTCTAAAGCTCTTTGGGAACCGCTTGCGTAGCCCCACAGACCTGGGGACTGCAGGCTTTCCTGATGCCTTCAGCCTCAAAACCACCCTTTCCCGCTTGGCGCCGCGCCAGGCACAAAAATGGCCATACGGCTGGAGATGTGTCCCAGGCCCAAAGAGCCAGCAGGGAAAATTATGCCTTGTTCTAAAGCTCTTTGGGAACCGCTTCCGTAGCCCCACAGACCTGGGGGCTGCAGGCTTTCCTGATGCCTTCAGCCTCAAAACCACCCTTTCCCGCTTGGCGCCGCGCCAGGCACAAAAACGGCCATACGGCTGGAAATGGGTCCCACGACCAAAGAACCAGCAGGGAAAATTATGCCTTGTTCTAAAGCTCTTTGGGAACCGCTTACGTAGCCCCACAGACCTGGGGGCTGCAGGCTTTCCTGCTGCCTTCAGCCTCAAAACCACCCTTTCCCACTTGGCGCCACGCCACGCACAAAAATGGCCATATGGCTGGTGATGGGTCCCCTGCCCAAAGAGCCAGGAGGGAAAACTATGCCTTGTTCTAAAGCTCTTTGGGAACTGCTTGCGTAGCCCCACAGACCTGGGGGCTGCAGGCTTTCCTGCTGCCTTCAGCCTCAAAACCACCCATTCCCACTTGGCGCCGTGCCAGGCACCAAAATGGCCATATGGCTGGAAATGTGTCCCACGCCCGAGGAGCTAGCAGGGAAAATTATGCCTTGTTCTAAAGCTCTTTGGGAACCGCTTGCGTAGCCCCACAGACCTGGGGGCTGCAGGCTTTCCTGATGCCTTCAGCCTCAAAACCACCGTTTCCCACTTGGCGCCGCGCCAGGCACAAAAATGGCCATACGGCTGGAGATGGGTCCCACGCCCAAAGAGCCAGCAGGGAAAAATTATGCCTTGTTCTAAAGCTCTTTGGGAACCGCTTGCGTAGCCCCACAGACCTGGGGGCTGCGGGCTTTCCTGCTGCCTTCAGCCTCAAAACCACCCTTTCCCACTTGGCGCTGCGCCAGCCACAAAAATGGCCATATGGCTGGAGATGGGTCCCCCGCCCAAAGAGACAGCAGGGAAAACTATGCCTTGTTCTAAAGCTCTTTGGGAACCGCTTCCGTAGCCCCACAGACCTTGGGGCTGCGGGCTTTCCTGCTGCCTTCAGCCTCAAAACCACCCTTTCCCACTTGGCGCTGCGCCAGCCACAAAAATGGCCATACGGCTGGAAATGGGTCCCACGCCCAAAGAGCCAGCAGGGAAAATTATGCCTTGTTCTAAAGCTCTTTGGGAACCGCTTGCGTAGCCCCACAGACCTGGGGGCTGCAGGCTTTCCTGCTGCCTTCAGCCTCAAAACCACCCTTTCCCACTTGGCGCCGCGCCACGCACAAAAATGGCCATATGGCTGGTGATGGGTCCCCTGCCCAAAGAGCCAGGAGGGAAAACTATGCCTTGTTCTAAAGCTCTTTGGGAACCGCTTGCGTAGCCCCACAGACCTGGGGGCTGCAGGCTTTCCTGATGCCTTCAGCCTCAAAACCACCGTTTCCCACTTGGCGCCGCGCCAGGCACAAAAATGGCCATACGGCTGGAGATGGGTCCCACGCCCAAAGAGCCAGCAGGGAAAAATTATGCCTTGTTCTAAAGCTCTTTGGGAACCGCTTGCGTAGCCCCACAGACCTGGGGGCTGCGGGCTTTCCTGCTGCCTTCAGCCTCAAAACCACCCTTTCCCACTTGGCGCTGCGCCAGCCACAAAAATGGCCATACGGCTGGAGATGGGTCCCCCGCCCAAAGAGACAGCAGGGAAAACTATGCCTTGTTCTAAAGCTCTTTGGGAACCGCTTGCGTAGCCCCACAGACCTGGGGGCTGCAGGCTTTCCTGCTGCCTTCAGCCTCAAAACCACCCTTTCCCACTTGGCGCCGCACCAGCCACAAAAATGGCCCTATGGCTGGTGATGGGTCCCGTGCCCAAAGAGACAGCAGGGAAAACTATGCCTTGTTCTAAAGCTCTTTGGGAACCGCTTGCGTAGCCCCACAGACCTGGGGGCTGCAGGCTTTCCTGATGCCTTCAGCCTCAAAACCACCGTTTCCCACTTGGCGCCGCGCCAGGCACAAAAATGGCCATACGGCTGGAGATGGGTCCCACGCCCAAAGAGCCAGCAGGGAAAAATTATGCCTTGTTCTAAAGCTCTTTGGGAACCGCTTGCGTAGCCCCACAGACCTTGGGGCTGCGGGCTTTCCTGCTGCCTTCAGCCTCAAAACCACCCTTTCCCACTTGGCGCTGCGCCAGGCACAAAAACGGCCATACGGCTGGAAATGGGTCCCACGCCCAAAGAGCCAGCAGGGAAAACTATGCCTTGTTCTAAAGCTCTTTGGGAACCGCTTGCGTAGCCCCACAGACCTGGGGGCTGCAGGCTTTCCTGCTGCCTTCAGCCTCAAAACCACCCTTTCCCACTTGGCGCCGCGCCAGGCACAAAAATGGCCATATGGCTGGTGATGGGTCCCCTGCCCAAAGAGCCAGGAGGTAAAACTATGCCTTGTTCTAAAGCTCTTTGGGAACTGCTTGCGTAGCCCCACAGACCTGGGGGCTGCAGGCTTTCCTGCTGCCTTCAGCCTCAAAACCACCCATTCCCACTTGGCGCCGTGCCAGGCACCAAAATGGCCATACGGCTGGAAATGGGTCCCACGACTGAGGAGTTAGCAGGGAAAATTATGCCTTGTTCTAAAGCTCTTTGGGAACAGCTTGCGTAGCCCCACAGACGTGGGGGCTGCGGGCTTTCCTGCTGCCTTCAGCCTCAAAACCACCCTTTCCCACTTGGTGCCGCGCCAGGCACAAAAATGGCCATATGGCTGGAGATGGGTCCCACGCCCAAGGAGCCAGCAGGGAAAATTATGCCGTGTTCTAAAGGTCTTTGGGAACTGCTTGCGTAGACCCACAGACCTGGGGGCTGCAGGCTTTCCTGCTGCCTTCAGCCTCGACACCACCCTTTCCCACTTGGCGCCGCGCCAGGCACAAAAATGGCCGTACGGCTGGAGATGGGTCCCCCGCCCAAAGAGCCAGCAGGGAAAAATTATGCCTTGTTCTAAAGCTCTTTGGGAACCGCTTCCGTAGCCCCACAGACCTGGGGGCTGCGGGCTTTCCTGCTGCCTTCAGCCTCAAAACCACCCTTTCCCACTTGGCGCCGCGCCAGCCACAAAAATGGCCCTATGGCTGGATATGTGTCCCAGGCCAAAAGAGCAAGCAGGGAAAACTATGCCTTGTTCTAAAGCTCTTTGGGAACCGCTTGCGTAGCCCCTCAGACCTGGGGGCTGCAGGCTTTCCTGCTGCCTTCAGCCTCAAAACCACCCTTTCCCACTTGGCGCCACGCCACGCACAAAAATGGCCATATGGCTGGAGATGAGCCCCCGCCCAAGGAGCCAGCAGGGAAAACTATGCCTTGTTCTAAAGCTCTTTGGGAACAGCTTGCGTAGCCCCACAGACCTGGGGGCTGCAGGCTTTCCTGCTGCCTTCAGCCTCAAAACCACCCTTTCCCACTTGGCGCCGCGCCAGGCACAAAAATGGCCATATGGCTGGAGATGGGTCCCACGCCCAAAGAGCCAGCAGGGAAAACTATGCCTTGTTCTAAAGCTCTGTGGGAACTGCTTGCGTAGCCCCACAGACCTGGGGGCTGCAGGCTTTCCTGCTGCCTTCAGCCTCAAAACCACCCATTCCCACTTGGCGCCGCGCCAGGCACCAAAATGGCCATACGGCTGGAAATGGGTCCCACGTCCAAGGAGCTAGCAGGGAAAATTATGCCTTGTTCTAAAGCTCTTTGGGAACCGCTTGTGTAGCCCCACAGACCTGGGGGCTGCGGGCTTTCCTGCTGCCTTCAGCCTCAAAACCACCCTTTCCCACTTGGCGCCGCGCCAGGCACAAAAATGGCCATATGGCTGGAGATGGGTCCCCCGCCCAAAGAGCCAGCAGGGAAAAATTATGCCTTGTTCTAAAGCTCTTTGGGAACTGCTTCCGTAGCCCCACAGACCTGGGGGCTGCGGGATTTCCTGCTGCCTTCAGCCTCAAAACCACCCTTTCCCACTTGGTGCCGCGCCAGCCACAAAAATGGCCCTATGGGTGGATATGGGTCCCACGCCCAAGGAGCCAGCAGGGAAAACTTTGCCTTGTTCTAAAGCTCTTTGGGAACTGCTTGCGTAGCCCCACAGACCTGGGGGCTGCAGGCTTTCCTGCTGCCTCCAGCCTCAAAAGCACCCTTTCCCACTTGGCGCCGCGCCAGCCACAAAAATGGCCCTATGGCTGGAGATGGGTCCCACGCCCAAGGAGCCAGCAGGGAAAATTATGCCTTGTTCTAAGGCTCTTTGGGAACCGCTTGCGTAGACCCACAGACCTGGGGGCTGCAGGCTTTCCTGCTGCCTTCAGCCTCAAAACCACCCTTTCCCACTTGGCGCTGCGCCAGGCACAAAAATGGCCATATGGCTGGATATGGGTCCCACGCCCGAGGAGCCAGCAGGGAAAATTATGCCTTGTTCTAAAGCTCTTTGGGAATCGCTTGCGTAGACCCAAAAACCTGGGGGCTGCAGGCTTTCCTGCTGCCTTCAGCCTCAAAACCACCCTTTCCCACTTGGCGCCGCGGCAGCCACAAAAATGGCCCTATGGCTGGATATGTGTCCCAGGCCAAAAGAGCAAGCAGGGAAAACTATGCCTTGTTCTAAAGCTCTTTGGGATCCGCTTGCGTAGCCCTACAGACCTGGGGGCAGCGGGCTTTCCTGCTACCTTCAGCCTCGACACCACTCTCTCCTACTTGGCGCCGCGCCAGGCACAAAAATGGCCATATGGCTGGAGATGGGTCCCACGCCCAAGGAGCCAGCAGGGAAAACTATGCCTTGTTCTAAAGGTCTTTGGGAACTGCTTGCGTAGCCCCACAGACCTGGGGGCTGCAGGCTTTCCTGCTGCCTTCAGCCTCGACACCACCCTTTCCCACTTGGCGCCGCGCCAGGCACAAAAATGGCCGTACGGCTGGAGATGGGTCCCCCGCCCAAAGAGCCAGCAGGGAAAAATTATGCCTTGTTCTAAAGCTCTTTGGGAACCGCTTCCGTAGCCCCACAGACCTGGGGGCTGCGGGCTTTCCTGCTGCCTTCAGCCTCAAAACCACCCTTTCCCACTTGGCGCCGCGCCAGGCACAAAAATGGCCATATGGCTGGAGATGAGCCCCCGCCCAAGGAGCCAGCAGGGAAAACTATGCCTTGTTCTAAAGCTCTTTGGGAACCGCTTCCGTAGCCCCACAGACCTGGGGGCTGCAGGCTTTCCTGCTGCCTTCAGCCTCAAAACCACCCTTTCCCACTTGGCGCCGCGCCAGCCACAAAAATGGCCATATGGCTGGAGATGGGTCCCCCGCCCAAAGAGCCAGGAGGGAAAACTATGCCTTGTTCTAAAGCTCTTTGGGAACCGCTTCCGTAGCCCCACAGGCCTGGGGGCTGCGGGCTTTCCTGCTGCCTTCAGCCTCAAAACCACCCTTTCCCACTTGGCGCCGCGCCAGGCACAAAAATGGCCATATGGCTGGAGATGGGTCCCACGCCCAAAGAGCCAGCAGGGAAAACTTTGCCTTGTTCTAAAGCTCTTTGGGAACTGCTTGCGTAGACCCACAGACCTGGGGGCTGCAGGCTTTCCTGCTGCCTTCAGCCTCAAAACCACCCTTTCCCACTTGGCGCCGCGCCAGCCACAAAAATGGCCCTATGGCTGGAGATGTGTCCCAGGCCAAAAGAGCAAGCAGGGAAAACTATGCCTTGTTCTAAAGCTCTTTGGGAACCGCTTGCGTAGCCCCACAGACCTGGGGGCTGCGGGCTTTCCTGCTGCCTTCAGCCTCAAAACCACCCTTTCCCACTTGGTGCCGCGCCAGGCACAAAAATGGCCATATGGCTGGAGATGGGTCCCATGTCCAAAGAGCCAGCAGGGAAAACTATGCCTTGTTCTAAAGCTCTGCGGGAACCACTTGCGTAGCCCTACAGACCTGGGGGCAGCGGGCTTTCCTGCTACCTTCAGCCTCGACACCACCCTTTCCCACTTGGCGCCGCGCCAGCCACAAAAATGGCCATATGGCTGGAGATGGGTCCCCCGCCCAAAGAGCCAGCAGGGAAAACTATGCCTTGTTCTAAAGGTCTTTGGGAACTGCTTGCGTAGCCCCACAGACCTGGGGGCTGTGGGCTTTCCTGCTGCCTTCAGCCTCAAAACCACCCTTTCCCACTTGGCGCCGCGCCAGGCACCAAAATGGCCATATGGCTGGAAATGTGTCCCACGCCCGAGGAGCTAGCAGGGAAAATTATGCCTTGTTCTAAAGCTGTTTGGGAACCTCTTGCGTAGCCCCACAGACCTGGGGGCTGCAGGCTTTCCTGCTGCCTTCAGCCTCAAAACCACCCTTTCCCACTTGGCGCCGCGCCAGCCACAAAAATGGCCCTATGGCTGGATATGTGTCCCAGGCCAAAAGAGCAAGCAGGGAAAACTATGCCTTGTTCTAAAGCTCTTTGGGAACCGCCTGCGTAGCCTCACAGACCTGGGGGCTGCAGGCTTTCCTGCTGCCTTCAGCCTCAAAACCACCCTTTCCCACTTGGCGCCGCGCCAGGCACAAAAATGGCCATATGGCTGGAGATGGGTCCCATGTCCAAAGAGCCAGCAGGGAAAACTATGCCTTGTTCTAAAGCTCTGTGGGAACTGCTTGCGTAGCCCCACAGACCTGGGGGCTGCAGGCTTTCCTGCTGCCTTCAGCCTCAAAACAACCCTTTCCCACTTGGCGCCGCGCCAGGCACAAAAATGGCCATATGGCTGGTGATGGGTCCCCTGCCCAAAGAGCCAGGAGGGAAAACTATGCCTTGTTCTAAAGCTCTTTGGGAACTGCTTGCGTAGCCCCACAGACCTGGGGGCTGCAGGCTTTCCTGCTGCCTTCAGCCTCAAAACCACCCATTCCCACTTGGCGCCGTGCCAGGCACCAAAATGGCCATATGGCTGGAAATGTGTCCCACGCCCGAGGAGTTAGCAGGGAAAATTATGCCTTGTTCTAAAGCTCTTTGGGAACTGCTTGCTAGCCCCACAGACCTGGGGGCTGCAGGCTTTCCTGCTGCCTTCAGCCTCAAAACCACCCTTTCCCACTTGGCGCCGCGCCAGGCACAAAAATGGCCGTACGGCTGGAGATGGGTCCCCCGCCCAAAGAGCCAGCAGGGAAAAATTATGCCTTGTTCTAAAGCTCTTTGGGAACCGCTTCCGTAGCCCCACAGACCTGGGGGCTGCGGGCTTTCCTGCTGCCTTCAGCCTCAAAACCACCCTTTCCCACTTGGCGCCGCGCCATCCACAAAAATGGCCCTATGGCTGGATATGTGTCCCAGGCCAAAAGAGCCAGCAGGGAAAACTATGCCTTGTTCTAAAGCTCTTTGGGAACCGCTTGCGTAGCCCCACAGACCTGGGGGCTGCAGGCTTTCCTGCTGCCTTCAGCCTCAAAACCACCCTTTCCCACTTGGCGCCGCGCCAGGCACAAAAATGGCCATATGGCTGGAGATGAGCCCCCGCCCAAGGAGCCAGCAGGGAAAACTATGCCTTGTTCTAAAGCTCTTTGGGAACAGCTTGCGTAGCCCCACAGACCTGGGGGCTGCAGGCTTTCCTGCTGCCTTCAGCCTCAAAACTACCCTTTCCCACTTGGCGCCGCGCCAGGCACCAAAATGGCCATATGGCTGGAGATGGGTCCCCCGCCCAAAGAGCCAGGAGGGAAAACTATGCCTTGTTCTAAAGCTCTTTGGGAACCGCTTCCGTAGCCCCACAGACCTGGGGGCTGCGGGCTTTCCTGCTGCCTTCAGCCTCAAAACCACCCTTTCCCACTTGGCGCCGCGCCAGCCACAAAAATGGCCATATGGCTGGAGATGGGTCCCACGCCCAAAGAGCCAGCAGGGAAAACTTTGCCTTGTTCTAAAGCTCTTTGGGAACTGCTTGCGTAGACCCACAGACCTGGGGGCTGCAGGCTTTCCTGCTGCCTTCAGCCTCAAAACCACCCTTTCCCACTTGGCGCCGCGCCAGCCACAAAAATGGCCATATGGCTGGAGAGGGGTTTCACACACAAGGAGCCAGCAGGGAAAATTATGCCTTGTTCTAAAGCTCTTTGGGAACCGCTTGCGTAGACCCAAAAACCAGGGGGCTGCAGGCTTTCCTGCTGCCTTCAGCCTCAAAACCACCCTTTCCCACTTGGCGCCGCGCCAGCCACAAAAATGGCCCTATGGCTGGATATGTGTCCCAGGCCAAAAGAGCAAGCAGGGAAAACTATGCCTTGTTCTAAAGCTCTTTGGGAACCGCTTGCGTAGCCCCACAGACCTGGGGGCTGCGGGCTTTCCTGCTGCCTTCAGCCTCAAAACCACCCTTTCCCACTTGGCGCCGCGCAGGCACCAAAATGGCCATATGGCTGGAAATGTGTCCCACGCCAGAGGAGCTAGCAGGGAAAATTATGCCTTGTTCTAAAGCTGTTTGGGAACCTCTTGCGTAGCCCCACAGACCTGGGGGCTGCAGGCTTTCCTGCTGCCTTCAGCCTCAAAACCACCCTTTCCCATTAGTTGCCGCGCCAGCCACAAAAATGGCCCTATGCCTGGATATGTGTCCCAGGCCAAAAGAGCAAGCAGGGAAAACTATGCCTTGTTCTAAAGCTCTTTGGGAACCGCCTGCGTAGCCTCACAGACCTGGGGGCTGCAGGCTTTCCTGATGCCTTCAGCCTCAAAACCACCCTTTCCCACTTGGCGCCGCGCCAGGCACAAAAATGGCCATATGGCTGGAGATGAGCCCCCGCCCAAGGAGCCAGCAGGGAAAACTATGCCTTCTTCTAAAGCTCTTTGGGAACAGCTTGCGTAGCCCCACAGACCTGGGGGCTGCAGGCTTTCCTGCTGCCTTCAGCCTCAAAACCACCCTTTCCCACTAGGCGCCGCGCCAGCCACAAAAATGGCCATATGGCTGGAGATGGGTCCCCCGCCCAAAGAGCCAGCAGGGAAAACTATGCCTTCTTCTAAAGCTCTGTGGGAACTGCTTGCGTAGCCCCACAGACCTGGGGGCTGCAGGCTTTCCTGCTGCCTTCAGCCTCAAAACCACCCTTTCCCACTTGGCGCCGCGCCAGGCACAAAAATGGCCATATGGCTGGTGATGGGTCCCCTGCCCAAAGAGCCAGGAGGGAAAACTATGCCTTGTTCTAAAGCTCTTTGGGAACTGCTTGCGTAGCCCCACAGACCTGGGGGCTGCGGGCTTTCCTGCTGCCTTCAGCCTCAAAACCACCCATTCCCACTTGGCGCCGTGCCAGGCACCAAAATGGCCATACGGCTGGAAATGTGTCCCACGCCCGAGGAGTTAGCAGGGAAAATTATGCCTTGTTCTAAAGCTCTTTGGGAACCACTTGTGTAGCACCCACAGACCTGGGGGCTGCGGGCTTTCCTGCTGCCTTCAGCCTCAAAACCACCCTTTCCCACTTGGTGCCGCGCCAGGCACAAAAATGGCCATATGGCTGGAGATGGGTCCCACGCCCAAGGGGCCAGCAGGGAAAACTATGCCTTGTTCTAAAGGTCTTTGGGAACTGCTTGCGTAGCCCCACAGACCTGGGGGCTGCAGGCTTTCCTGCTGCCTTCAGCCTCAAAACCACCCTTTCCCACTTGGCGCCGCGCCAGGCACAAAAATGGCCGTACGGCTGGAGATGGGTCCCCCGCCCAAAGAGCCAGCAGGGAAAAATTATGCCTTGTTCTAAAGCTCTTTGGGAACCGCTTCCGTAGCCCCACAGACCTGGGGGCTGCGGGCTTTCCTGCTGCCTTCAGCCTCAAAACCACCCTTTCCCACTTGGCGCCGCGCCAGCCACAAAAATGGCCCTATGGCTGGATATGTGTCCCAGGCCAAAAGAGCAAGCAGGGAAAACTATGCCTTGTTCTAAAGCTCTTTGGGAAGCGCTTGCGTGGCCCCACAGACCTGGGGGCTGCGGGCTTTCCTGCTGCCTTCAGCCTCAAAACCACCCTTTCCCACTTGGCGCCGCGCCAGGCACAAAAATGGCCATATGGCTGGAGATGGGTCCCATGTCCAAAGAGCCAGCAGGGAAAAATATGCCTTGTTCTAAAGCTCTGCGGGAACCACTTGCGTAGCCCTACAGACCTGGGGGCAGCGGGCTTTCCTGCTACCTTCAGCCTCGACACCACTCTCTCCTACTTGGCGCCGCGCCAGGCACAAAAATGGCCATATGGCTGGAGATGGGTCCCACGCCCAAGGAGCCAGCAGGGAAAACTATGCCTTGTTCTAAAGGTCTTTGGGAACTGCTTGCGTAGCCCCACAGACCTGGGGGCTGCAGGCTTTCCTGCTGCCTTCAGCCTCAAAACCACCCTTTCCCACTTGGCGCCGCGCCAGGCACAAAAATGGCCATATGGCTGGAGATGGGTCCCACGCCCAAAGAGCCAGCAGGGAAAACTATGCCTTGTTCTAAAGCTCTGTGGGAACTGCTTGCGTAGCCCCACAGACCTGGGGGCTGCAGGCTTTCCTGCTGCCTTCAGCCTCAAAACCACCCATTCCCACTTGGCGCCGCGCCAGGCACCAAAATGGCCATACGGCTGGAAATGGGTCCCACGTCCAAGGAGCCAGCAGGGAAAATTATGCCTTGTTCTAAAGCTCTTTGGGAACCGCTTGTGTAGCCCCACAGACCTGGGGGCTGCGGGCTTTCCTGCTGCCTTCAGCCTCAAAACCACCCTTTCCCACTTGGCGCCGCGCCAGGCACAAAAATGGCCATATGGCTGGAGATGGGTCCCCCGCCCAAAGAGCCAGCAGGGAAAAATTATGCCTTGTTCTAAAGCTCTTTGGGAACTGCTTCCGTAGCCCCACAGACCTGGGGGCTGCGGGATTTCCTGCTGCCTTCAGCCTCAAAACCACCCTTTCCCACTTGGTGCCGCGCCAGCCACAAAAATGGCCCTATGGGTGGATATGGGTCCCACGCCCAAGGAGCCAGCAGGGAAAACTTTGCCTTGTTCTAAAGCTCTTTGGGAACTGCTTGCGTAGCCCCACAGACCTGGGGGCTGCAGGCTTTCCTGCTGCCTCCAGCCTCAAAAGCACCCTTTCCCACTTGGCGCCGCGCCAGCCACAAAAATGGCCCTATGGCTGGAGATGGGTCCCACGCCCAAGGAGCCAGCAGGGAAAATTATGCCTTGTTCTAAGGCTCTTTGGGAACCGCTTGCGTAGACCCACAGACCTGGGGGCTGCAGGCTTTCCTGCTGCCTTCAGCCTCAAAACCACCCTTTCCCACTTGGCGCTGCGCCAGGCACAAAAATGGCCATATGGCTGGATATGGGTCCCACGCCCGAGGAGCCAGCAGGGAAAATTATGCCTTGTTCTAAAGCTCTTTGGGAATCGCTTGCGTAGACCCAAAAACCTGGGGGCTGCAGGCTTTCCTGCTGCCTTCAGCCTCAAAACCACCCTTTCCCACTTGGCGCCGCGGCAGCCACAAAAATGGCCCTATGGCTGGATATGTGTCCCAGGCCAAAAGAGCAAGCAGGGAAAACTATGCCTTGTTCTAAAGCTCTTTGGGATCCGCTTGCGTAGCCCTACAGACCTGGGGGCAGCGGGCTTTCCTGCTACCTTCAGCCTCGACACCACTCTCTCCTACTTGGCGCCGCGCCAGGCACAAAAATGGCCATATGGCTGGAGATGGGTCCCACGCCCAAGGAGCCAGCAGGGAAAACTATGCCTTGTTCTAAAGGTCTTTGGGAACTGCTTGCGTAGCCCCACAGACCTGGGGGCTGCAGGCTTTCCTGCTGCCTTCAGCCTCGACACCACCCTTTCCCACTTGGCGCCGCGCCAGGCACAAAAATGGCCGTACGGCTGGAGATGGGTCCCCCGCCCAAAGAGCCAGCAGGGAAAAATTATGCCTTGTTCTAAAGCTCTTTGGGAACCGCTTCCGTAGCCCCACAGACCTGGGGGCTGCGGGCTTTCCTGCTGCCTTCAGCCTCAAAACCACCCTTTCCCACTTGGCGCCGCGCCAGGCACAAAAATGGCCATATGGCTGGAGATGAGCCCCCGCCCAAGGAGCCAGCAGGGAAAACTATGCCTTGTTCTAAAGCTCTTTGGGAACCGCTTCCGTAGCCCCACAGACCTGGGGGCTGCAGGCTTTCCTGCTGCCTTCAGCCTCAAAACCACCCTTTCCCACTTGGCGCCGCGCCAGCCACAAAAATGGCCATATGGCTGGAGATGGGTCCCCCGCCCAAAGAGCCAGGAGGGAAAACTATGCCTTGTTCTAAAGCTCTTTGGGAACCGCTTCCGTAGCCCCACAGGCCTGGGGGCTGCGGGCTTTCCTGCTGCCTTCAGCCTCAAAACCACCCTTTCCCACTTGGCGCCGCGCCAGGCACAAAAATGGCCATATGGCTGGAGATGGGTCCCACGCCCAAAGAGCCAGCAGGGAAAACTTTGCCTTGTTCTAAAGCTCTTTGGGAACTGCTTGCGTAGACCCACAGACCTGGGGGCTGCAGGCTTTCCTGCTGCCTTCAGCCTCAAAACCACCCTTTCCCACTTGGCGCCGCGCCAGCCACAAAAATGGCCCTATGGCTGGAGATGTGTCCCAGGCCAAAAGAGCAAGCAGGGAAAACTATGCCTTGTTCTAAAGCTCTTTGGGAACCGCTTGCGTAGCCCCACAGACCTGGGGGCTGCGGGCTTTCCTGCTGCCTTCAGCCTCAAAACCACCCTTTCCCACTTGGTGCCGCGCCAGGCACAAAAATGGCCATATGGCTGGAGATGGGTCCCATGTCCAAAGAGCCAGCAGGGAAAACTATGCCTTGTTCTAAAGCTCTGCGGGAACCACTTGCGTAGCCCTACAGACCTGGGGGCAGCGGGCTTTCCTGCTACCTTCAGCCTCGACACCACCCTTTCCCACTTGGCGCCGCGCCAGCCACAAAAATGGCCATATGGCTGGAGATGGGTCCCCCGCCCAAAGAGCCAGCAGGGAAAACTATGCCTTGTTCTAAAGGTCTTTGGGAACTGCTTGCGTAGCCCCACAGACCTGGGGGCTGTGGGCTTTCCTGCTGCCTTCAGCCTCAAAACCACCCTTTCCCACTTGGCGCCGCGCCAGGCACCAAAATGGCCATATGGCTGGAAATGTGTCCCACGCCCGAGGAGCTAGCAGGGAAAATTATGCCTTGTTCTAAAGCTGTTTGGGAACCTCTTGCGTAGCCCCACAGACCTGGGGGCTGCAGGCTTTCCTGCTGCCTTCAGCCTCAAAACCACCCTTTCCCACTTGGCGCCGCGCCAGCCACAAAAATGGCCCTATGGCTGGATATGTGTCCCAGGCCAAAAGAGCAAGCAGGGAAAACTATGCCTTGTTCTAAAGCTCTTTGGGAACCGCCTGCGTAGCCTCACAGACCTGGGGGCTGCAGGCTTTCCTGCTGCCTTCAGCCTCAAAACCACCCTTTCCCACTTGGCGCCGCGCCAGGCACAAAAATGGCCATATGGCTGGAGATGGGTCCCATGTCCAAAGAGCCAGCAGGGAAAACTATGCCTTGTTCTAAAGCTCTGTGGGAACTGCTTGCGTAGCCCCACAGACCTGGGGGCTGCAGGCTTTCCTGCTGCCTTCAGCCTCAAAACAACCCTTTCCCACTTGGCGCCGCGCCAGGCACAAAAATGGCCATATGGCTGGTGATGGGTCCCCTGCCCAAAGAGCCAGGAGGGAAAACTATGCCTTGTTCTAAAGCTCTTTGGGAACTGCTTGCGTAGCCCCACAGACCTGGGGGCTGCAGGCTTTCCTGCTGCCTTCAGCCTCAAAACCACCCATTCCCACTTGGCGCCGTGCCAGGCACCAAAATGGCCATATGGCTGGAAATGTGTCCCACGCCCGAGGAGTTAGCAGGGAAAATTATGCCTTGTTCTAAAGCTCTTTGGGAACTGCTTGCTAGCCCCACAGACCTGGGGGCTGCAGGCTTTCCTGCTGCCTTCAGCCTCAAAACCACCCTTTCCCACTTGGCGCCGCGCCAGGCACAAAAATGGCCGTACGGCTGGAGATGGGTCCCCCGCCCAAAGAGCCAGCAGGGAAAAATTATGCCTTGTTCTAAAGCTCTTTGGGAACCGCTTCCGTAGCCCCACAGACCTGGGGGCTGCGGGCTTTCCTGCTGCCTTCAGCCTCAAAACCACCCTTTCCCACTTGGCGCCGCGCCATCCACAAAAATGGCCCTATGGCTGGATATGTGTCCCAGGCCAAAAGAGCCAGCAGGGAAAACTATGCCTTGTTCTAAAGCTCTTTGGGAACCGCTTGCGTAGCCCCACAGACCTGGGGGCTGCAGGCTTTCCTGCTGCCTTCAGCCTCAAAACCACCCTTTCCCACTTGGCGCCGCGCCAGGCACAAAAATGGCCATATGGCTGGAGATGAGCCCCCGCCCAAGGAGCCAGCAGGGAAAACTATGCCTTGTTCTAAAGCTCTTTGGGAACAGCTTGCGTAGCCCCACAGACCTGGGGGCTGCAGGCTTTCCTGCTGCCTTCAGCCTCAAAACTACCCTTTCCCACTTGGCGCCGCGCCAGGCACCAAAATGGCCATATGGCTGGAGATGGGTCCCCCGCCCAAAGAGCCAGGAGGGAAAACTATGCCTTGTTCTAAAGCTCTTTGGGAACCGCTTCCGTAGCCCCACAGACCTGGGGGCTGCGGGCTTTCCTGCTGCCTTCAGCCTCAAAACCACCCTTTCCCACTTGGCGCCGCGCCAGCCACAAAAATGGCCATATGGCTGGAGATGGGTCCCACGCCCAAAGAGCCAGCAGGGAAAACTTTGCCTTGTTCTAAAGCTCTTTGGGAACTGCTTGCGTAGACCCACAGACCTGGGGGCTGCAGGCTTTCCTGCTGCCTTCAGCCTCAAAACCACCCTTTCCCACTTGGCGCCGCGCCAGCCACAAAAATGGCCATATGGCTGGAGAGGGGTTTCACACACAAGGAGCCAGCAGGGAAAATTATGCCTTGTTCTAAAGCTCTTTGGGAACCGCTTGCGTAGACCCAAAAACCAGGGGGCTGCAGGCTTTCCTGCTGCCTTCAGCCTCAAAACCACCCTTTCCCACTTGGCGCCGCGCCAGCCACAAAAATGGCCCTATGGCTGGATATGTGTCCCAGGCCAAAAGAGCAAGCAGGGAAAACTATGCCTTGTTCTAAAGCTCTTTGGGAACCGCTTGCGTAGCCCCACAGACCTGGGGGCTGCGGGCTTTCCTGCTGCCTTCAGCCTCAAAACCACCCTTTCCCACTTGGCGCCGCGCAGGCACCAAAATGGCCATATGGCTGGAAATGTGTCCCACGCCCGAGGAGCTAGCAGGGAAAATTATGCCTTGTTCTAAAGCTGTTTGGGAACCTCTTGCGTAGCCCCACAGACCTGGGGGCTGCAGGCTTTCCTGCTGCCTTCAGCCTCAAAACCACCCTTTCCCATTAGTTGCCGCGCCAGCCACAAAAATGGCCCTATGCCTGGATATGTGTCCCAGGCCAAAAGAGCAAGCAGGGAAAACTATGCCTTGTTCTAAAGCTCTTTGGGAACCGCCTGCGTAGCCTCACAGACCTGGGGGCTGCAGGCTTTCCTGATGCCTTCAGCCTCAAAACCACCCTTTCCCACTTGGCGCCGCGCCAGGCACAAAAATGGCCATATGGCTGGAGATGAGCCCCCGCCCAAGGAGCCAGCAGGGAAAACTATGCCTTCTTCTAAAGCTCTTTGGGAACAGCTTGCGTAGCCCCACAGACCTGGGGGCTGCAGGCTTTCCTGCTGCCTTCAGCCTCAAAACCACCCTTTCCCACTAGGCGCCGCGCCAGCCACAAAAATGGCCATATGGCTGGAGATGGGTCCCCCGCCCAAAGAGCCAGCAGGGAAAACTATGCCTTCTTCTAAAGCTCTGTGGGAACTGCTTGCGTAGCCCCACAGACCTGGGGGCTGCAGGCTTTCCTGCTGCCTTCAGCCTCAAAACCACCCTTTCCCACTTGGCGCCGCGCCAGGCACAAAAATGGCCATATGGCTGGTGATGGGTCCCCTGCCCAAAGAGCCAGGAGGGAAAACTATGCCTTGTTCTAAAGCTCTTTGGGAACTGCTTGCGTAGCCCCACAGACCTGGGGGCTGCGGGCTTTCCTGCTGCCTTCAGCCTCAAAACCACCCATTCCCACTTGGCGCCGTGCCAGGCACCAAAATGGCCATACGGCTGGAAATGTGTCCCACGCCCGAGGAGTTAGCAGGGAAAATTATGCCTTGTTCTAAAGCTCTTTGGGAACCACTTGTGTAGCACCCACAGACCTGGGGGCTGCGGGCTTTCCTGCTGCCTTCAGCCTCAAAACCACCCTTTCCCACTTGGTGCCGCGCCAGGCACAAAAATGGCCATATGGCTGGAGATGGGTCCCACGCCCAAGGGGCCAGCAGGGAAAACTATGCCTTGTTCTAAAGGTCTTTGGGAACTGCTTGCGTAGCCCCACAGACCTGGGGGCTGCAGGCTTTCCTGCTGCCTTCAGCCTCAAAACCACCCTTTCCCACTTGGCGCCGCGCCAGGCACAAAAATGGCCGTACGACTGGAGATGGGTCCCCCGCCCAAAGAGCCAGCAGGGAAAAATTATGCCTTGTTCTAAAGCTCTTTGGGAACCGCTTCCGTAGCCCCACAGACCTGGGGGCTGCGGGCTTTCCTGCTGCCTTCAGCCTCAAAACCACCCTTTCCCACTTGGCGCCGCGCCAGCCACAAAAATGGCCCTATGGCTGGATATGTGTCCCAGGCCAAAAGAGCAAGCAGGGAAAACTATGCCTTGTTCTAAAGCTCTTTGGGAAGCGCTTGCGTGGCCCCACAGACCTGGGGGCTGCGGGCTTTCCTGCTGCCTTCAGCCTCAAAACCACCCTTTCCCACTTGGCGCCGCGCCAGGCACAAAAATGGCCATATGGCTGGAGATGGGTCCCATGTCCAAAGAGCCAGCAGGGAAAAATATGCCTTGTTCTAAAGCTCTGCGGGAACCACTTGCGTAGCCCTACAGACCTGGGGGCAGCGGGCTTTCCTGCTACCTTCAGCCTCGACACCACTCTCTCCTACTTGGCGCCGCGCCAGGCACAAAAATGGCCATATGGCTGGAGATGGGTCCCACGCCCAAGGAGCCAGCAGGGAAAACTATGCCTTGTTCTAAAGGTCTTTGGGAACTGCTTGCGTAGCCCCACAGACCTGGGGGCTGCAGGCTTTCCTGCTGCCTTCAGCCTCAAAACCACCCTTTCCCACTTGGCGCCGCGCCAGGCACCAAAATGGCCATATGGCTGGAGATGAGCCCCCGCCCAAGGAGCCAGCAGGGAAAACTATGCCTTGTTCTAAAGCTCTTTGGGAACAGCTTGCGTAGCCCCACAGACCTGGGGGCTGCAGGCTTTCCTGCTGCCTTCAGCCTCAAAACCACCCTTTCCCACTTGGCGCCGCGCCAGGCACAAAAATGGCCATATGGCTGGAGATGGGTCCCCCGCCCAAAGAGCCAGCAGGGAAAACTATGCCTTGTTCTAAAGCTCTGTGGGAACTGCTTGCGTAGCCCCACAGACCTGGGGGCTGCAGGCTTTCCTGCTGCCTTCAGCCTCAAAACAACCCTTTCCCACTTGGCGCCGCGCCAGGCACAAAAATGGCCATATGGCTGGTGATGGGTCCCCTGCCCAAAGAGCCAGGAGGGAAAACTATGCCTTGTTCTAAAGCTCTTTGGGAACTGCTTGCGTAGCCCCACAGACCTGGGGGCTGCAGGCTTTCCTGCTGCCTTCAGCCTCAAAACCACCCATTCCCACTTGGCGCCGTGCCAGGCACCAAAATGGCCATACGGCTGGAAATGTGTCCCACGCCCGAGGAGCTAGCAGGGAAAATTATGCCTTGTTCTAAAGCTCTTTGGGAACCGCTTGCGTAGCCCCACAGACCTGGGGGCTGCAGGCTTTCCTGATGCCTTCAGCCTCAAAACCACCCTTTCCCGCTTGGCGCCGCGCCAGGCACAAAAATGGCCATACGGCTGGTGATGTGTCCCAGGCCCAAAGAGCCAGCAGGGAAAAATTATGCCTTGTTCTAAAGCTCTTTGGGAACCGCTTCCGTAGCCCCACAGACCTGGGGGCTGCGGGCTTTCCTGCTGCCTTCAGCCTCAAAACCACCCTTTCCCACTTGGCGCTGCGCCAGCCACAAAAATGGCCATACGGCTGGAGATGGGTCCCCCGCCCAAAGAGCAAGCAGGGAAAACTATGCCTTGTTCTAAAGCTCTTTGGGAACCGCTTCCGTAGCCCCACAGACCTTGGGGCTGCGGGCTTTCCTGCTGCCTTCAGCCTCAAAAACACCCTTTCCCACTTGGCGCTGCGCCAGGCACAAAAACGGCCATACGGCTGGAAATGGGTCCCACGACCAAAGAGCCAGCAGGGAAAATTATGCCTTGTTCTAAAGCTCTTTGGGAACCGCTTACGTAGCCCCACAGACCTGGGGGCTGCAGGCTTTCCTGCTGCCTTCAGCCTCAAAACCACCCTTTCCCACTTGGCGCCGCGCCAGCCACAAAAATGGCCATATGGCTGGAGAGGGGTTTCACACACAAGGAGCCAGCAGGGAAAATTATGCCTTGTTCTAAAGCTCTTTGGGAACCGCTTGCGTAGACCCAAAAACCTTGGGGCTGCAGGCTTTCCTGCTGCCTTCAGCCTCAAAACCACCCTTTCCCACTTGGCGCCGCGCCAGCCACAAAAATGGCCCTATGGCTGGATATGTGTCCCAGGCCAAAAGAGCAAGCAGGGAAAACTATGCCTTGTTCTAAAGCTCTTTGGGAACCGCTTGCGTAGCCCCACAGACCTGGGGGCTGCGGGCTTTCCTGCTGCCTTCAGCCTCAAAACCACCCTTTCCCACTTGGTGCCGCGCCAGGCACAAAAATGGCCATATGGCTGGAGATGGGTCCCATGTCCAAAGAGCCAGCAGGGAAAACTATGCCTTGTTCTAAAGCTCTGCGGGAACCACTTGCGTAGCCCTACAGACCTGGGGGCAGCGGGCTTTCCTGCTACCTTCAGCCTCGACACCACCCTTTCCCACTTGGCGCCACGCCAGCCACAAAAATGGCCATATGGCTGGAGATGGGTCCCACGCCCAAAGAGCCAGCAGGGAAAACTATGCCTTGTTCTAAAGCTCTGTGGGAACTGCTTGCGTAGCCCCACAGACCTGGGGGCTGCGGGCTTTCCTGCTGCCTTCAGCCTCAAAACCACCCTTTCCCACTTGGCGCCGCGCCAGGCACCAAAATGGCCATATGGCTGGAAATGTGTCCCACGCCCGAGGAGCTAGCAGGGAAAATTATGCCTTGTTCTAAAGCTCTTTGGGAACAGCTTGCGTAGCCCCACAGACCTGGGGGCTGCGGGCTTTCCTGCTGCCTTCAGCCTCAAAACCACCCTTTCCCACTTGGTGCCGCGCCAGGCACAAAAATGGCCATATGGCTGGAGATGGGTCCCACGCCCAAGGGGCCAGCAGGGAAAACTATGCCTTGTTCTAAAGGTCTTTGGGAACTGCTTGCGTAGCCCCACAGACCTGGGGGCTGCAGGCTTTCCTGCTGCCTTCAGCCTCAAAACCACCCTTTCCCACTTGGCGCCGCGCCAGGCACAAAAATGGCCGTACGGCTGGAGATGGGTCCCCCGCCCAAAGAGCCAGCAGGGAAAAATTATGCCTTGTTCTAAAGCTCTTTGGGATCCGCTTGCGTGGCCCCACAGACCTGGGGGCTGCGGGCTTTCCTGCTGCCTTCAGCCTCAAAACCACCCTTTCCCACTTGGCGCCACGCCACGCACAAAAATGGCCATATGGCTGGAGATGGGTCCCATGTCCAAAGAGCCAGCAGGGAAAAATATGCCTTGTTCTAAAGCTCTGCGGGAACCACTTGCGTAGCCCTACAGACCTGGGGGCAGCGGGCTTTCCTGCTACCTTCAGCCTCGACACCACTCTCTCCTACTTGGCGCCGCGCCAGGCACAAAAATGGCCATATGGCTGGAGATGGGTCCCACGCCCAAGGAGCCAGCAGGGAAAACTATGCCTTGTTCTAAAGGTCTTTGGGAACTGCTTGCGTAGCCCCACAGACCTGGGGGCTGCAGGCTTTCCTGCTGCCTTCAGCCTCGACACCACCCTTTCCCACTTGGCGCCGCGCCAGGCACAAAAATGGCCGTACGGCTGGAGATGGGTCCCCCGCCCAAAGAGCCAGCAGGGAAAAATTATGCCTTGTTCTAAAGCTCTTTGGGAACCGCTTCCGTAGCCCCACAGACCTGGGGGCTGCGGGCTTTCCTGCTGCCTTCAGCCTCAAAACCACCCTTTCCCACTTGGCGCCGCGCCAGCCACAAAAATGGCCCTATGGCTGGATATGTGTCCCAGGCCAAAAGAGCAAGCAGGGAAAACTATGCCTTGTTCTAAAGCTCTTTGGGAAGCGCTTGCGTAGCCCCACAGACCTGGGGGCTGCGGGCTTTCCTGCTGCCTTCAGCCTCAAAACCACCCTTTCCCACTTGGCGCCGTGCCAGGCACAAAAATGGCCATATGGCTGGAGATGGGTCCCATGTCCAAAGAGCCAGCAGGGAAAAATATGCCTTGTTCTAAAGCTCTGCGGGAACCACTTGCGTAGCCCTACAGACCTGGGGGCAGCGGGCTTTCCTGCTACCTTCAGCCTCGACACCACCCTTTCCCACTTGGCGCCGCGCCAGCCACAAAAATGGCCATATGGCTGGAGATGGGTCCCCCGCCCAAAGAGCCAGCAGGGAAAACTATGCCTTGTTCTAAAGCTCTGTGGGAACTGCTTGCGTAGCCCCACAGACCTGGGGGCTGCGGGCTTTCCTGCTGCCTTCAGCCTCAAAACCACCCTTTCCCACTTGGCGCCGCGCCAGGCACCAAAATGGCCATACGGCTGGAGATGAGCCCCCGCCCAAGGAGCCAGCAGGGAAAACTATGCCTTGTTCTAAAGCTCTTTGGGAACAGCTTGCGTAGCCCCACAGACCTGGGGGCTGCAGGCTTTCCTGCTGCCTTCAGCCTCAAAACCACCCTTTCCCACTTGGCGCCGCGCCAGGCACAAAAATGGCCATATGGCTGGAGATGGGTCCCCCGCCCAAAGAGCCAGCAGGGAAAACTATGCCTTGTTCTAAAGCTCTGTGGGAACTGCTTGCGTAGCCCCACAGACCTGGGGGCTGCAGGCTTTCCTGCTGCCTTCAGCCTCAAAACAACCCTTTCCCACTTGGCGCCGCGCCAGGCACAAAAATGGCCATATGGCTGGTGATGGGTCCCCTGCCCAAAGAGCCAGGAGGGAAAACTATGCCTTGTTCTAAAGCTCTTTGGGAACTGCTTGCGTAGCCCCACAGACCTGGGGGCTGCAGGCTTTCCTGCTGCCTTCAGCCTCAAAACCACCCATTCCCACTTGGCGCCGTGCCAGGCACCAAAATGGCCATACGGCTGGAAATGTGTCCCACGCCCGAGGAGTTAGCAGGGAAAATTATGCCTTGTTCTAAAGCTCTTTGGGAACAGCTTGCGTAGCCCCACAGACCTGGGGGCTGCGGGCTTTCCTGCTGCCTTCAGCCTCAAAACCACCCTTTCCCACTTGGTGCCGCGCCAGGCACAAAAATGGCCATATGGCTGGAGATGGGTCCCACGCCCAAGGGGCCAGCAGGGAAAACTATGCCTTGTTCTAAAGGTCTTTGGGAACTGCTTGCGTAGCCCCACAGACCTGGGGGCTGCAGGCTTTCCTGCTGCCTTCAGCCTCGACACCACCCTTTCCCACTTGGCGCCGCGCCAGGCACAAAAATGGCCGTACGGCTGGAGATGGGTCCCCCGCCCAAAGAGCCAGCAGGGAAAAATTATGCCTTGTTCTAAAGCTCTTTGGGAACCGCTTCCGTAGCCCCACAGACCTGGGGGCTGCGGGCTTTCCTGCTGCCTTCAGCCTCAAAACCACCCTTTCCCACTTGGCGCCGCGCCAGCCACAAAAATGGCCCTATGGCTGGATATGTGTCCCAGGCCAAAAGAGCAAGCAGGGAAAACTATGCCTTGTTCTAAAGCTCTTTGGGAACCGCTTGCGTAGCCCCACAGACCTGGGGGCTGCAGGCTTTCCTGCTGCCTTCAGCCTCAAAACCACCCTTTCCCACTTGGCGCCGCGCCAGGCACAAAAATGGCCATATGGCTGGAGATGAGCCCCCGCCCAAGGAGCCAGCAGGGAAAACTATGCCTTGTTCTAAAGCTCTTTGGGAACAGCTTGCGTAGCCCCACAGACCTGGGGGCTGCAGGCTTTCCTGCTGCCTTCAGCCTCAAAACCACCCTTTCCCACTTGGCGCCGCGCCAGGCACCAAAATGGCCATATGGCTGGAGATGGGTCCCCCGCCCAAAGAGCCAGCAGGGAAAACTATGCCTTGTTCTAAAGCTCTGTGGGAACTGCTTGCGTAGCCCCACAGACCTGGGGGCTGCGGGCTTTCCTGCTGCCTTCAGCCTCAAAACCACCCATTCCCACTTGGCGCCGCGCCAGGCACCAAAATGGCCATACGGCTGGAAATGGGTCCCACGTCCAAGGAGCTAGCAGGGAAAATTATGCCTTGTTCTAAAGCTCTTTGGGAACCGCTTGTGTAGCCCCACAGACCTGGGGGCTGCGGGCTTTCCTGCTGCCTTCAGCCTCAAAACCACCCTTTCCCACTTGGCGCCGCGCCAGGCACAAAAATGGCCATATGGCTGGAGATGGGTCCCCCGCCCAAAGAGCCAGCAGGGAAAACTATGCCTTGTTCTAAAGGTCTTTGGGAACTGCTTGCGTAGCCCCACAGACCTGGGGGCTGCGGGCTTTCCTGCTGCCTTCAGCCTCAAAACCACCCTTTCCCACTTGGCGCCGCGCCAGGCACCAAAATGGCCATATGGCTGGAAATGTGTCCCACGCCCGAGGAGCTAGCAGGGAAAATTATGCCTTGTTCTAAAGCTCTTTGGGAACCGCTTCCGTAGCCCCACAGACCTTGGGGCTGCGGGCTTTCCTGCTGCCTTCAGCCTCAAAAACACCCTTTCCCACTTGGCGCTGCGCCAGGCACAAAAACGGCCATACGGCTGGAAATGGGTCCCACGACCAAAGAGCCAGCAGGGAAAATTATGCCTTGTTCTAAAGCTCTTTGGGAACCGCTTACGTAGCCCCACAGACCTGGGGGCTGCAGGCTTTCCTGCTGCCTTCAGCCTCAAAACCACCCTTTCCCACTTGGCGCCGCGCCAGCCACAAAAATGGCCATATGGCTGGAGAGGGGTTTCACACACAAGGAGCCAGCAGGGAAAATTATGCCTTGTTCTAAAGCTCTTTGGGAACCGCTTGCGTAGACCCACAGACCTGGGGGCTGCGGGCTTTCCTGCTGCCTTCAGCCTCAAAACCACCCTTTCCCACTTGGCGCCGCGCCAGGCACCAAAATGGCCATATGGCTGGAAATGTGTCCCAGGCCAAAAGAGCAAGCAGGGAAAACTATGCCTTGTTCTAAAGCTCTTTGGGAAGCGCTTGCGTAGACCCACAGACCTGGGGGCTGCGGGCTTTCCTGCTGCCTTCAGCCTCAAAACCACCCTTTCCCACTTGGCGCCGCGCCAGGCACCAAAATGGCCATATGGCTGGAAATGTGTCCCACGCCCGAGGAGCTAGCAGGGAAAATTATGCCTTGTTCTAAAGCTGTTTGGGAACCTCTTGCGTAGCCCCACAGACCTGGGGGCTGCAGGCTTTCCTGCTGCCTTCAGCCTCAAAACCACCCTTTCCCACTTGGCGCCGCGCCAGCCACAAAAATGGCCCTATGGCTGGATATGTGTCCCAGGCCAAAAGAGCAAGCAGGGAAAACTATGCCTTGTTCTAAAGCTCTTTGGGAACCGCTTGCGTAGCCCCACAGACCTGGGGGCTGCGGGCTTTCCTGCTGCCTTCAGCCTCAAAACCACCCTTTCCCACTTGGTGCCGCGCCAGGCACAAAAATGGCCATATGGCTGCAGATGGGTCCCATGTCCAAAGAGCCAGCAGGGAAAACTATGCCTTGTTCTAAAGCTCTGCGGGAACCACTTGCGTAGCCCTACAGACCTGGGGGCAGCGGGCTTTCCTGCTACCTTCAGCCTCGACACCACCCTTTCCCACTTGGCGCCGCGCCAGCCACAAAAATGGCCATATGGCTGGAGATGGGTCCCACGCCCAAAGAGCCAGCAGGGAAAACTATGCCTTGTTCTAAAGCTCTGTGGGAACTGCTTGCGTAGCCCCACAGACCTGGGGGCTGCGGGCTTTCCTGCTGCCTTCAGCCTCAAAACCACCCTTTCCCACTTGGCGCCGCGCCAGGCACCAAAATGGCCATATGGCTGGAAATGTGTCCCACGCCCGAGGAGCTAGCAGGGAAAATTATGCCTTGTTCTAAAGCTCTTTGGGAACAGCTTGCGTAGCCCCACAGACCTGGGGGCTGCGGGCTTTCCTGCTGCCTTCAGCCTCAAAACCACCCTTTCCCACTTGGTGCCGCGCCAGGCACAAAAATGGCCATATGGCTGGAGATGGGTCCCACGCCCAGGGGGCCAGCAGGGAAAACTATGCCTTGTTCTAAAGGTCTTTGGGAACTGCTTGCGTAGCCCCACAGACCTGGGGGCTGCAGGCTTTCCTGCTGCCTTCAGCCTCGACACCACCCTTTCCCACTTGGCGCCGCGCCAGGCACAAAAATGGCCGTACGGCTGGAGATGGGTCCCCCGCCCAAAGAGCCAGCAGGGAAAAATTATGCCTTGTTCTAAAGCTCTTTGGGATCCGCTTGCGTGGCCCCACAGACCTGGGGGCTGCGGGCTTTCCTGCTGCCTTCAGCCTCAAAACCACCCTTTCCCACTTGGCGCCGCGCCAGGCACAAAAATGGCCATATGGCTGGAGATGGGTCCCATGTCCAAAGAGCCAGCAGGGAAAAATATGCCTTGTTCTAAAGCTCTGCGGGAACCACTTGCGTAGCCCTACAGACCTGGGGGCAGCGGGCTTTCCTGCTACCTTCAGCCTCGACACCACTCTCTCCTACTTGGCGCCGCGCCAGGCACAAAAATGGCCATATGGCTGGAGATGGGTCCCACGCCCAAGGAGCCAGCAGGGAAAACTATGCCTTGTTCTAAAGGTCTTTGGGAACTGCTTGCGTAGCCCCACAGACCTGGGGGCTGCAGGCTTTCCTGCTGCCTTCAGCCTCGACACCACCCTTTCCCACTTGGCGCCACGCCAGGCACAAAAATGGCCGTACGGCTGGAGATGGGTCCCCCGCCCAAAGAGCCAGCAGGGAAAAATTATGCCTTGTTCTAAAGCTCTTTGGGAACCGCTTCCGTAGCCCCACAGACCTGGGGGCTGCGGGCTTTCCTGCTGCCTTCAGCCTCAAAACCACCCTTTCCCACTTGGCGCCGCGCCAGCCACAAAAATGGCCCTATGGCTGGATATGTGTCCCAGGCCAAAAGAGCAAGCAGGGAAAACTATGCCTTGTTCTAAAGCTCTTTGGGAAGCGCTTGCGTAGCCCCACAGACCTGGGGGCTGCGGGCTTTCCTGCTGCCTTCAGCCTCAAAACCACCCTTTCCCACTTGGCGCCGCGCCAGGCACAAAAATGGCCATATGGCTGGAGATGGGTCCCATGTCCAAAGAGCCAGCAGGGAAAACTATGCCTTGTTCTAAAGCTCTGCGGGAACCACTTGCGTAGCCCTACAGACCTGGGGGCAGCGGGCTTTCCTGCTACCTTCAGCCTCGACACCACCCTTTCCCACTTGGCGCCGCGCCAGCCACAAAAATGGCCATATGGCTGGAGATGGGTCCCCCGCCCAAAGAGCCAGCAGGGAAAAATTATGCCTTGTTCTAAAGCTCTTTGGGAACCGCTTCCGTAGCCCCACAGACCTGGGGGCTGCAGGCTTTCCTGCTGCCTTCAGCCTCAAAACCACCCTTTCCCACTTGGCGCCGCGCCAGGCACAAAAATGGCCATATGGCTGGAGATGGGTCCCCCGCCCAAAGAGCCAGCAGGGAAAACTATGCCTTGTTCTAAAGCTCTGTGGGAACTGCTTGCGTAGCCCCACAGACCTGGGGGCTGCAGGCTTTCCTGCTGCCTTCAGCCTCAAAACCACCCTTTCCCACTTGGCGCCGCGCCAGCCACAAAAATGGCCCTATGGCTGGATATGTGTCCCAGGCCAAAAGAGCAAGCAGGGAAAACTATGCCTTGTTCTAAAGCTCTTTGGGAACCGCTTGCGTAGCCCCACAGACCTGGGGGCTGCAGGCTTTCCTGCTGCCTTCAGCCTCAAAACCACCCTTTCCCACTTGGCGCCGCGCCAGGCACAAAAATGGCCATATGGCTGGAGATGAGCCCCCGCACAAGGAGCCAGCAGGGAAAACTATGCCTTGTTCTAAAGCTCTGTGGGAACTGCTTGCGTAGCCCCACAGACCTGGGGGCTGCGGGCTTTCCTGCTGCCTTCAGCCTCAAAACCACCCATTCCCACTTGGCGCCGCGCCAGGCACCAAAATGGCCATACGGCTGGAAATGGGTCCCACGTCCAAGGAGCTAGCAGGGAAAATTATGCCTTGTTCTAAAGCTCTTTGGGAACCGCTTGTGTAGCCCCACAGACCTGGGGGCTGCGGGCTTTCCTGCTGCCTTCAGCCTCAAAACCACCCTTTCCCACTTGGCGCCGCGCCAGGCACAAAAATGGCCATATGGCTGGAGATGGGTCCCCCGCCCAAAGAGCCAGCAGGGAAAAATTATGCCTTGTTCTAAAGGTCTTTGGGAACTGCTTCCGTAGCCCCACAGACCTGGGGGCTGCGGGCTTTCCTGCTGCCTTCAGCCTCAAAACCACCCTTTCCCACTTGGCGCCGCGCCAGGCACCAAAATGGCCATATGGCTGGAAATGTGTCCCACGCCCGAGGAGCTAGCAGGGAAAATTATGCCTTGTTCTAAAGCTCTTTGGGAACCGCTTGCGTAGCCCCACAAACCTGGGGGCTGCAGGCTTTCCTGATGCCTTCAGCCTCAAAACCACCCTTTCCCGCTTGGCGCCGCGCCAGGCACAAAAATGGCCATACGGCTGGTGATGTGTCCCAGGCCCAAAGAGCCAGCAGGGAAAAATTATGCCTTGTTCTAAAGCTCTTTGGGAACCGCTTCCGTAGCCCCACAGACCTGGGGGCTGCGGGCTTTCCTGCTGCCTTCAGCCTCAAAACCACCCTTTCCCACTTGGCGCTGCGCCAGCCACAAAAATGGCCATACGGCTGGAGATGGGTCCCCCGCCCAAAGAGCAAGCAGGGAAAACTCTGCCTTGTTCTAAAGCTCTTTGGGAACCGCTTGCGTAGCCCCACAGACCTGGGGGCTGCGGGCTTTCCTGCTGCCTTCAGCCTCAAAACCACCCTTTCCCACTTGGCGCTGCGCCAGCCACAAAAACGGCCATACGGCTGGAAATGGGTCCCACGACCAAAGAGCCAGCAGGGAAAATTATGCCTTGTTCTAAAGCTCTTTGGGAACCGCTTACGTAGCCCCACAGACCTGGGGGCTGCAGGCTTTCCTGCTGCCTTCAGCCTCAAAACCACCCTTTCCCACTTGGCGCCGCGCCACGCACAAAAATGGCCATATGGCTGGTGATGGGTCCCCTGCCCAAAGAGCCAGGAGGGAAAACTATGCCTTGTTCTAAAGCTCTTTGGGAACCTCTTGCGTAGCCCCACAGACCTGGGGGCTGCAGGCTTTCCTGCTGCCTTCAGCCTCAAAACCACCCATTCCCTTTGGCGCCGTGCCAGGCACCAAAATGGCCATACGGCTGGAAATGGGTCCCACGCCCGAGGAGTTAGCAGGGAAAATTATGCCTTGTTCTAAAGCTCTTTGGGAACAGCTTGCGTAGCCCCACAGACCTGGGGGCTGCGGGCTTTCCTGCTGCCTTCAGCCTCAAAACCATCCTTTCCCACTTGGTGCCGCGCCAGGCACAAAAATGGCCATATGGCTGGAGATGGGTCCCACGCCCAAGGAGCCAGCAGGGAAAACTATGCCTTGTTCTAAAGGTCTTTGGGAACTGCTTGCGTAGACCCACAGACCTGGGGGCTGCAGGCTTTCCTGCTGCCTTCAGCCTCGACACCACCCTTTCCCACTTGGCGCCGCGCCAGGCACAAAAATGGCCGTACGGCTGGAGATGGGTCCCACGCCCAAAGAGCCAGCAGGGAAAAATTATGCCTTGTTCTAAAGCTCTTTGGGAACCGCTTCCGTAGCCCCACAGACCTGGGGGCTGCGGGCTTTCCTGCTGCCTTCAGCCTCAAAACCACCCTTTCCCACTTGGCGCCGCGCCAGCCACAAAAATGGCCCTATGGCTGGATATGTGTCCCAGGCCAAAAGAGCAAGCAGGGAAAACTATGCCTTGTTCTAAAGCTCTTTGGGAACCGCTTGCGTAGGCCCACAGACCTGGGGGCTGCAGGCTTTCCTGCTGCCTTCAGCCTCAAAACCACCCTTTCCCACTTGGCGCCGCGCCAGGCACAAAAATGGCCATATGGCTGGAGATGAGCCCCCGCCCAAGGAGCCAGCAGGGAAAACTATGCCTTGTTCTAAAGCTCTTTGGGAACAGCTTGCGTAGACCCACAGACCTGGGGGCTGCAGGCTTTCCTGCTGCCTTCAGCCTCAAAACCACCCTTTCCCACTTGGCGCCGCGCCAGGCACAAAAATGGCCATATGGCTGGAGATGGGTCCCCCGCCCAAAGAGCCAGCAGGGAAAACTATGCCTTGTTCTAAAGCTCTGTGGGAACTGCTTGCGTAGCCCCACAGACCTGGGGGCTGCAGGCTTTCCTGATGCCTTCAGCCTCAAAACCACCCATTCCCACTTGGCGCCGCGCCAGGCACCAAAATGGCCATACGGCTGGAAATGGGTCCCACGTCCAAGGAGCTAGCAGGGAAAATTATGCCTTGTTCTAAAGCTCTTTGGGAACCGCTTGTGTAGCCCCACAGACCTGGGGGCTGCGGGCTTTCCTGCTGCCTTCAGCCTCAAAACCACCCTTTCCCACTTGGCGCCGCGCCAGGCACAAAAATGGCCATATGGCTGGAGATGGGTCCCCCGCCCAAAGAGCCAGCAGGGAAAAATTATGCCTTGTTCTAAAGGTCTTTGGGAACTGCTTCCGTAGCCCCACAGACCTGGGGGCTGCGGGCTTTCCTGCTGCCTTCAGCCTCAAAACCACCCTTTCCCACTTGGCGCCGCGCCAGGCACCAAAATGGCCATATGGCTGGAAATGTGTCCCACGCCCGAGGAGCTAGCAGGGAAAATTATGCCTTGTTCTAAAGCTCTTTGGGAACCGCTTGCGTAGCCCCACAAACCTGGGGGCTGCAGGCTTTCCTGCTGCCTTCAGCCTCAAAACCACCCTTTCCCACTTGGCGCCGCGCCAGGCACAAAAATGGCCATACGGCTGGTGATGTGTCCCAGGCCCAAAGAGCCAGCAGGGAAAAATTATGCCTTGTTCTAAAGCTCTTTGGGAACCGCTTCCGTAGCCCCACAGACCTGGGGGCTGCGGGCTTTCCTGCTGCCTTCAGCCTCAAAACCACCCTTTCCCACTTGGCGCTGCGCCAGCCACAAAAATGGCCATACGGCTGGAGATGGGTCCCCCGCCCAAAGAGCAAGCAGGGAAAACTCTGCCTTGTTCTAAAGCTCTTTGGGAACCGCTTGCGTAGCCCCACAGACCTGGGGGCTGCGGGCTTTCCTGCTGCCTTCAGCCTCAAAACCACCCTTTCCCACTTGGCGCTGCGCCAGCCACAAAAACGGCCATACGGCTGGAAATGGGTCCCACGACCAAAGAGCCAGCAGGGAAAATTATGCCTTGTTCTAAAGCTCTTTGGGAACCGCTTACGTAGCCCCACAGACCTGGGGGCTGCAGGCTTTCCTGCTGCCTTCAGCCTCAAAACCACCCTTTCCCACTTGGCGCCGCGCCACGCACAAAAATGGCCATATGGCTGGTGATGGGTCCCCTGCCCAAAGAGCCAGGAGGGAAAACTATGCCTTGTTCTAAAGCTCTTTGGGAACCTCTTGCGTAGCCCCACAGACCTGGGGGCTGCAGGCTTTCCTGCTGCCTTCAGCCTCAAAACCACCCATTCCCATTGGCGCCGTGCCAGGCACCAAAATGGCCATACGGCTGGAAATGGGTCCCACGCCCGAGGAGTTAGCAGGGAAAATTATGCCTTGTTCTAAAGCTCTTTGGGAACCGCTTGCGTAGCCCCACAGACCTGGGGGCTGCGGGCTTTCCTGCTGCCTTCAGCCTCAAAACCATCCTTTCCCACTTGGTGCCGCGCCAGGCACAAAAATGGCCATATGGCTGGAGATGGGTCCCACGCCCAAGGAGCCAGCAGGGAAAACTATGCCTTGTTCTAAAGGTCTTTGGGAACTGCTTGCGTAGACCCACAGACCTGGGGGCTGCAGGCTTTCCTGCTGCCTTCAGCCTCAAAACCACCCTTTCCCACTTGGCGCCGCGCCAGGCACAAAAATGGCCGTACGGCTGGAGATGGGTCCCACGCCCAAAGAGCCAGCAGGGAAAAATTATGCCTTGTTCTAAAGCTCTTTGGGAACCGCTTCCGTAGCCCCACAGACCTGGGGGCTGCGGGCTTTCCTGCTGCCTTCAGCCTCAAAACCACCCTTTCCCACTTGGCGCCGCGCCAGCCACAAAAATGGCCCTATGGCTGGATATGTGTCCCAGGCCAAAAGAGCAAGCAGGGAAAACTATGCCTTGTTCTAAAGCTCTTTGGGAACCGCTTGCGTAGCCCCACAGACCTGGGGGCTGCAGGCTTTCCTGCTGCCTTCAGCCTCAAAACCACCCTTTCCCACTTGGCGCCGCGCCAGGCACAAAAATGGCCATATGGCTGGAGATGAGCCCCCGCCCAAGGAGCCAGCAGGGAAAACTATGCCTTGTTCTAAAGCTCTTTGGGAACAGCTTGCGTAGACCCACAGACCTGGGGGCTGCAGGCTTTCCTGCTGCCTTCAGCCTCAAAACCACCCTTTCCCACTTGGCGCCGCGCCAGGCACAAAAATGGCCATATGGCTGGAGATGGGTCCCCCGCCCAAAGAGCCAGCAGGGAAAACTATGCCTTGTTCTAAAGCTCTGTGGGAACTGCTTGCGTAGCCCCACAGACCTGGGGGCTGCAGGCTTTCCTGCTGCCTTCAGCCTCAAAACCACCCTTTCCCACTTGGCGCCGCGCCAGCCACAAAAATGGCCCTATGGCTGGATATGTGTCCCAGGCCAAAAGAGCAAGCAGGGAAAACTATGCCTTGTTCTAAAGCTCTTTGGGAACCGCTTGCGTAGCCCCACAGACCTGGGGGCTGCAGGCTTTCCTGCTGCCTTCAGCCTCAAAACCACCCTTTCCCACTTGGCGCCGCGCCAGGCACAAAAATGGCCATATGGCTGGAGATGAGCCCCCGCCCAAGGAGCCAGCAGGGAAAACTATGCCTTGTTCTAAAGCTCTTTGGGAACAGCTTGCGTAGCCCCACAGACCTGGGGGCTGCAGGCTTTCCTGCTGCCTTCAGCCTCAAAACCACCCTTTCCCACTTGGCGCCGCGCCAGCCACAAAAATGGCCATATGGCTGGAGATGGGTCCCCCGCCCAAAGAGCCAGCAGGGAAAACTATGCCTTGTTCTAAAGCTCTGTGGGAACTGCTTGCGTAGCCCCACAGACCTGGGGGCTGCGGGCTTTCCTGCTGCCTTCAGCCTCAAAACCACCCATTCCCACTTGGCGCCGCGCCAGGCACCAAAATGGCCATACGGCTGGAAATGGGTCCCACGTCCAAGGAGCTAGCAGGGAAAATTATGCCTTGTTCTAAAGCTCTTTGGGAACCGCTTGTGTAGCCCCACAGACCTGGGGGCTGCGGGCTTTCCTGCTGCCTTCAGCCTCAAAACCACCCTTTCCCACTTGGCGCCGCGCCAGGCACAAAAATGGCCATATGGCTGGAGATGGGTCCCCCGCCCAAAGAGCCAGCAGGGAAAAATTATGCCTTGTTCTAAAGGTCTTTGGGAACTGCTTGCGTAGCCCCACAGACCTGGGGGCTGCGGGCTTTCCTGCTGCCTTCAGCCTCAAAACCACCCTTTCCCACTTGGCGCCGCGCCAGGCACCAAAATGGCCATATGGCTGGAAATGTGTCCCACGCCCGAGGAGCTAGCAGGGAAAATTATGCCTTGTTCTAAAGCTCTTTGGGAACCGCTTGCGTAGCCCCACAGACCTGGGGGCTGCAGGCTTTCCTGATGCCTTCAGCCTCAAAACCACCCTTTCCCGCTTGGCGCCGCGCCAGGCACAAAAATGGCCATACGGCTGGTGATGTGTCCCAGGCCCAAAGAGCCAGCAGGGAAAAATTATGCCTTGTTCTAAAGCTCTTTGGGAACCGCTTCCGTAGCCCCACAGACCTGGGGGCTGCGGGCTTTCCTGCTGCCTTCAGCCTCAAAACCACCCTTTCCCACTTGGCGCTGCGCCAGCCACAAAAATGGCCATACGGCTGGAGATGGGTCCCCCGCCCAAAGAGCAAGCAGGGAAAACTATGCCTTGTTCTAAAGCTCTTTGGGAACCGCTTCCGTAGCCCCACAGACCTGGGGGCTGCGGGCTTTCCTGCTGCCTTCAGCCTCAAAACCACCCTTTCCCACTTGGCGCTGCGCCAGCCACAAAAACGGCCATACGGCTGGAAATGGGTCCCACGACCAAAGAGCCAGCAGGGAAAATTATGCCTTGTTCTAAAGCTCTTTGGGAACCGCTTACGTAGCCCCACAGACCTGGGGGCTGCAGGCTTTCCTGCTGCCTTCAGCCTCAAAACCACCCTTTCCCACTTGGCGCCGCGCCACGCACAAAAATGGCCATATGGCTGGTGATGGGTCCCCTGCCCAAAGAGCCAGGAGGGAAAACTATGCCTTGTTCTAAAGCTCTTTGGGAACCTCTTGCGTAGCCCCACAGACCTGGGGGCTGCAGGCTTTCCTGCTGCCTTCAGCCTCAAAACCACCCATTCCCACTTGGCGCCGTGCCAGGCACCAAAATGGCCATACGGCTGGAAATGGGTCCCACGCCCGAGGAGTTAGCAGGGAAAATTATGCCTTGTTCTAAAGCTCTTTGGGAACAGCTTGCGTAGCCCCACAGACCTGGGGGCTGCGGGCTTTCCTGCTGCCTTCAGCCTCAAAACCATCCTTTCCCACTTGGTGCCGCGCCAGGCACAAAAATGGCCATATGGCTGGAGATGGGTCCCACGCGCAAGGAGCCAGCAGGGAAAACTATGCCTTGTTCTAAAGGTCTTTGGGAACTGCTTGCGTAGACCCACAGACCTGGGGGCTGCAGGCTTTCCTGCTGCCTTCAGCCTCGACACCACGCTTTCCCACTTGGCGCCGCGCCAGGCACAAAAATGGCCGTACGGCTGGAGATGGGTCCCACGCCCAAAGAGCCAGCAGGGAAAAATTATGCCTTGTTCTAAAGCTCTTTGGGAACCGCTTCCGTAGCCCCACAGACCTGGGGGCTGCGGGCTTTCCTGCTGCCTTCAGCTTCAAAACCACCCTTTCCCACTTGGCGCCGCGCCAGCCACAAAAATGGCCCTATGGCTGGATATGTGTCCCAGGCCAAAAGAGCAAGCAGGGAAAACTATGCCTTGTTCTAAAGCTCTTTGGGAACCGCTTGCGTAGGCCCACAGACCTGGGGGCTGCGGGCTTTCCTGCTGCCTTCAGCCTCAAAACCACCCTTTCCCACTTGGCGCTGCGCCAGCCACAAAAACGGCCATATGGCTGGAAATGGGTCCCACGACCAAAGAGCCAGCAGGGAAAATTATGCCTTGTTCTAAAGCTCTTTGGGAACCGCTTACGTAGCCCCACAGACCTGGGGGCTGCAGGCTTTCCTGCTGCCTTCAGCCTCAAAACCACCCTTTCCCACTTGGCGCCGCGCCACGCACAAAAATGGCCCTATGGCTGGTGATGGGTCCCCTGCCCAAAGAGCCAGGAGGGAAAACTATGCCTTGTTCTAAAGCTCTTTGGGAACCTCTTGCGTAGCCCCACAGACCTGGGGGCTGCAGGCTTTCCTGCTGCCTTCAGCCTCAAAACCACCCATTCCCACTTGGCGCCGTGCCAGGCACCAAAATGGCCATACGGCTGGAAATGGGTCCCACGCCCGAGGAGTTAGCAGGGAAAATTATGCCTTGTTCTAAAGCTCTTTGGGAACAGCTTGCGTAGCCCCACAGACCTGGGGGCTGCGGGCTTTCCTGCTGCCTTCAGCCTCAAAACCATCCTTTCCCACTTGGTGCCGCGCCAGGCACAAAAATGGCCATATGGCTGGAGATGGGTCCCACGCCCAAGGAGCCAGCAGGGAAAACTATGCCTTGTTCTAAAGGTCTTTGGGAACTGCTTGCGTAGACCCACAGACCTGGGGGCTGCAGGCTTTCCTGCTGCCTTCAGCCTCGACACCACCCTTTCCCACTTGGCGCCGCGCCAGGCACAAAAATGGCCGTACGGCTGGAGATGGGTCCCACGCCCAAAGAGCCAGCAGGGAAAAATTATGCCTTGTTCTAAAGCTCTTTGGGAACCGCTTGCGTAGCCCCACAGACCTGGGGGCTGCGGGCTTTCCTGCTGCCTTCAGCCTCAAAACCACCCTTTCCCACTTGGCGCCGCGCCAGCCACAAAAATGGCCCTATGGCTGGATATGTGTCCCAGGCCAAAAGAGCAAGCAGGGAAAACTATGCCTTGTTCTAAAGCTCTTTGGGAACCGCTTGCGTAGGCCCACAGACCTGGGGGCTGCAGGCTTTCCTGCTGCCTTCAGCCTCAAAACCACCCTTTCCCACTTGGCGCCGCGCCAGGCACAAAAATGGCCATATGGCTGGAGATGAGCCCCCGCCCAAGGAGCCAGCAGGGAAAACTATGCCTTGTTCTAAAGCTCTTTGGGAACTGCTTGCGTAGACCCACAGACCTGGGGGCTGCAGGCTTTCCTGCTGCCTTCAGCCTCAAAACCACCCTTTCCCACTTGGCGCCGCGCCAGCCACAAAAATGGCCATATGGCTGGAGAGGGGTTTCACACACAAGGAGCCAGCAGGGAAAATTATGCCTTGTTCTAAAGCTCTTTGGGAACCGCTTGCGTAGACCCAAAAACCTGGGGGCTGCAGGCTTTCCTGCTGCCTTCAGCCTCAAAACCACCCTTTCCCACTTGGCGCCGCGCCAGGCACAAAAATGGCCCTATGGCTGGATATGTGTCCCAGGCCAAAAGAGCAAGCAGGGAAAACTATGCCTTGTTCTAAAGCTCTTTGGGAAGCGCTTGCGTAGCCCCACAGACCTGGGGGCTGCGGGCTTTCCTGCTACCTTCAGCCTCGACACCACTCTCTCCTACTTGGCGCCGCGCCAGGCACCAAAATGGCCATACGGCTGGAAATGGGTCCCACGTCCAAGGAGCTAGCAGGGAAAATTATGCCTTGTTCTAAAGCTCTTTGGGAACCGCTTGTGTAGCCCCACAGACCTGGGGGCTGCGGGCTTTCCTGCTGCCTTCAGCCTCAAAACCACCCTTTCCCACTTGGCGCCGCGCCAGGCACAAAAATGGCCATATGGCTGGAGATGGGTCCCACGCCCAAGGAGCCAGCAGGGAAAACTATGCCTTGTTCTAAAGGTCTTTGGGAACTGCTTGCGTAGACCCACAGACCTCGGGGCTGCAGGCTTTCCTGCTGCCTGCAGCCTCGACACCACCCTTTCCCACTTGGCGCCGCGCCAGGCACAAAAATGGCCGTACGGCTGGAGATGGGTCCCACGCCCAAAGAGCCAGCAGGGAAAAATTATGCCTTGTTCTAAAGCTCTTTGGGAACCGCTTCCGTAGCCCCACAGACCTGGGGGCTGCGGGCTTTCCTGCTGCCTTCAGCCTCAAAACCACCCTTTCCCACTTGGCGCCGCGCCAGCCACAAAAATGGCCCTATGGCTGGATATGTGTCCCAGGCCAAAAGAGCAAGCAGGGAAAACTATGCCTTGTTCTAAAGCTCTTTGGGAACCGCTTGCGTAGCCCCACAGACCTGGGGGCTGCAGGCTTTCCTGCTGCCTTCAGCCTCAAAACCACCCTTTCCCACTTGGCGCCGCGCCAGCCACAAAAATGGCCATATGGCTGGAGATGAGCCCCCGCCCAAGGAGCCAGCAGGGAAAACTATGCCTTGTTCTAAAGCTCTTTGGGAACTGCTTGCGTAGACCCACAGACCTGGGGGCTGCAGGCTTTCCTGCTGCCTTCAGCCTCAAAACCACCCTTTCCCACTTGGCGCCGCGCCAGCCACAAAAATGGCCATATGGCTGGAGAGGGGTTTCACACACAAGGAGCCAGCAGGGAAAATTATGCCTTGTTCTAAAGCTCTTTGGGAACCGCTTGCGTAGACCCAAAAACCTGGGGGCTGCAGGCTTTCCTGCTGCCTTCAGCCTCAAAACCACCCTTTCCCACTTGGCGCCGCGCCAGGCACAAAAATGGCCCTATGGCTGGATATGTGTCCCAGGCCAAAAGAGCAAGCAGGGAAAACTATGCCTTGTTCTAAAGCTCTTTGGGAAGCGCTTGCGTAGCCCCACAGACCTGGGGGCTGCGGGCTTTCCTGCTACCTTCAGCCTCGACACCACTCTCTCCTACTTGGCGCCGCGCCAGGCACCAAAATGGCCATACGGCTGGAAATGGGTCCCACGTCCAAGGAGCTAGCAGGGAAAATTATGCCTTGTTCTAAAGCTCTTTGGGAACCGCTTGTGTAGCCCCACAGACCTGGGGGCTGCGGGCTTTCCTGCTGCCTTCAGCCTCAAAACCACCCTTTCCCACTTGGCGCCGCGCCAGGCACAAAAATGGCCATATGGCTGGAGATGGGTCCCCCGCCCAAAGAGCCAGCAGGGAAAACTATGCCTTGTTCTAAAGGTCTTTGGGAACTGCTTGCGTAGCCCCACAGACCTGGGGGCTGCGGGCTTTCCTGCTGCCTTCAGCCTCAAAACCACCCTTTCCCACTTGGCGCCGCGCCAGCCACAAAAATGGCCATATGGCTGGAAATGTGTCCCACGCCCGAGGACCTAGCAGGGAAAATTATGCCTTGTTCTAAAGCTCTTTGGGAACCGCTTGCGTAGCCCCACAGACCTGGGGGCTGCAGGCTTTCCTGATGCCTTCAGCCTCAAAACCACCGTTTCCCACTTGGCGCCGCGCCAGGCACAAAAATGGCCATACGGCTGGAGATGGGTCCCACGCCCAAAGAGCCAGCAGGGAAAAATTATGCCTTGTTCTAAAGCTCTTTGGGAACCGCTTGCGTAGCCCCACAGACCTGGGGGCTGCGGGCTTTCCTACTGCCTTCAGCCTCAAAACCACCCTTTCCCACTTGGCGCTGCGCCAGCCACAAAAATGGCCATACGGCTGGAGATGGGTCCCCCGCCCAAAGAGCAAGCAGGGAAAACTATGCCTTGTTCTAAAGCTCTTTGGGAACCGCTTCCGTAGCCCCACAGACCTTGGGGCTGCGGGCTTTCCTGCTGCCTTCAGCCTCAAAACCACCCTTTCCCACTTGGCGCTGCGCCAGGCACAAAAACGGCCATACGGCTGGAAATGGGTCCCACGCCCAAAGAGCCAGCAGGGAAAACTATGCCTTGTTCTAAAGCTCTTTGGGAACTGCTTGCGTAGCTCCACAGACCTGGGGGCTGCAGGCTTTCCTGCTGCCTTCAGCCTCAAAACCACCCATTCCCACTTGGCGCCGTGCCAGGCACCAAAATGGCCATACGGCTGGAAATGGGTCCCACGACCGAGGAGTTAGCAGGGAAAATTATGCCTTGTTCTAAAGCTCTTTGGGAACTGCTTGCGTAGCCCCACAGACCTGGGGGCTGCGGGCTTTCCTGCTGCCTTCAGCCTCAAAACCACCCTTTCCCACTTGGTGCCGCGCCAGGCACAAAAATGGCCATATGGCTGGAGATGGGTCCCACGCCCAAGGAGCCAGCAGGGAAAACTATGCCTTGTTCTAAAGGTCTTTGGGAACTGCTTGCGTAGACCCACAGACCTGGGGGCTGCAGGCTTTCCTGCTGCCTTCAGCCTCAAAAGCACCCTTTCCCACTTGGCGCCGCGCCAGGCACAAAAATGGCCGTACGGCTGGAGATGGGTCCCCCGCCCAAAGAGCCAGCAGGGAAAAAATATGCCTTGTTCTAAAGCTCTTTGGGAACCGCTTCCGTAGCCCCACAGACCTGGGGGCTGCGGGATTTCCTGCTGCCTTCAGCCTCAAAACCACCCTTTCCCACTTGGTGCCGCGCCAGCCACAAAAATGGCCCTATGGGTGGATATGTGTCCCAGGCCAAAAGAGCAAGCAGGGAAAACTATGCCTTGTTCTAAAGCTCTTTGGGAACCGCTTGCGTAGCCCCACAGACCTGGGGGCTGCAGGCTTTCCTGCTGCCTTCAGCCTCAAAACCACCCTTTCCCACTTGGCGCCGTGCCAGGCACAAAAATGGCCATATGGCTGGAGATGAGCCCCCGCCCAAGGAGCCAGCAGGGAAAACTATGCCTTGTTCTAAAGCTCTTTGGGAACAGCTTGCGTAGCCCCACAGACCTGGGGGCTGCAGGCTTTCCTGCTGCCTTCAGCCTCAAAACCACCCTTTCCCACTTGGCGCCGCGCCAGCCACAAAAATGGCCATATGGCTGGAGATGGGTCCCACGCCCAAAGAGCCAGCAGGGAAAACTATGCCTTGTTCTAAAGCTCTGTGGGAACTGCTTGCGTAGCCCCACAGACCTGGGGGCTGCGGGCTTTCCTGCTGCCTTCAGCCTCAAAACCACCCATTCCCACTTGGCGCCGCGCCAGGCACCAAAATGGCCATACGGCTGGAAATGGGTCCCACGTCCAAGGAGCTAGCAGGGAAAATTATGCCTTGTTCTAAAGCTCTTTGGGAACCGCTTGTGTAGCCCCACAGACCTGGGGGCTGCGGGCTTTCCTGCTGCCTTCAGCCTCAAAACCACCCTTTCCCACTTGGCGCCGCGCCAGGCACAAAAATGGCCATATGGCTGGAGATGGGTCCCACGCCCAAAGAGCCAGCAGGGAAAACTTTGCCTTGTTCTAAAGCTCTTTGGGAACTGCTTGCGTAGACCCACAGACCTGGGGGCTGCAGGCTTTCCTGCTGCCTTCAGCCTCAAAACCACCCATTCCCACTTGGCGCCGTGCCAGGCACCAAAATGGCCATACGGCTGGAAATGGGTCCCACGCCCGAGGAGTTAGCAGGGAAAATTATGCCTTGTTCTAAAGCTCTTTGGGAACAGCTTGCGTAGCCCCACAGACCTGGGGGCTGCGGGCTTTCCTGCTGCCTTCAGCCTCAAAACCACCCTTTCCCACTTGGCGCCGCGCCAGGCACAAAAATGGCCATATGGCTGGAGATGGGTCCCACGCCCAAGGAGCCAGCAGGGAAAACTATGCCTTGTTCTAAAGGTCTTTGGGAACTGCTTGCGTAGCCCCACAGACCTGGGGGCTGCAGGCTTTCCTGCTGCCTTCAGCCTCGACACCACCCTTTCCCACTTGGCGCCGCGCCAGGCACAAAAATGGCCGTACGGCTGGAGATGGGTCCCCCGCCCAAAGAGCCAGCAGGGAAAAATTATGCCTTGTTCTAAAGCTCTTTGGGAACCGCTTCCGTAGCCCCACAGACCTGGGGGCTGCGGGATTTCCTGCTGCCTTCAGCCTCAAAACCACCCTTTCCCACTTGGCGCCGCGCCAGCCACAAAAATGGCCCTATGGCTGGATATGTGTCCCAGGCCAAAAGAGCAAGCAGGGAAAACTATGCCTTGTTCTCAAGCTCTTTGGGAACCGCTTGCGTAGCCCCTCAGACCTGGGGGCTGCAGACTTTCCTGCTGCCTTCAGCCTCAAAACCACCCTTTCCCACTTGGCGCCGCGCCAGGCACAAAAATGGCCGTATGGCTGGAGATGAGCCCCCGCCCAAGGAGCCAGCAGGGAAAACTATGCCTTGTTCTAAAGCTCTGTGGGAACTGCTTGCGTAGCCCCACACACCTGGGGGCTGCGGGCTTTCCTGCTGCCTTCAGCCTCAAAACCACCCTTTCCCACTTGGCGCCGCGCCAGCCACAAAAATGGCCATATGGCTGGAGAGGGGTTTCACACACAAGGAGCCAGCAGGGAAAATTATGCCTTGTTCTAAAGCTCTTTGGGAACCGCTTGCGTAGACCCAAAAACCTGGGGGCTGCAGGCTTTCCTGCTGCCTTCAGCCTCAAAACCACCCTTTCCCACTTGGCGCCGCGCCAGCCACAAAAATGGCCCTATGGCTGGATATGTGTCCCAGGCCAAAAGAGCAAGCAGGGAAAACTATGCCTTGTTCTAAAGGTCTTTGGGAAGCGCTTGCGTAGCCCCACAGACCTGGGGGCTGCGGGCTTTCCTGCTGCCTTCAGCCTCAAAACCACCCTTTCCCACTTGGCGCCGCGCCAGCCACAAAAATGGCCCTATGGCTGGATATGTGTCCCAGGCCAAAAGAGCAAGCAGGGAAAACTATGCCTTGTTCTAAAGCTCTTTGGGAACCGCTTGCGTAGCCCCACAGACCTGGGGGCTGCAGGCTTTCCTGCTGCCTTCAGCCTCAAAACCACCCTTTCCCACTTGGCGCCGTGCCAGGCACAAAAATGGCCATATGGCTGGAGATGAGCCCCCGCCCAAGGAGCCAGCAGGGAAAACTATGCCTTGTTCTAAAGCTCTTTGGGAACAGCTTGCGTAGCCCCACAGACCTGGGGGCTGCAGGCTTTCCTGCTGCCTTCAGCCTCGACACCACCCTTTCCCACTTGGCGCCGCGCCAGGCACAAAAATGGCCGTACGGCTGGAGATGGGTCCCCCGCCCAAAGAGCCAGCAGGGAAAAATTATGCCTTGTTCTAAAGCTCTTTGGGAACCGCTTCCGTAGCCCCACAGACCTGGGGGCTGCGGGATTTCCTGCTGCCTTCAGCCTCAAAACCACCCTTTCCCACTTGGCGCCGCGCCAGGCACAAAAATGGCCCTATGGCTGGATATGTGTCCCAGGCCAAAAGAGCAAGCAGGGAAAACTATGCCTTGTTCTCAAGCTCTTTGGGAACCGCTTGCGTAGCCCCTCAGACCTGGGGGCTGCAGACTTTCCTACTGCCTTCAGCCTCAAAACCACCCTTTCCCACTTGGCGCCGCGCCAGGCACAAAAATGGCCATATGGCTGGAGATGAGCCCCCGCCCAAGGAGCCAGCAGGGAAAACTATGCCTTGTTCTAAAGCTCTGTGGGAACTGCTTGCGTAGCCCCACACACCTGGGGGCTGCGGGCTTTCCTGCTGCCTTCAGCCTCAAAACCACCCTTTCCCACTTGGCGCCGCGCCAGCCACAAAAATGGCCATATGGCTGGAGAGGGGTTTCACACACAAGGAGCCAGCAGGGAAAATTATGCCTTGTTCTAAAGCTCTTTGGGAACCGCTTGCGTAGACCCAAAAACCTGGGGGCTGCGGGCTTTCCTGCTGCCTTCAGCCTCAAAACCACCCTTTCCCACTTGGCGCCGCGCCAGCCACAAAAATGGCCATATGGCTGGAGATGGGTCCCATGTCCAAAGAGCCAGCAGGGAAAACTATGCCTTGTTCTAAAGCTCTGCGGAAACCACTTGCGTAGCCCTACAGACCTGGGGGCAGCGGGCTTTCCTGCTACATTCAGCCTCGAAACCACCCTTTCCCACTTCGCGCCGCGCCAGGCACAAAAATGGCCATATGGCTGGAGATGGTTCCACGCCCAAAGAGCCAGGAGGGAAAACTAGGCCTTGTTCTAAAGCTCTTTGGGAACTGCTTGCGTAGCCCCACAGACCTGGGGGCTGCGGGATTTCCTGCTGCCTTCAGCCTCAAAACCACCCTTTCCCACTTGGCGCCGCGCCAGCCACAAAAATGGCCCTATGGCTGGATATGTGTCCCAGGCCAAAAGAGCAAGCAGGGAAAACTATGCCTTGTTCTAAAGCTCTTTGGGAACCGCTTGCGTAGCCCCATAGACCTGGGGGCTGCAGGCTTTCCTGCTGCCTTCAGCCTCAAAACCACCCTTTCCCACTTGGCGCCGCGCCAGGCACAAAAATGGCCATATGGCTGGAGATGAGCCCCCGCCCAAGGAGCCAGCAGGGAAAACTATGCCTTGTTCTAAAGCTCTTTGGGAACAGCTTGCGTAGCCCCACAGACCTGGGGGCTGCAGGCTTTCCTGCTGCCTTCAGCCTCAAAACCACCCTTTCCCACTTGGCGCCGCGCCAGGCACAAAAATGGCCATATGGCTGGAGATGGGTCCCACGCCCAAGGAGCCAGCAGGGAAAACTTTGCCTTGTTCTAAAGCTCTTTGGGAACTGCTTGCGTAGCCCCACAGACCTGGGGGCTGCAGGCTTTCCTGCTGCCTCCAGCCTCAAAAGCACCCTTTCCCACTTGGCGCCGCGCCAGCCACAAAAATGGCCCTATGGCTGGAGATGGGTCCCACGCCCAAGGAGCCAGCAGGGAAAATTATGCCTTGTTCTAAAGCTCTTTGGGAACCGCTTGCGTAGACCCACAGACCTGGGGGCTGCAGGCTTTCCTGCTGCCTTCAGCCTCAAAACCACCCTTTCCCACTTGGCGCTGCGCCAGGCACAAAAATGGCCATATGTCTGGATATGGGTCCCACGCCCGAGGAGCCAGCAGGGAAAACTATGCCTTGTTCTGAAGCTCTTTGGGAATCGCTTGCGTAGACCCAAAAACCTGGGGGCTGCAGGCTTTCCTGCTGCCTTCAGCCTCAAAACCACCCTTTCCCACTTGGCGCCGCGCCAGGCACAAAAATGGCCATATGGCTGGATATGGGTCCCCTGCCCAAAGAGCCAGGAGGGAAAACTATGCCTTGTTCTAAAGCTCTTTGGGAACTGCTTGCGTAGCCCCACAGACCTGGGGGCTGCAGGCTTTCCTGCTGCCTTCAGCCTCAAAACCACCCTTTCCCACTTGGCGCCGTGCCAGGCACCAAAATGGCCATACGGCTGGAAATGTGTCCCACGCCCGAGGAGTTAGCAGGGAAAATTATGCCTTGTTCTAAAGCTCTTTGGGAACAGCTTGCGTAGCCCCACAGACCTGGGGGCTGCGGGCTTTCCTGCTGCCTTCAGCCTCAAAACCACCCTTTCCCACTTGGCACCGCGCCAGGCACAAAAATGGCCATATGGCTGGAGATGGGTCCCACGCCCAAGGAGCCAGCAGGGAAAACTATGCCTTGTTCTAAAGGTCTTTGGGAACTGCTTGCGTAGCCCCACAGACCTGGGGGCTGCAGGCTTTCCTGCTGCCTTCAGCCTCAAAACCACCCTTTCCCACTTGGCGCCGCGCCAGGCACAAAAATGGCCGTACGGCTGGAGATGGGTCCCCCGCCCAAAGAGCCAGCAGGGAAAAATCATGCCTTGTTCTAAAGCTCTTTGGGAACCGCTTCCGTAGCCCCACAGACCTGGGGGCTGCGGGCTTTCCTGCTGCCTTCAGCCTCAAAACCACCCTTTCCCACTTGGCGCCGCGCCAGCCACAAAAATGGCCCTATGGCTGGATATGTGTCCCAGGCCAAAAGAGCAAGCAGGGAAAAATTATGCCTTGTTCTAAAGCTCTTTGGGAACCGCTTGCGTAGCCCCACAGACCTGGGGGCTGCAGGCTTTCCTGCTGCCTTCAGCCTCAAAACCACCCTTTCCCACTTGGCGCCGCGCCAGCCACAAAAATGGCCATATGGCTAGAGATGAGCCCCCGCCCAAGGAGCCAGCAGGGAAAACTATGCCTTGTTCTAAAGCTCTTTGGGAACCGCTTGCGTAGCCCCACAGACCTGGGGGCTGCAGGCTTTCCTGCTGCCTTCAGCCTCAAAACCACCCTTTCCCACTTGGCGCCGCGCCAGCCACAAAAATGGCCATATGGCTGGAGATGGGTCCCCCGCCCAAAGAGCCAGGAGGGAAAACTATGCCTTGTTCTAAAGCTCTGTGGGAACTGCTTGCGTAGCCCCACAGACCTGGGGGCTGCGGGCTTTCCTGCTGCCTTCAGCCTCAAAACCACCCATTCCCACTTGGCGCCGCGCCAGGCACCAAAATGGCCATACGGCTGGAAATGGGTCCCACGTCCAAGGAGCTAGCAGGGAAAATTATGCCTTGTTCTAAAGCTCTTTGGGAACCGCTTGTGTAGCCCCACAGACCTGGGGGCTGCGGGTTTTCCTGCTGCCTTCAGCCTCAAAACCACCCTTTCCCACTTGGCGCCGCGCCAGGCACAAAAATGGCCATATGGCTGGAGATGGGTCCCACGCCCAAAGAGCCAGCAGGGAAAACTTTGCCTTGTTCTAAAGCTCTTTGGGAACTGCTTGCGTAGCCCCACAGACCTGGGGGCTGCAGGCTTTCCTGCTGCCTTCAGCCTCAAAACCACCCTTTCCCACAAGGCGCCGCGCCAGGCACAAAAATGGCCATATGGCTAGAGAGGGGTTTCACACACAAGGAGCCAGCAGGGAAAATTATGCCTTGTTCTAAAGCTCTTTGGGAACCGCTTGCGTAGACCCAAAAACCTGGGGGCTGCAGGCTTTCCTGCTGCCTTCAGCCTCAAAACCACCCTTTCCCACTTGGCGCCGCGCCAGCCACAAAAATGGCCCTATGGCTGGATATGTGTCCCAGGCCAAAAGAGCAAGCAGGGAAAACTATGCCTTGTTCTAAAGCTCTTTGGGAAGCGCTTGCGTAGCCCCACAGACCTGGGGGCTGCGGGCTTTCCTGCTGCCTTCAGCCTCAAAACCACCCTTTCCCACTTGGCGCCGCGCCAGCCACAAAAATGGCCATATGGCTGGAGATGGTTCCACGCCCAAAGAGCCAGCAGGGAAAACTCTGCCTTGTTCTAAAGCTCTTTGGGAACAGCTTGCGTAGCCCCACAGACCTGGGGGCTGCAGGCTTTCCTGCTGCCTTCAGCCTCAAAACCACCCTTTCCCACTTGGCGCCGCGCCAGCCACAAAAATGGCCATATGGCTGGAGATGGGTCCCAGGCCAAAAGAGCAAGCAGGGAAAACTATGCCTTGTTCTAAAGCTCTTTGGGAACCGCTTGCGTAGCCCCATAGACCTGGGGGCTGCAGGCTTTCCTGCTGCCTTCAGCCTCAAAACCACCCTTTCCCACTTGGCGCCGCGCCAGCCACAAAAATGGCCATATGGCTGGAGATGAGCCCCCGCCCAAGGAGCCAGCAGGGAAAACTATGCCTTGTTCTAAAGCTCTTTGGGAACAGCTTGCGTAGCCCCACAGACCTGGGGGCTGCAGGCTTTCCTGCTGCCTTCAGCCTCAAAACCACCCTTTCCCACTTGGCGCCGCGCCAGGCACAAAAATGGCCATATGGCTGGAGATGGGTCCCACGCCCAAAGAGCCAGAAGGGAAAATTAAGCCTTGTTCTAAAGCTCTGCGGAAACCACTTGCGTAGCCCTACAGACCTGGGGGCAGCGGGCTTTCCTGCTACCTTCAGCCTCAAAACCACCCTTTCCCACTTGGCGCCGCGCCAGGCACAAAAATGGCCATATGGCTGGAGATGGTTCCACGCCCAAAGAGCCAGCAGGGAAAACTATGCCTTGTTCTAAAGCTCTTTGGGAACAGCTTGCGTAGACCCACAGACCTGGGGGCTGCGGGATTTCCTGCTGCCTTCAGCCTCAAAACCACCCTTTCCCACTTGGCGCCGCGCTAGCCACAAAAATGGCCATATGGCTGGAGATGAGCCCCCGCCCAAGGAGCCAGCAGGGAAAACTATGCCTTGTTCTAAAGCTCTTTGGGAACAGCTTGCGTAGCCCCACAGACCTGGGGGCTGCAGGCTTTCCTGCTGCCTTCAGCCTCAAAACCACCCTTTCCCACTTGGCGCCGCGCCAGGCACAAAAATGGCCATATGGCTGCAGATGGGTCCCCCGCCCAAAGAGCCAGCAGGGAAAACTATGCCTTGTTCTAAAGCTATGTGGGAACTGCTTGCGTAGCCCCACAGACCTGGGGGCTGCGGGCTTTCCTGCTGCCTTCAGCCTCAAAACCACCCTTTCCCACTTGGCGCCGTGCCAGGCACCAAAATGGCCATATGGCTGGAAATGTGTCCCACGTCCAAGGAGCTAGCAGGGAAAACTATGCCTTGTTCTAAAGCTCTTTGGGAACCGCTTGCGTAGCCCCACAGACCTGGGGGCTGCGGGCTTTCCTGCTGCCTTCAGCCTCAAAACCACCCTTTCCCACTTGGCGCCGCGCCAGGCACAAAAATGGCCATATGGCTGGAGATGGGTCCCACGCCCAAGGAGCCAGCAGGGAAAACTTTGCCTTGTTCTAAAGCTCTTTGGGAACTGCTTGCGTAGCCCCACAGACCTGGGGGCTGCAGGCTTTCCTGCTGCCTCCAGCCTCAAAAGCACCCTTTCCCACTTGCGCCGCGCCAGCCACAAAAATGGCCCTATGGCTGGAGATGGGTCCCACGCCCAAGGAGCCAGCAGGGAAAATTATGCCTTGTTCTAAAGCTCTTTGGGAACCGCTTGCGTAGACCCACAGACCTGGGGGCTGCAGGCTTTCCTGCTGCCTTCAGCCTCGACACCACCCTTTCCCACTTGGCGCCGCGCCAGGCACAAAAATGGCCGTACGGCTGGAGATGGGTCCCCCGCCCAAAGAGCCACCAGGGAAAAATCATGCCTTGTTCTAAAGCTCTTTGGGAACCGCTTCCGTAGCCCCACAGACCTGGGGGCTGCGGGCTTTCCTGCTGCCTTCAGCCTCAAAACCACCCTTTCCCACTTGGCGCTGCGCCAGCCACAAAAATGGCCCTATGGCTGGAGATGGGTCCCAGGCCAAAAGAGCAAGCAGGGAAAAATTATGCCTTGTTCTAAAGCTCTTTGGGAACCGCTTGCGTAGACCCACAGACCTGGGGGCTGCAGGCTTTCCTGCTGCCTTCAGCCTCAAAACCACCCTTTCCCACTTGGCGCCGCGCCAGGCACAAAAATGGCCATATGGCTAGAGATGAGCCCCCGCCCAAGGAGCCAGCAGGGAAAACTATGCCTTGTTCTAAAGCTCTTTGGGAACCGCTTGCGTAGCCCCACAGACCTGGGGGCTGCAGGCTTTCCTGCTGCCTTCAGCCTCAAAACCACCCTTTCCCACTTGGCGCCGCGCCAGCCACAAAAATGGCCATATGGCTGGAGATGGGTCCCACGCCCAAAGAGCCAGGAGGGAAAACTATGCCTTGTTCTAAAGCTCTTTGGGAACCACTTGTGTAGCCCCACAGACCTGGGGGCTGCGGGCTTTCCTGCTGCCTTCAGCCTCAAAACCACCCTTTCCCACTTGGCGCCGCGCCAGGCACAAAAATGGCCATATGGCTGGAGATGGGTCCCACGCCCAAAGAGCCAGCAGGGAAAACTTTGCCTTGTTCTAAAGCTCTTTGGGAACTGCTTGCGTAGACCCACAGACCTGGGGGCTGCAGGCTTTCCTGCTGCCTTCAGCCTCAAAACCACCCTTTCCCACTTGGCGACGCGCCAGCCACAAAAATGGCCATATGGCTGGAGAGGGGTTTCACACACAAGGAGCCAGCAGGGAAAATTATGCCTTGTTCTAAAGCTCTTTGGGAACCGCTTGCGTAGACCCAAAAACCTGGGGGCTGCAGGCTTTCCTGCTGCCTTCAGCCTCAAAACCACCCTTTCCCACTTGGCGCCGCGCCAGCCACAAAAATGGCCCTATGGCTGGAGATGTGTCCCAGGCCAAAAGAGCAAGCAGGGAAAACTATGCCTTGTTCTAAAGCTCTTTGGGAAGCGCTTGCGTAGCCCCACAGACCTGGGGGCTGCGGGCTTTCCTGCTGCCTTCAGCCTCAAAACCACCCTTTCCCACTTGGCGCCGCGCCAGCCACAAAAATGGCCATATGGCTGGAGATGGGTCCCATGTCCAAAGAGCCAGCAGGGAAAAATATGCCTTGTTCTAAAGCTCTGCGGGAACCTCTTGCGTAGCCCCACAGACCTGGGGGCTGCAGGCTTTCCTGCTGCCTTCAGCCTCAAAACCACCCTTTCCCACTTCGCGCCGCGCCAGCCACAAAAATGGCCATATGGCTGGAGATGGGTCCCCCGCCCAAAGAGCCAGGAGGGAAAACTATGCCTTGTTCTAAAGCTCTGTGGGAACTGCTTGCGTAGCCCCACAGACCTGGGGGCTGCGGGCTTTCCTGCTGCCTTCAGCCTCAAAACCACCCTTTCCCACTTGGCGCCGCGCCAGGCACCAAAATGGCCATATGGCTGGAAATGTGTCCCACGCCCGAGGAGCTAGCATGGAAAACTATGCCTTGTTCTAAAGCTCTTTGGGAACCGCTTGCGTAGCCCCACAGACCTGGGGGCTGCAGGCTTTCCTGCTGCCTTCAGCCTCGACACCACCCTTTCCCACTTGGCGCTGTGCAAGGCACCAAAATGGCCATACGGCTGGAAATGGGTCCCACGCCCGAGGAGTTAGCAGGGAAAATTATGCCTTGTTCTAAAGCTCTTTGGGAACAGCTTGCGTAGCCCCACAGACCTGGGGGCTGCAGGCTTTCCTGCTGCCTTCAGCCTCAAAACCACCCTTTCCCACTTGGCGCCGCGCCAGGCACAAAAATGGCCATATGGCTGGAGATGGGTCCCACGCCCAAAGAGCCAGAAGGGAAAATTAAGCCTTGTTCTAAAGCTCTGCGGAAACCACTTGCGTAGCCCTACAGACCTGGGGGCAGCGGGCTTTCCTGCTACCTTCAGCCTCAAAACCACCCTTTCCCACTTGGCGCCGCGCCAGGCACAAAAATGGCCATATGGCTGGAGATGGTTCCACGCCCAAAGAGCCAGCAGGGAAAACTATGCCTTGTTCTAAAGCTCTTTGGGAACAGCTTGCGTAGACCCACAGACCTGGGGGCTGCGGGATTTCCTGCTGCCTTCAGCCTCAAAACCACCCTTTCCCACTTGGCGCCGCGCTAGCCACAAAAATGGCCATATGGCTGGAGATGAGCCCCCGCCCAAGGAGCCAGCAGGGAAAACTATGCCTTGTTCTAAAGCTCTTTGGGAACAGCTTGCGTAGCCCCACAGACCTGGGGGCTGCAGGCTTTCCTGCTGCCTTCAGCCTCAAAACCACCCTTTCCCACTTGGCGCCGCGCCAGGCACAAAAATGGCCATATGGCTGCAGATGGGTCCCCCGCCCAAAGAGCCAGAAGGGAAAATTATGCCTTGTTCTAAAGCTATGTGGGAACTGCTTGCGTAGCCCCACAGACCTGGGGGCTGCGGGCTTTCCTGCTGCCTTCAGCCTCAAAACCACCCTTTCCCACTTGGCGCCGTGCCAGGCACCAAAATGGCCATATGGCTGGAAATGTGTCCCACGTCCAAGGAGCTAGCAGGGAAAACTATGCCTTGTTCTAAAGCTCTTTGGGAACCGCTTGCGTAGCCCCACAGACCTGGGGGCTGCGGGCTTTCCTGCTGCCTTCAGCCTCAAAACCACCCTTTCCCACTTGGCGCCGCGCCAGGCACAAAAATGGCCATATGGCTGGAGATGGGTCCCACGCCCAAGGAGCCAGCAGGGAAAACTTTGCCTTGTTCTAAAGCTCTTTGGGAACTGCTTGCGTAGCCCCACAGACCTGGGGGCTGCAGGCTTTCCTGCTGCCTCCAGCCTCAAAAGCACCCTTTCCCACTTGCGCCGCGCCAGCCACAAAAATGGCCCTATGGCTGGAGATGGGTCCCACGCCCAAGGAGCCAGCAGGGAAAATTATGCCTTGTTCTAAAGCTCTTTGGGAACCGCTTGCGTAGACCCACAGACCTGGGGGCTGCAGGCTTTCCTGCTGCCTTCAGCCTCGACACCACCCTTTCCCACTTGGCGCCGCGCCAGGCACAAAAATGGCCGTACGGCTGGAGATGGGTCCCCCGCCCAAAGAGCCACCAGGGAAAAATCATGCCTTGTTCTAAAGCTCTTTGGGAACCGCTTCCGTAGCCCCACAGACCTGGGGGCTGCGGGCTTTCCTGCTGCCTTCAGCCTCAAAACCACCCTTTCCCACTTGGCGCTGCGCCAGCCACAAAAATGGCCCTATGGCTGGAGATGGGTCCCAGGCCAAAAGAGCAAGCAGGGAAAAATTATGCCTTGTTCTAAAGCTCTTTGGGAACCGCTTGCGTAGACCCACAGACCTGGGGGCTGCAGGCTTTCCTGCTGCCTTCAGCCTCAAAACCACCCTTTCCCACTTGGCGCCGCGCCAGGCACAAAAATGGCCATATGGCTAGAGATGAGCCCCCGCCCAAGGAGCCAGCAGGGAAAACTATGCCTTGTTCTAAAGCTCTTTGGGAACCGCTTGCGTAGCCCCACAGACCTGGGGGCTGCAGGCTTTCCTGCTGCCTTCAGCCTCAAAACCACCCTTTCCCACTTGGCGCCGCGCCAGCCACAAAAATGGCCATATGGCTGGAGATGGGTCCCACGCCCAAAGAGCCAGGAGGGAAAACTATGCCTTGTTCTAAAGCTCTTTGGGAACCACTTGTGTAGCCCCACAGACCTGGGGGCTGCGGGCTTTCCTGCTGCCTTCAGCCTCAAAACCACCCTTTCCCACTTGGCGCCGCGCCAGGCACAAAAATGGCCATATGGCTGGAGATGGGTCCCACGCCCAAAGAGCCAGCAGGGAAAACTTTGCCTTGTTCTAAAGCTCTTTGGGAACTGCTTGCGTAGACCCACAGACCTGGGGGCTGCAGGCTTTCCTGCTGCCTTCAGCCTCAAAACCACCCTTTCCCACTTGGCGCCGCGCCAGCCACAAAAATGGCCATATGGCTGGAGAGGGGTTTCACACACAAGGAGCCAGCAGGGAAAATTATGCCTTGTTCTAAAGCTCTTTGGGAACCGCTTGCGTAGACCCAAAAACCTGGGGGCTGCAGGCTTTCCTGCTGCCTTCAGCCTCAAAACCACCCTTTCCCACTTGGCGCCGCGCCAGCCACAAAAATGGCCCTATGGCTGGAGATGTGTCCCAGGCCAAAAGAGCAAGCAGGGAAAACTATGCCTTGTTCTAAAGCTCTTTGGGAAGCGCTTGCGTAGCCCCACAGACCTGGGGGCTGCGGGCTTTCCTGCTGCCTTCAGCCTCAAAACCACCCTTTCCCACTTGGCGCCGCGCCAGCCACAAAAATGGCCATATGGCTGGAGATGGGTCCCATGTCCAAAGAGCCAGCAGGGAAAAATATGCCTTGTTCTAAAGCTCTGCGGGAACCTCTTGCGTAGCCCCACAGACCTGGGGGCTGCAGGCTTTCCTGCTGCCTTCAGCCTCAAAACCACCCTTTCCCACTTCGCGCCGCGCCAGCCACAAAAATGGCCATATGGCTGGAGATGGGTCCCCCGCCCAAAGAGCCAGGAGGGAAAACTATGCCTTGTTCTAAAGCTCTGTGGGAACTGCTTGCGTAGCCCCACAGACCTGGGGGCTGCGGGCTTTCCTGCTGCCTTCAGCCTCAAAACCACCCTTTCCCACTTGGCGCCGCGCCAGGCACCAAAATGGCCATATGGCTGGAAATGTGTCCCACGCCCGAGGAGCTAGCATGGAAAACTATGCCTTGTTCTAAAGCTCTTTGGGAACCGCTTGCGTAGCCCCACAGACCTGGGGGCTGCAGGCTTTCCTGCTGCCTTCAGCCTCAAAACCACCCATTCCCACTTGGCGCTGTGCAAGGCACCAAAATGGCCATACGGCTGGAAATGGGTCCCACGCCCGAGGAGTTAGCAGGGAAAATTATGCCTTGTTCTAAAGCTCTTTGGGAACAGCTTGCGTAGCCCCACAGACCTGGGGGCTGCGGGCTTTCCTGCTGCCTTCAGCCTCAAAACCACCCTTTCCCACTTGGCGCCGCGCCAGCCACAAAAATGGCCGTACGGCTGGAGATGGGTCCCCCGCCCAAAGAGCCAGCAGGGAAAAATTATGCCTTGTTCTAAAGCTCTTTGGGAACCGCTTCCGTAGCCCCACAGACCTGGGGGCTGCGGGCTTTCCTGCTGCCTTCAGCCTCAAAACCACCCTTTCCCACTTGGCGCCGCGCCAGCCACAAAAATGGCCCTATGGCTGGATATGTGTCCCAGGCCAAAAGAGCAAGCAGGGAAAACTATGCCTTGTTCTAAAGCTCTTTGGGAACCGCTTGCGTAGCCCCACAGACCTGGGGGCTGCAGGCTTTCCTGCTGCCTTCAGCCTCAAAACCACCCTTTCCCACTTGGCGCCGCGCCAGGCACAAAAATGGCCATATGCTGGAGATGAGCCCCCGCCCAAGGAGCCAGCAGGGAAAACTATGCCTTGTTCTAAAGCTCTTTGGGAACAGCTTGCGTAGCCCCACAGACCTGGGGGCTGCAGGCTTTCCTGCTGCCTTCAGCCTCAAAACCACCCTTTCCCACTTGGCGCCGCGCCAGCCACAAAAATGGCCATATGGCTGGAGATGGGTCCCCCGCCCAAAGAGCCAGGAGGGAAAACTATGCCTTGTTCTAAAGCTCTGTGGGAACTGCTTGCGTAGCCCCACAGACCTGGGGGCTGCGGGCTTTCCTGCTGCCTTCAGCCTCAAAACCACCCATTCCCACTTGGCGCCGCGCCAGGCACCAAAATGGCCATACGGCTGGAAATGGGTCCCACGCCCAAAGAGCCAGCAGGGAAAACTTTGCCTTGTTCTAAAGCTCTTTGGGAACCGCTTGTGTAGCCCCACAGACCTGGGGGCTGCGGGCTTTCCTGCTGCCTTCAGCCTCAAAACCACCCTTTCCCACTTGGCGCCGCGCCAGGCACAAAAATGGCCATATGGCTGGAGATGGGTCCCACGCCCAAAGAGCCAGCAGGGAAAACTTTGCCTTGTTCTAAAGCTCTTTGGGAACTGCTTGCGTAGCCCCACAGACCTGGGGGCTGCAGGCTTTCCTGCTGCCTTCAGCCTCAAAACCACCCATTCCCACTTGGCGCCGTGCCAGGCACCAAAATGGCCATACGGCTGGAAATGGGTCCCACGCCCGAGGAGTTAGCAGGGAAAATTATGCCTTGTTCTAAAGCTCTTTGGGAACAGCTTGCGTAGCCCCACAGACCTGGGGGCTGCGGGCTTTCCTGCTGCCTTCAGCCTCAAAACCACCCTTTCCCACTTGGTGCCGCGCCAGGCACAAAAATGGCCATATGGCTGGAGATGGGTCCCACGCCCAAGGAGCCAGCAGGGAAAACTATGCCTTGTTCTAAAGGTCTTTGTGAACTGCTTGCGTAGACCCACAGACCTGGGGGCTGCAGGCTTTCCTGCTGCCTTCAGCCTCAAAACCACCCTTTCCCACTTGGCGCCGCGCCAGGCACAAAAATGGCCATATGGCTGGAGATGAGCCCCCGCCCAAGGAGCCAGCAGGGAAAACTATGCCTTGTTCTAAAGCTCTTTGGGAACAGCTTGCGTAGCCCCACAGACCTGGGGGCTGCAGGCTTTCCTGCTGCCTTCAGCCTCAAAACCACCCTTTCCCACTTGGCGCCGCGCCAGGCACAAAAATGGCCATATGGCTGGAGATGGGTCCCCCGCCCAAAGAGCCAGAAGGGAAAATTATGCCTTGTTCTAAAGCTCTGTAGGAACTGCTTGCGTAGCCCCACAGACCTGGGGGCTGCGGGCTTTCCTGCTGCCTTCAGCCTCAAAACCACCCTTTCCCACTTGGCGCCGCACCAGGCACCAAAATGGCCATATGGCTGGAAATGTGTCCCACGCCCGAGGATCTAGCAGGGAAAATTATGCCTTGTTCTAAAGCTCTTTGGGAACCGCTTGCGTAGCCCCACAGACCTGGGGGCTGCGGGCTTTCCTGCTGCCTTCAGCCTCAAAACCACCCTTTCCCACTTGGCGCCGCGCCAGCCACAAAAATGGCCATATGGCTGGAGATGGGTCCCACGCCCAAGGAGCCAGCAGGGAAAACTTTGCCTTGTTCTAAAGCTCTTTGGGAACCGCTTGCGTAGCCCCACAGACCTGCGGGCTGCAGGCTTTCCTGCTGCCTCCAGCCTCAAAAGCACCCTTTCCCACTTGGCGCCGCACCAGCCACAAAAATGGCCCTATGGCTGGAGATGGGTCCCACGCCCAAGGAGCCAGCAGGGAAAATTATGCCTTGTTCTAAAGCTCTTTGGGAACCGCTTGCGTAGACCCACAGACCTGGGGGCTGCAGGCTTTCCTGCTGCCTTCAGCCTCAAAACCACCCTTTCCCACTTGGCGCTGCGCCAGGCACAAAAATGGCCATATGGCTGGATATGGGTCCCAGGCCCGAGGAGCCAGCAGGGAAAATTATGCCTTGTTCTAAAGCTCTTTGGGAATCGCTTGCGTAGCCCCACAGACCTGGGGGCTGCAGGCTTTCCTGCTGCCTTCAGCCTCAAAAGCACCCTTTCCCACTTGGCGCCGCGCCAGCCACAAAAATGGCCCTATGGCTGGATATGTGTCCCAGGCCAAAAGAGCAAGCAGGGAAAACTATGCCTTGTTCTAAAGCTCTTTGGGATCCGCTTGCGTAGCCCCACAGACCTGGGGGCTGCAGGCTTTCCTGCTGCCTTCAGCCTCAAAACCACCCTTTCCCACTTGGCACCGCGCCAGGCAAAAAAATGGCCATATGGCTGGAGATGGGTCCCACGCCCAAGGAGCCAGCAGGGAAAACTATGCCTTGTTCTAAAGGTCTTTGGGAACTGCTTGCGTAGCCCCACAGACCTGGGGGCTGCAGGCTTTCCTGCTGCCTTCAGCCTCAAAACCACCCTTTCCCACTTGGCGCCGCGCCAGGCACAAAAATGGCCATACGGCTGGAGATGGGTCCCACGCCCAAAGAGCCAGCAGGGAAAAATCATGCCTTGTTCTAAAGCTCTTTGGGAACCGCTTCCGTAGCCCCACAGACCTGGGGGCTGCGGGCTTTCCTGCTGCCTTCAGCCTCAAAACCACCCTTTCCCACTTGGCGCCGCGCCAGCCACAAAAATGGCCATATGGCTGGATATGTGTCCCAGGCCAAAAGAGCAAGCAGGGAAATATTATGCCTTGTTCTAAAGCTCTTTGGGAACCGCTTGCGTAGCCCCACAGACCTGGGGGCTGCAGGCTTTCCTGCTGCCTTCAGCCTCAAAACCACCCTTTCCCACTTGGCGCCGCGCCAGGCACAAAAATGGCCATATGGCTGGAGATGAGCCCCCGCCCAAGGAGCCAGCAGGGAAAACTATGCCTTGTTCTAAAGCTCTTTGGGAACCGCTTGCGTAGCCCCACAGACCTGGGGGCTGCAGGCTTTCCTGCTGCCTTCAGCCTCAAAACCACCCTTTCCCACTTGGCGCCGCGCCAGCCACAAAAATGGCCGTACGGCTGGAAATGGGTCCCCCGCCCACAGAGCAAGCAGGGAAAACTATGCCTTGTTCTAAAGCTCTTTGGGAACCGCTTCCGTAGCCCCACAGACCTGGGGGCTGCGGGCTTTCCTGCTGCCTTCAGCCTCAAAACCACCCTTTCCCACTTGGCGCTGCGCCAGGCACAAAAACGGCCATACGGCTGGAAATGGGTCCCACGCCCAAAGAGCCAGCAGGGAAAATTATGCCTTGTTCTAAAGCTCTTTGGGAACCGCTTACGTAGCCCCACAGACCTGGGGGCTGCAGGCTTTCCTGCTGCCTTCAGCCTCAAAACCACCCTTTCCCACTTGGCACCGCGCCAGGCACAAAAATGGCCATATGGCTGGAGAGGGGTTTCACACACAAGGAGCCAGCAGGGAAAATTATGCCTTGTTCTAAAGCTCTTTGGGAACCGCTTGCGTAGACCCACAGACCTGGGGGCTGCAGGCTTTCCTGCTGCCTTCAGCCTCAAAACCACCCTTTCCTACTTGCGCCGCGCCAGGCACAAAAATGGCCTTACGGCTGGAGATGGTTCCCACGGCCAAAAAGCCAGCAGGCTAAACTATGCCTTGTTCTAAAGCTCTTTGGGAACCGCTTGCGTAGCCCCACAGACCTGGGGGCTGCAGGCTTTCCTGCTGCCTTCAGCCTCAAAACCACCCTTTCCCACTTGGCGCCGCGCCAGGCACCAAAATGGCCATATGGCTGGAGATGGTTCCCACGCCCAAAGAGCCAGTAGGGTAAACTATGTCTTGTTCTAAAGCTCTTTGGGAACCGCTTGCGTAGCCCCACAGACCTGGGGGCTGCAGGCTTTCCTGCTGCCTTCAGCCTCAAAAGCACCCTTTCCCACTTGGCGCCGCGCCAGCCACAAAAATGGCCCTATGGCTGGATATGTGTCCCAGGCCAAAAGAGCAAGCAGGGAAAACTATGCCTTGTTCTAAAGCTCTTTGGGAACCGCTTGCGTAGACCCACAGACCTGGGGGCTGCGGGCTTTCCTGCTGCCTTCAGCCTCAAAACCACCCTTTCCCACTTGGCGCCGCGCCAGGCACAAAAATGGCCATATGGCTGGAGATGAGCCCCCGCCCAAGGAGCCAGCAGGGAAAACTATGCCTTGTTCTAAAGCTCTTTGGGAACAGCTTGCGTAGCCCCACAGACCTGGGGGCTGCAGGCTTTCCTGCTGCCTTCAGCCTCGACACCACCCTTTCCCACTTGGTGCCGCGCCAGGCACAAAAATGGCCATACGGCTGGAGATGGGTCCCACGCCCAAAGAGCCAGCAGGGAAAAATTATGCCTTGTTCTAAAGCTCTTTGGGAACCGCTTGCGTAGCCCCACAGACCTGGGGGCTGCGGGCTTTCCTGCTGCCTTCAGCCTCAAAACCACCCTTTCCCACTTGGCGCTGCGCCAGCCACAAAAATGGCCATACGGCTGGAGATGGGTCCCCCGCCCAAAGAGCCAGCAGGGAAAAATTATGCCTTGTTCTAAAGCTCTTTGGGAACCGCTTCCGTAGACCCAAAAACCTGGGGGCTGCAGGCTTTCCTGCTGCCTTCAGCCTCAAAACCACCCTTTCCTACTTGGCGCCGCGCCAGGCACAAAAATGGCCTTACGGCTGGAGATGGTTCCCCCGCCCAAGGAGCCAGCAGGGAAAACTATGCCTTGTTCTAAAGCTCTTTGGGAACCGCTTGCGTAGCCCCACAGACCTGGGGGCTGCAGGCTTTCCTGCTGCCTTCAGCCTCAAAACCACCCTTTCCCACTTGGCGCCGCGCCAGGCACAAAAATGGCCATATGGCTGGAGATGGGTCCCACGCCCAAAGAGCCAGCAGGGAAAACTACGCCTTGTTCTAAAGCTCTTTGGGAACCCCTTGCGTAGACCCACAGACCTGGGGGCTGCAGGCTTTCCTGCTGCCTTCAGCCTCGACACCACCCTTTCCCACTTGGCGCCGTGCCAGGCACAAAAATGGCCATATGGCTGGAGAGGGTTTTCACGCCCAAGGAGTGGGTGGGTTCTGGCAGGGTACTGCACTGAGCTGTCGTTATTTTTTTTAAGGGGCGGTTGTTGATGTGAGTGGCCCCTAGGCAGTAAATAACCGGGGGTTCGTGGCCGTGCAGTCTGGTGAAGCGCTGTCACGTGCACTGCTACCTTTGTTGAATCCCTGTGTGTGTGTTTCTAAATGTTTCTCCCCTTCTCTCTTAGGAGTGAAGTGAATCGCTCTGCCTGCCACAACTGCCTATTGCCTTGTACTGTTCTTTACGGCATCACGTTTTGCATTGTAGTGCCCTGTAATCGCCCTGACTGCCATCTGATCTGTTCCGGCATTGCAGTGGTGCGTATTGTGCGTTTTTTAGTCGGTTGTTCTTTATGTGAAGGCGTGTTGCTGCATATTGCCCTGTCTAGTGCTGTATCTTGCATTGTATTGCCCCATCATTCCGTTCACTGTTACTTTAGACGTTCTGGGATTGTAGCGATCTGTATTGTGCAGGTTTTATTGGTGGTTCTGTATTTGATCGTGTATTGCCTTGTTACCACCTTGTATTCTTGCATCTTGCATTGTATTGCCGTGTTATTGTTCTGAGTGCCATCTGATACATTTTGGTGTTGTACCACCCTGTGTTGTTATGTCATCCATTGCATAGCTCTGTCGTTTCCTCGACTGCTGTCTGACGTATTTTGGCATTGCAGCGCACTGCATTGCGGGATACTTAATTGGTTGTTTATTTGACTCTGTATTTCACGGTACGCCCCTCTCTTTTGTTACTTCTTGCATTGTTTTGCTCTGTCTTGAGTGCCATCTCATTTATTTTTTGTGTTGTCCTGCACTGTATTGTGGTTTGTTTGTTTTAATGGGTTGTTATTTATTTGACTGCGTATTCCATTCTACTCTGTTGTGTACTGTTGCATCTCGGATTGTGTTGCCCCATAACTGTCTCGACCGCCACCTGAGACCGTGTGGGATTGTACAGCACCGTATTGTGGGGTTTTGATAGGTTGTTTTTTATATTGTTCTGTATTGCCTTGGAGTGCCCTGTATTGTGTTACATTGTGCGTTGTGTTGCCATGAAATTGTCTTAACTGTCCTTTTAGACTCTCTGGGATTGTACGGCACTCAACTGAGGGTGTTTTTGATCGGTTGTTCTATCTTTGACGACGTATTGCCTTGTACTGCCCTGTATTTTCCTAAAGTCTTGCGTTGTATTGCCCTCTCACCATGCCGCGAGCCATCTGATGTATTCTGGCATTGACAGGCACTGTATTGAGAGCTTCTTAGGCTGTTGTACTCTATTTGACCCTGTATTGCCTTGTACCGGCCTGTTTGGAGTTACGTCTTGAACTCTATTCCCCTGTAAGTGTCTTTACCGCCACCTGAGACTGTCTGGGATTGTACAGCACTGTATTTTGAGTTTTGTAATTAGTTCTTTATTTGATTGTGTATTTGCTTGTACTGCCCTGTATTCTGTTACGTATTGTATTTTATTGCTGTATCATTTTCTTCATCTTTTGTGACATTCTGTCATAGTACTACACTGTATCATGAATTTTGCGATGGGTTGCTCCTTATTTGACTGTGTATTAGCCTTGTACTGCCCTGTATAATGTTACATCTTGCATGTGGTAAAGTGCCATCACGTGCACAGGTGCCCTTGTGGAATCACTGTGTTTATGTTTCTAAATGCGCTTTGTTCTCTAACCATCTGTTTTCAGTGACTGGGACTTCTTCCCTCCATGGACGTGGGATTTAAGACCTCCAGCCGTCTGAAAGCTAAGTTGAGCGGCCAGAGCTGGGGAGGGCTTGGGAGGAGGGGAGAAGTTTGGGAGCTGCAGGGAGGCGTCTTAAAGTTAGAAAAGGGCAGAGGGCTGGAGCAGTCCCCTTTGGGCAGGTAAAGGGAGCGGGTTAGTCTTCAGCACGATGCTAGCATGAGCCGGGCAGGGCGGTTCCAGCCTGTGTCCATCGTGTTGTTTGTGTGGTGTGTTTTCTGTCCTTCCTTGGGTCTTGATGTTCTCTTTCCACTTGAGGAGCGTGGTCTGTACTTCAGGCACCATCCCTAGAGCCTTGAATGCCTGTACACATTGGCATTGCCCCAGTCAGGTGCTGCTTTTCTTGCATCATAAGCTTAAAGCGCGGCTGGGTCTTTAGAAACTCAGAAGTTTCTGGACGGTCCTCATTTACAGTGTTGTTACTGGCTGCGGGAGCAGCTCTGTTCTCTAGCCATCCATTTTCAGTGACTGGGACTTCTTCCATGCATCCTTAAGTTCTTAGGTCTTGAAGACCGGCTTCCTGCGCATACATCTTCTCAGTCTGAGAGTCGCTTGTTGTCCCGGGCCATTACGCTGTCCTCATTTCCTGGTCTTTCCCTAGAGGCTTCTCATGTCACCGTCATGGGCCCACAGGTCTTCTTGCCTGACAATCACTTACGTCGGAGTGTCATCCTTCTTGCTGAGAGTTTTCTCTGATCTGTGAGGTGCATTGTTTGTAGTGTTGTGTGTAGTGTTGGTCTGTGCTTGTGTGTGGTGGGCTTGGAGCTGCTCTGCCCGGTCGCGTAGAGTCAGGGGTAGGGGGAAGAGCAGCAAGAGTCTATGGGTAATACGTTGATCTAATGATACTGTTGAGGCAAAGGTGGTACAGTCAACTCCCATCAAGTAGCCATCAGCAGGTGGTGTGGGCAGCTCTTTTATTAGGGTTTTTTTTTTTTTGGGATGAGCAGAGCTGTTCAGCAGTAGTGAAGCAGACTGCATCTCAAACCTGTTAAGGCTGCTTTGTGTGGGGTGTAATGTTTGTGGGTTTGTGTTTTTTGCTTTTTGTTTCTTTTTTTAATGGCAGGTTGTAGTGTTGCTCTGGATGGTAGTTGTAAATCAAAACAAGACTTTGTTGTGGGGTGGACGGTGTGTGTCACATGGGGTTCCCCCTAAAAGTGGAGGGAGAGCATCTAGGAAGAAGATGCAGAGCTGGTGGTCGGGGAGAGGCTCAGGGGAGGGGGTGATGTGCTGTGGGGCTTTGGCAATGGCCCCTGTTCCCAATGGGCTCCAGCTGGGGCTGAGGCAGCCCAGGTGGGACCCATGAGGTGAGCATGGGCTGGGCCAAGGGCTTAAAAAGAAAGGCTGCCCTGGGGATGGGTCTGCTTTGCCAAGGGCCTCTAACTTCTAAGGGGGCTGCCTGGGCACAGCTGCCTGCCAGCGCTGGCTGAGGAGTCAAATGAAGGGGGTTCTGAAAGGCAGGTGCCTCCAGCCAGGAACGGACGGTCCCCGCAGCGAGGAAGGATCCCTCCCGGCCATCCCTGACCGAGGGGACCACCAGCACAGAGCGCCGTGAGCTTGCTGCCTTTGTCGGCTGCGCGTGTGAGCTTCATGGGACAAGAGCGTCGAGGCACCCCCTGCCCGCTCCTAGGTGGGCAAGGGTCGTCAGGCTGACCGCACCACCGAGGACAAAGGGGCAGAGAGAGAAGCCTGTGAGCAGCGAAGGTCTCCCACACGTGCCAGGAGCTGCGGTGAGTCATGTGCCCTCTTGTGCATGTCCAGGCCTTTCCCTGCCATGCCTCTTCTGATCTCTGCCTGCCGCCTTGCTTGTCGCGGCTTCTGGCTCCCCAAAGCTTTTTGCTCTTCTGCTTAATGCCAGCATGTTCTTTCTCCCCTTCTCCATTTCCTTTCTGTGCCTCTGCCTTCCCAGCTCCCCATCCGCTCTTATTTTATTCTTCCCCCGCTGCCTTCTTTGCTATTGCTTGTGAAAATTGCATTTGTAGGTCTCCCTCTACCCAGTAACCTGTCTCTAATTCCAGTGACTCCCTCTGCTCCACCCCGCATCCCTCTTCCAGTGTCCTGTGGCTGTTGGTCCGACTCCAGCTCCTGCTATTTAAATGGCTGCCTACCTGTATGGCCAGTACCCCGTTCCTTTCCAAATCTTCTTTCTGTGTCTCCATTTACCCAGATTCCTGTCTGTGTTTTTTAATTCTTTTTGCCTGTGCTCTACTTTGTTACTTTTCCAATTTTGTTTCATTGTCTTTATTTATTCAGTTGTTTGAGCCTATTTTTTTTTTGCTCCCTGTTTTCTTAATCTGTTTGTTTTTTAAATTTTCTATCAACTTTTATCCAGTTTGCCATTTTCACCTTTTAATTTTTCCTGTCTTTTACCCCCTCGCTTTAAAAATTCTGTGTCTACTTTTATGAAGCTGCTAATACCAATTTTTTGTTTGTTCTGTATTGGTCTTTTACTCCTTTGCGTTTACACTTTTGTGTTTATTTTGCTCTTGCTATGTTTTTAATTTTTTTCTTTTCTTTCTGTCATCAGTCTTGCTTTTAAAAGGTTCTTTTTGTCCATTTTTATCTGGTGCACTGGGTATATTTTTAATTTTTTTCTTATTTCTTTAATGCAGAGGCTTTTTAAAATTTTCTTTCTACATCTCCGTTGCAGTTTGCTGTCCGTGTTTCCTAATTATTTTGTTTTGTTTCCCCAATCCCCATCACTTCTTAAGTTTTGGGTTTTTTTTGTCTTGTTTGTTGTCTTTATGGCTTATCTTTTCATTGCATCATTTCCTGTCTTTCCTTTCTGCTGTTGCATTTAAAATTGTCTTTCTACATCTGTCTTTGTTTGCCATCCCTATTTTGTAATATTCCTCTTTATTTACTCTACTGGCTACCGCTTTTTCAGTGTTCTTGCTATGTATACTTTTGTTCTCTTTGCTGTCATTTTAAAATTATTTATTGTCTTTCCTTAACACTGTTGCTTTTTAATTTTTGTTTCTACGTCTCCGATTTAGTTTGCCATTGTTATTCTGTAATTCGTTTCCTTGCGCCTTTAATCACGGACGCTTTTAAGATTTTCCGTTTACACTTATCTCCTTTGCTGTCTTTCTTTTTAATTGTTTCTTGTCTTTCCTTCGTGCCCTCTGTTTTTTGATTTTCTTTCTAAGTGTTTTGAGTTCGCCATTTCTATTCTTTAATTTTTTTTTCTTATTTTCTTAATTCCTGTGACTTATAAAATTTTATGTCTGAGCTCTTTCTCTCAGAAACCCGTCCTTGGCTGTGTTTGTGCCTCAGAGCCCTGTTATCACCCTCTGTGCCATCTAGGATGCTTCCATTTGGTCCCCAGCCTCCTGAGGACATCTGCATTCCGTTCCACCGCCCCCCTCCACTTTCCTCCTCGTGTCCCTGTACCTTCTTCCGTCCCTATGGCCCATTCAGGACCCTTCTCATCATGTCACAACAGCTATGGATGCCTCTGAGGTTACCCTTAGCACATATTCAGCTTTGTCGCGGACTTCGCGCACCCCTTTCCTTCCCTCGGAAGACTTCCCAAGTCCGTATATGTGACGTAGTGTCACAGCCCAAAGTTTTGCTTAGCGTAAGTACTTAGACCTGTGGAGCCTTGGGCTGCAATATAGAGTCATAGAATCGCTGAGGTTGGAAGCGACCTTTAAGATCATCAAGTCCAACCATTAACCTACCCTGACCAAAACCACCTCTAAACCATGTCCCTAAGTGAGGAGAAATAACTGGACTCCAGATGATCCAATGTGAATCAACAGAAGCCGTTTATTAAGCACAGATCATCATCTTTTATACCCTGTGTTGTAGCCGTACATGCCACTTGCTTATTTCTGATTAGCTAGTTACACTGTCCACACGCTGTCCATGAAGTTCATTCACAGATCAGATTGGTTACAAGAATTCACATAGTAAATTGCTTAGTCATTAGCACAACATGTTTTCTACCTTCTCAGTTCCCATTTTTCCCATGTACTAATTCCATCTTCTACCACCTGTTTTGCTCTTAATTTAATCTCTCATAGTAGGGAGGCTGGCTCACATGACCATTTTCTCTCAGATACATTCCTACAATACCCCCTTTTTCTTCTTAAGCCAGCGAGACCTTATGCATGGCATTTTCTATCATGTCAGTCACTTTGCAGAGAACACACGAGGCTACCATAATCAATAATAATATAACCAACAGTAGCATGAGCCCTTGCTTTAGTAAGTCTGATAACCATCCCGTTATACCCCATGAGTTTAACCAATCATCGAAACCATTTTTGACCACGTTTAATTTGGACATGTTATCCTTCAGATCCCGTAACTGCTTATGAATGGATGATGAGTGGTCAGAAAGGTTCATACGATACATACCTTCAAAATCTTCACATCCATGACCCTGAGCTAACAGCAAAAAATCAATAGCCCCTCGATTTTGCAACACAGCATGCTGAATGCTATCAACATCAGTAAGCAAGCTAGATATGATTTCAGTTGTAAGGTTTATCTGTTTACTTGCCCAACACCCTATCTTATTCAACATATTTAATGCCGTTGCTGTTCCTAGCGAGGGAAGAATACTTAGCCCTATTCTTTGTCTGAGATTTGAAAATGTTATATGATCGTCACAGGATGGAGTGAAGGTATGAACTGTTCTCTTGGCTCTGTGTTTACTGTGTGCTCTGCTCACTGTGTCTCTGGCCGTACGCAGGCCTCTGCTCGTAGATCTGCCATATCTCCCCCTTTTTTGTTTAATACCAGACCATTTATTAACAAGGTTGCCATGACTTGTGCTTCTACTCGTTGTGACGCTCCTAGCAGGTTATATACTAAACACAATTAAAAACAGAATCAAAAAGAACCCTGCTAAGGCAATAAATACCCAGATTCCTAAATTTAGCCCAGAAAGCCAGTTTCTTTGGATTTACCCACGAGAAATCCTTTTGTAATATTTCAAATACATTGCAGTTCATTAAGTCTTGAATCTTTAGTATTTGAGCTTTTAGCTGATCATGTAAAGGACGAATATTTTGTTGCAACGACATGTCAAAAGCACCTTGGAGATGGTGTTTAACCATTTCTCAGCCATGTAGCAACATATTCCAGGGGAGAGATGTAACACAAAGTCTGCGAGGGTTGTACTCCCAATCACAATACAGAGAAAGACATGTTTTTAATGCATTTTGCCAGTTCCCTATCCATATTACTGCTGTTTTATACCTTACTCGCGTTAAATTTACACAATAAGACTGATTATATTCTCGTATACTTGCATTTTGAGCCAAAGCAAACATACGGATGAGAAGTACAAATCATTACAGAATTGTCTTGCTCACAACTTCTATTTGTTGCAGTATTATCTGTGGTTAGCATGCACCCCAATTTAAGGTGCTTATAATACACCTTCGGTTGTTCAGGCCATTCAATAGTTCTTACAAAATGTCGATCTACTGCTGTGGATAACAAAGAAGACATGTTTAGAAAATTAAAAACATGAGTTTCTTTATACAGTCACTCTTGAGGTGTCATACCTATGGGATTCCCCCTTTTTTGTTTAGCAAGCATGGTTTTTAAAGTATGATGCATATGCTCCACAATTGCTTGCCCAGTCGGGGAATGAGGAATACTGGTGACACGTTTAATACCCCATATCTGTAAAAAAAAAAAAAAAAGACCTGTACTGTAGCGGACACATAAGCTGGTTCATTATCAGTTTTTGTAGTTTTCGGTACTCCCATGACTGCAATGCATTGCAACCAATGTCGAATAACATCACAAGCCTTCTCTCCTGTATGAGCAGTAGCTACAATAAAGTGAGAAAACGAATCAACTGAAACATGTCCAAATTCCATAATGCGCATAACATCGGATTGCCAAAGTTCATCAGGTGTAAATGGGTTAACCCCCGCAAATGATAACAGAGGACCCAGTTGCTGACAATTGGCAAAAATACCCACTCTAATGCAAATGCAGTCAGGCTCTTTGCGAGTGCATCATCCCACTGTCCTATCAGGGCATAAAGTTGAAATTCTCGTAGGAAGGTGTTCAATGCGTCTTGCAGCAGTAGTAGACTATATCTTATCTTGCAACATACTGTAATGCCTTCAGAGCTGTTGGGGTTAATGAACGTAGAACTTATGGGGGGGGGGGCAGACACAGTGCTTCAGGGTATCCCCTGTACCTTCAAAGTGTGCTCATGTCTCTCTCCCCCTCTCTGACCTGAGACAGCCTCCTTATATCCTGCACTGGATTGAGTGGAGAAGTACAGGCTAGAGTCGTTGCATGCATGGCCAGTGCACGCAGCGAGTCCCACCAGACTCTCCTGCGCTGGATCGAGTAGAAAAGTACAGGCCAGAGTCGCTGCACACATGGCCAGTGTATGCAGCGAGTCTCACCAAACTCATGATCCAGCTTTGCTAACAGCAGCTGTCTGATACGTGACTACATTGTTGTAATCCCTTCTTGTTATCTTCTTCTGTGAAGGTCGGGTTCTCATGGATACACACATAGTTTTTAGAGCAACATATTCTACAACTCGTACAAGGGTACGATGCAAAGCGGCATTTACAGCTGATCGTATAATGCTTATTAAACACGGCAAACAGCATACTAAACATAACAGACAAATTCCTTCCACACAGGCGATGAGTATAATTTGCTTCAACCAACCCCATCCCTAAGTCCATCCAGCAAAGAGATTTCACCCAGTGGTCTCCACAAGTTGCTGGATTGGTCGGTGCAGTTCCTGCAGCTGGGCATGGATGGATTTGGAGTGGTCACTTAGATTCATACAATACAATCCTTTAAAATCTTGACAACCATGTCTGTGAGCTGAAAGCAAAAAATCAGTAGCAGTTCTGTTTTGCAACATCGCATATCGAATACTATCTACATCTAGCAATAACTCAGAAATAGCGGTACAATAGCATTGTTAAACTTATCCTTGGCAGCAAGAGAGTCCTTGTTAGCAAGAATCCTTGGCAGCAAAAGAGTCCTTGTTAGCTAGAGAGCATGCGGACTCCCTGTTCTTGCTGGTACTGTGCTTTGATCTTCTTCCACAACAGGCCAAGATTCTCAAGCAGCTAGATAAGGTGTCTGTGAGTCCATTACAGGCTTATGTCATCCAAATGTTTTTCTTGCCAGCACCCGAGACTGAATAACAATTGGTGTGATATATGTGTTTTCCAGCACCCAGGTGCGAGTCCCTTGAGTGTATTTATAATCCTCCTCACCGATTTTCCATTGCTTTCCCATATTCCACCCCCTTGCTCAAGAGACCGCTTCTGCTGGGGTTCATTTTAGTCTCGCAGGGTATAACACAGAGCAATCTACTAAGGCATGCAATAACATATACACATATAGGAAAAAACCAAAACCATATCTCTATGGTACTGCTTTGAATCAGGTGTCCTATTTCTCTTCTTCTGATGCTTTCTCGTAATGCTTATGGCATACTTTTGTGCTAACATGGCACATTTCCCATCTAATTGTTCCTGTTTGGTTTCTTTTTTTTTTTTTTTCTCTTTTTCATTTTTTTCTTTTTTTTTCTTTCTCTTTTTTTTTTTTCCATCACTTACGACTGACATAAAAGTCTGCCTTTGCAACAAGAGCTCAGTTTCTCATTTTTCCTTAAGTTTCTCATTTTCCTACAGAGCATCCTATAGATTTTGGCTCAACTCCTTTTCCCAATCAACCATGACCTTATAGACAAACAACAAACAACCAGCGATACGCCCTGCATGGACGAGCCGTTCCCGAGACCGTAAACGTGTCGGCTCGTGAAAACTCCCCCAATATTTCAGGACTTCCATCGGTTCTACAGCCCATCCTGGTGTATCTGCCTGGGGCGCGCTCGCCTTACGTCTAAACATTGTGTATACACAAACTTCTTCACTTGACGGAGTGTCAGCCCTAGTTGCATACGAGAACAGTACCACACCGGGCAGAACGCCTGCTCCAGTGGAGTCACCTAACGACACTGCACACAACAAAAAGCAAACAGTAGCACACATGCTGATCAGCAGATATAAGCCGGCGCCCACACACACTTACACAGAGACATACAAAGACAGCACTTTTATCTCAGGGAGACGACTGGGGAGGGGAGGGGGCGAGGTGGGCAATGTCAGGAGCAAACAGCTCCGGCTCTGTCCTTCTCTGCTGACATTCTGCCTCCTCCATCGGCCTCAGGTGGAGCAGAGGGGATCAGCAGGGGATTGTCGCAGACCTTCGGACCTGGCCTGTTCAATCCCCCTCCCGTGGGTTGTAATGCTGCAAAAGCCCCGGCTGCTGTGGCTCGCATGGTAGCCTCATGTGTTCTCCGCAAAGTGACTGACATGATAGAAAATGCCATGCATAAGGTCTGGCTGGCTCAAGAAGAAAAAGGGGGTATTGTAGGAATGTGTCTGAGAGAAAATGGTCACGTGAGCCAGCCTCCCTACTGTGAGAGATTAGATTAAGGGCAAAACAGGTGGTAGAAGATGGAATTAGTACATGGGGAAAAACGGGAACTGAGAAGGTAGAAAACATGTTGTGCTAATGACTAAGCAATTTACTATGCGAATTCTTGTAACCAATCTGATGTGTGAATGAACTGCATGGACAGTGCGTGAACAGAGACTGTAAGCCAATCCTATAGCTGCCGCTAGCGCGTGCTCTTATTGCCTGACTATATCTACTCTGTGAAAACTTGAATAAAGGGAGAACGATCATACTCATATTGAGATTCCATCGTTACTCCGGGTCCGTCTCCCACTCCGACATCCTCCGACAATGGCCATTTTCTCTCAGATACATTCCTACACCTAAGTACCACATCTACCCTTTTTTTTAAAAACACCTCCAGGGATGGTGAATCCACCACCTCCCTGGCCAGCCTATTCCAATGTTTAATAACCCTTTTAGTGAAAAAATATTTCCTAATATGCAATCTAAACCTCCCCTGACATAACTTGAACCCGTTTCCTCTCATCCTATCACTTGTCACCAGGGAGAAGAGGTCAGCCCCCATCTCTCTACAACCTCCTTTCAGGTAGTTGTAGAGGGTGATAAGGTCTCCCCTCAGCCTCCTCTTCTCCAGGCTAAACAACCCCAGCTCCCTCAGTCGTTCCTCATAAGATTTGTCCTCCAGCCCCCTCACCAGCTTTGTAGCCCTTCTCTGGACACGCCCCAACACCTCACTGTCCTTCTTTTAGTGAGGGGCCCAAAACTGAAGGCAGTACTCGAGGTGGGGCCTCACCAGTGCCGACTAAATGGGGACAATCACTTCCCTAGTCTGGCTCACCACACTATTCCTGATACAGGCTAGGATGCTGTTGGCCTTCTTGGCCACCTGGGCACGCTGCTGGCTCATATTCAGCCGGCTGTCCACCAACACCCCCAGGTCCTTTTCTGCCGGGCAGCTTTCAAGCCACTCGGCCACAATCCTGTAGCGCTGCATGGGGTTGTTGTGACCAAAGTGCAGGACCCGGCCCTTGGCCTTGTTGAACATCATACCACTGGCCTTAGCCCATCGGTCCAGCCTGTCCAGATCCCTCTGCAGAGCCAACCTACCCTCAAGCAGATCAACACACCCGCCTAGTTTAGTGTGTATGTAATCTAGCAGCATATCAGACTTTGGCTGAGCTCCTCCCTAGTCCAAGAAGGGTGCATAGTAGTTGTGTTTGAATTTGATATATTGGAACTTAACTAACACAATGAAACTGTATAAGTAATATTGATGAAGAGCATATGCTTAACGTTACAAATTTGAGTGACCGTTACGATCAAAGGAAAGGGAACTCTAATTCTCGGAAACGAAGAAAGGGACCTTACTCTCCTGAGTCAGCAGAAGGCTGAGATACAGCTGTGAGATGGGACAGAGATCAGAAAACCGAGTGAGAAGGTCAAAGCACTTGCATCAAAACTCCAGTCATCGAAGAGGACATGTAAGGGCTGAACAATTCAATTGGAGAAGAGACACGCGCTTGTCACGTGAACACAGGCAGGAATAGCTTATGTCATAGATGGTGAGGCTTCATAAAGCACAGGAAAAGCATCGAGGGGGTCCCTCAGCTCGAGCCGTATTAAAGCAAGTCTGTGACAGAATTTGTTGCCGAACTGTTCTTTACAGTTGGAGGCTAAGACTGGATCCAGCCGCACCTAGACTCCTCCCTGAGAAGGAGTTTCGGAAGCAAGGCCTTCCAGTCTGAATGTCACTGCTCGGCAGGAGGGTCTTCTCGGCTGTTCTTCAACACCCAACACTGTTCTTCTGTCCTCTCCTCCTTATAGCCGTGCAGCTATTAGTTCCCTGGCCTCCAAGGCAACGTTTACTCAGCCTGGATCCCCTCCAGATTTAATCATCACGTTCCCTGTCGCTTTTCTGTCTCTCTGGTTCCGTCGGGACTTTTCTTCTCCCAGTCACGATGCCCCTCAGGAGCTTCCCAGCAACTGGCATGCATCTCATAGCATTTTCGGTGGGTCCGTCTTTGAGATGTAGTGCACTCATTTGTTTCTCTGTGCTACCTAGGATTCCCGTATTTCGTCTCCAGCCACCCGGGAACACCTGTACTCCCCTCAGACGATCATCCAAGTTCCTCCTAGTCCTCCCCTCAGCCTTCTTTTGTCTATCAGCACCCCTCGATGCCCCTTTTTTCACCCTCACCAAGCCTCCCGAGACCTTTCTGGAACTCCACAGCTCCTCATAGCATTTTATCTCCCTTTCCGTCTCTCTTGTTCTATCAGAGCCTCCCGTGTTTCTTTGCTACGTGGCACCCCTTCATCTTTCTTTCCACCATCAAGGGCATCTCCACGGAGTACCGCTTCCACTCCTTCATCTGTAGTTTGTCCATACCCCTTCCTGAGGCTCCTAAAGCCTTGCTGCATGTCCGAGCCTTTTTTTCCTACCCTACCCCCTCAGAACGCCTCCGCTTTTTAAAGCCTTGTCTTCCGAGTCCTTTCTTATACCCCACAGCACTTCAGCTCCCTTTTGATTTTGTTCTTTTTGTGCTCTCCAGAGCACCCTTAACAACTTCTTTGATGTTTAGGATGCCTTTACTCTGTCCCCTGACGTCATCTGTACTTGGTCAAAATTCCCTTCGGAGTTCTGTCTTGTTATCTGTGAGGCTTATTCGGTCTCTCGGGTGGGGACTCGTCCGCTACCATCGCCGAGCTCTCGTAAGACATTCCTGTCCTGGTTTGAGGTAAAACAGAATCAATTTTCTGATTTGTAATTTTACTTTTTAGCTGGGCCTCTTCTAACTGACTGAAGTCTGAAATTGACAGAATATTGTTCAGCAACTGTTTACTCTCAGAGTGATAAGTCCCGATTGGGCTCCCCGGTTCAAGAGGGACAGGGAACTGCTGGAAAGGGTGCAGCAGAGGGCTACAAAGATGATTAGGGGACTGGAACACCTCTCTTATGAGGAAAGGCTGAGGGATTTGGGTCTCTTCAGTCTGGAAAAAAGACGGCTGAGGGGTGACCTTATCAACACTTATAAATACTTAAAGGGTGGGTGTCAGGAGGATGGGGCCAGGCTCTTTTCAGTGGTGCCCGGGGACAGGACAAGAGGCAATGGGCACAAACTTGAACATAGGAAGTTCCACCTAAACATGAGGAGGAACTTCTTTACCCTGAGGGTGGCAGAGCACTGCAACAGGCTGCCCAGAGAGGTGGTGGAGTCTCCAACTCTGGAGCCATTCAAAACCCACCTGGACGTGTTCCTGTGTAACCTGCTCTAGGTGACCCTGCTCTGGCAGGGGGGTTGGACTAGATGATCTCCAGAGGTCCCTTCCAACCCTATGATTCTATGATTATACCAAGGAATGGTATGCACAAAAGCTCTTGCTTAGACTTATTGCTGTAACAACCAAGGTCAGCTAACTCTGGTGCTTGCCCCATTAGAGGGTCAGAAGCAGAGAAGCGTAGAGGGGTCACACCTGCAGGGAGAAGCAGATGGGACAGGTGACCCAAAACTGACCAACAGAGTATTCCATCCCATCTGCATCACACTCAGTATAAAAGTTGAGGGATCAAAAGGGCAAGAGGGTTCTGGGTCGCTTTTTCTTTAATGGCTGACATCTGAAGAGGACACTGTTTGTCTGCCTTTGATCCCGATCCGAGCACTCCTGACTGTAGTTCTGGAATTCAGCTCCTGTCCGTCACTGACTCCAGTCTGGGACTTACCCTGTGTCTGCTGGTGACGTGATCGTCATCCTGGGAGCTGGATATGGTTTTATATATATATAATACTTTCTTCTTTAATGAAAATAATATTAAATAAGAGAATAGTAAATAATAACCGAACAATAAAAATTGAAGTAGTTTAGTTCTTTTTCTAAACTCATAAGTCTCCTAATTCTTCCTCTCCTTTCTGAGGAGGGGGGGGAAGGGCCATCTGTTGTTCTGATTGGCCAATCTGGACAAAATCGCAACAATCCCTTAAGCACTAGAACCTCATTTTAGCTCTGAAGCGCACTCTGCACCCCTTTTTTCCCCTTCAGAACCTTTCCCAAGTTTGCAACGGTTAACGCCATCAGTCTTCCTATTCTTTCTTGCTTTTGGTGCGCCTGAAGTCGGTCCCCTGAGGACAATCGTATTTTGCTCGATTCCCTGTTGATCTCATCGCATCCCAAGATATATTTAGTTTCTCTGGCTCCTTCAGGACCTCTCTAATCTATGCAATAACACATCTTTTTCTGTGAGAACCTTTTCCAAAGTCATCTATGTGGTCTAGAGCCTTGTGTTTGGTTTCTGTGTTATAATATTTTTCTACTTTGTATTGGGTTTCCTAAAAATGTCCACCATAGTCTCAGGTCTCCTCTTAGCCTTCATCTACTTCAATCCATATGTCCACTATGATGATTTTTGCTGCCTTTTACAATTTGTTTTTCTTCTAGCTACTTAGATGTTAATTAGGGTGTTTTATGCAGGTTCAGGAAATATGTCACTTGTATTTCCATACTTTTTTGTTGCTTTCTGTATGTTGGGACTCAAGTAGCTTGGGACTCAAGTAGCGCTGTTGAGTAAAAAGTCAAAAAGATCATCAACATGACTTGAAATTGCCAGCAATTTACAGTAAATACCTTATTTCACAGAGGAAAATGTTTTTGAGACGGTTTTCTTACAGAATCTGATTCTGTTACTCACTCCCATCCAAGAAGGGCTTGCTGGCAGAAGTTCAGTAGTGCACACAGTCTCGCTAGAAATAAGGAATGACCCCACAGTAATATATTGGTTTTGGGTTTGTATTTTTTCTCTTGAAGGACACTTAAGTATGTAAGTTTTAATAATAATGTTATCATTTCATTGAATAAGCTACTTTGCTATAGAGATTAGTCTGACATTTATTTTTTTTCTATCTACATTCCGTAAAAAAATAATTTAATTGCTTACCTGGACATATCATTGATGTAATAGATGTAGCTGCAGAGGACAAGCAGATAATGTTTTTTCTAGCAAGGGTTACTCTTCAGTACTTTGTAGTTCATAAACTTAAAGCAAATAACAACACCTACTGCACCTTCAGCTGCTTTTATGCTTCTGGGGGTTGGCCCCACCCTTTACCCAGGGGATTGTGGGAAAGATGGTGGGCGGGGCCTCAGGGCCGCAGGCGGGGCCCGGGGTATATGAGCCACAGCTTCAGGTCAGGAGCTCATTCTGGTGCTGGGCTTTTCCACGGTTAGAGCTCTGATGTTTCTTAAGCGTTGTTTTAGAGCTTGTGCAGCTGTTTGGGAAGGCTTGTTTTAGTGTTTAAACTAGTATAGGTAAGACGTCAGAGGTAAGATTTTTCAATGTAAGGGTGGTTGCCATAGAAAGTGGAGATGTATGTTTGTTTTTTTTTTTTTCCCATATATTTAGTTTTATAGGGAGCATTTAGTTTGTTTAAATGGTTTAATAGTATGTGTTCTTTTTTTGCTTATGGCAGGTGGTGTGTTTTATTGTAATTTCTGACTTCATTGAAGATAGAACTTTGTACTCTTTTCTAATTTTGATGTACACTATGTTAGTTGGTGTTTTTGTTAGTCTCAATCAGATGCGTTATGAGATATTGGAGCAGGATTTAGCGTGACTGTCTTGTATGTATCCATATATTGAGTTTATCTGTTTTGAGAAAGCAACAGGGTCATAACAGCAGGGATGGCTCACCATTTTCTTCCAGACCATGTAGGGTATCACAGTGGCCCTGAAGCTTTTGCGGTTTGCAGGCGGTTACCGGTAGGTTCTGTAACAGTTTTCCAGGTCTGTAGCAGAGCCCGGAGTCTCTGTGAAGGCAGAAGACAGGAGGTGTCTGCCAAACACAGGGTAGGGCTCAGAAGAGCAGGTCCTGAGGAGCAGTTGGAAAATAAGGGGCAGGAGTTGTGGGGGAGCAGTAAGCCTCCTTCCCTGATGGTTCAGGAGAAGGGGGGGAGTTTCTAAAGTTTTGGCATTAGGGGATGGCTAGGAAAGGGAGGTGGGTTCATGCATTTTTCTTGGACAAGTTTTGTCATTGGGTTTGGTTGTTGATGGTGTCTGGTCTGCTATAGGCTCTCGCATTTGAGGTGAGCTGGATAGTATCGAGGAGGAGCACAGGACTGGTGGTTTGGCAGAAGTGAAGTACAAATGTTGTGTTTCTTGGTTTCTTAGGTGCCGTGAATAACTGTCGCTGCAGCATCCGACTCTGGAATCGGTGCGGAGGAGGCAATCAGACTACACCAGCGTTCAGGAGGCTCAAGGGGTTTTGTGGAGGAGGTCGTCGTCTCTTCTCAGGATGCTTATTGCTGGTGTTGTAGCTGCTTTTGGGATTATTTTTTTTCTTTTCCTTTTGCAGAGGAAGAGGAGTAAGCCGGTGACCGCAAGAACGTATCGGATGGTTGTGTTTTGTGGACTACGTCAAGGATGGAATCAGATGGTAGCCCTCCAAAAGCTAAGTTGAGAGACCAGCACCGGAAAGGGGCGGAGGCTGACAATTGCGTAATGGGGTCTTTGACGTTAGCGTAGCGGGGAGGGCTGTCCCGGGGCACAGTCTCCTTTGGGCAGGTAAACGATGTACCTTACTGTCCAGTATTATATTAACACATCCTGGGCAGGGCAGTTCCAGCTTGTGTGTGTTGCCATGTCGATTGTGTTGTCTGTGTTTTGCATTCTAGACCTTTTCTTGGGTCTCGAGATCATCTTTAAGCTCCAGGAGCATGGAATGTGCATCGGGTACCATCATTATGGTGTCAAACGCCTGCACCCATGGGCATAGCACCAACCGTCTGCCTCTCTTGTTGCATTAGAATCTTAAAGCGTGCATCGGTCTTGCATCTTGGAACTTTCCGGACGGTCCACTTTAGCAACTGGGGCTTCTTCCCTGTGTCGTTATGTTCTTAGGTCTTGAAGCTAGGCTTCCTGCATGTCCGTCTTGTCAGGCTCGACAGTCCCTTCTCAGGAACTGTGAAGTTCTACACTTCGTTTCAGGGGGTTCTGTGGAGCCTCTTCACATCGTCACCATCACAGTGCCACAGTTCGTCTTGCCCGACGGTGACTTTGGTCCCGGTGTCATCCTTCTTGCTGAGAGTTTTCTCTCATCCTTGAGGCGCGTCATTCGTGGTGTTCTGTGTAGCGTCAGTCTGTGTGTGTTTGGCTCGGGGCTGCCCTGCCCGGGCGTGTAGTGTACAGGGTAGGCAGAATCACGATGAGAGTCTGTAGTGAATATGAGGATCTGCCTAGACCCAGGCAAAGGTTGCATAGTTATCTCTAATCGATTAGCTCTCGAGAGGCTGCGTGGATGGGTGTTTCATTAGCGGGCGCTGGCATAAGCAGAGCCAAGTCGGAGAGGGTGTTTGCGGCTAGTGAAATGGACAGTATCTCAAAGATGTTCAGGCTGCTTTGTGTGGGGTGTAATGTTTGCAGGCTTCTCTCTTTTGGATGACAGGCTGTAGTTGGACTTATGTGAACAGGGTTCCTAAGTAGAAAGGAGACCTTTGGAATAAAGCTACCGCTCTGCATCAGGGTAATGTTTGATGTTGGTGTGTTGTTTTTTTTTTTTTTTCAGATGCGGAGAGATGAGATGGACAGGGATACGCAGGGGAGCCGACGGGAGCACAGGACAAAGGTAGCTTAGCCTGAGGTATTAAAGGGAAGATGTGACCGGCGGCTCCACGAATACATTTGGCCACTTTTTTTCATGTGAATGTGAGGTTACGTAGCCATGCGTGGAAGTGCTGGACTGAGGTTCAACAGAACCAGTGTTGTTTTCAGTCACTTTGCTTTGCAGGTAAGTCTCTTCCAATGAACTGAACTCTCTGAAAACAATAACGTATTTTTCAGGTAGTATCTGCCTTCAGAGCGCCAAGACCTTATATTTACACTTAATGCCAAGGGATGCCGTGCAGAGAGGCTCTTGCTTATACTTATTCCTATAACAGCACAGTGCAGCTAACTTTTATATATGCCCCGTCGGAAGCAGAAAAGCGTAGAGGGATCGCACCCACGGTGAAGAGAAGACAGGACCGGTGACCCGAACCTGACCGATGGGGTATTGCATCCCATCATCATCACGCTCTGTATAAAAGCAGTGGGATCGAAGGGGTCGGTACCTGTTGTCTGGCCTTTGAGGATTCCTCTGTCTGTTCATTGTCCTTTGACCCCCATCTGTGCATTTATGCAACCGGGTCTGGAATCCGGTTCCAGTCTGTCACCGAGTGCTGTCCCGGACTTTCCCCGTGCCTGCCAGTGAAGCAGTGGTCATCCTGGGAGTTACGTATCGGGTTGTGTATGTCCTGTATGCATTTAATTATTTTCTTGTTACTGTTGTCTTTTCTTGGTATTATTTTGCTGTTAAGATTTCATTACAGTTCAGTTTATCTTTCAGTCCCTAAGTCTCGCTCTCTTCTCTCCTGCATCAGGAGAGAAGTTAAAAGGGAGCACGTGTCACTTGTTTTACTGCGCGGCCTAAGGCACAACAGCAAGGACGGACAGGGCACGGGAGCAGACTCGGCCGAGGAGAGCGGCGGCCCCAAGCCTTGGTTCTTTCTCAGCCACTGCATTACAGACAGCGTACAAGCTCCTGCTTGCGCTCTGTCTGCCGGTCCGATCCAGAACACAGTTCTGGCAGAAGTCAGGTTATGTGCGTTGTCTTGCTAGAAATGCTGTATGACTCGTTGTGGGGTTTCTTTTACGAGGAAACTAAAGGACATTGAGTCTTGATTTAAAAATATTGTTATTATGCTTAATGATCTTCTTGCCTATTTAGGTCAGGATGACGTCTTTCTCTTTATGTCTATGCCCTGCAAAAGATTAATTAAGTTTACTTACCTACTGGGCCCCATTGCTGACACAATTGATGTAGTTGTAATAAAAGAGGACGTATTGTCATTTCCTCTAAGGGTCGCTTTCTCCGTTTTGGTGTTTCGCATGCTGTACTTCTCAGGCCTGTGAGGAAAGGAGCAGCTGCTCCTCTGGCACACTCTATGCCTTGTTGCCCCAGCCCCTTTACCAGGTGCTGGTGGGAAGGGCGGTGGGCAGGGCCCGGGGTATATAACCCAGAGCCTCTGCTGGGGCAGCTCATTCCGCTGCCAGGCATCTCCAGGGTCAGAGCTCTGCTGGTCCTTCAGTCGATTGCAGCTTTGGAGCTGGCTCAGTTCCTTGGGCGGAGATGTTAGCCCATTTAGAGAATAGCAGGTAGGAAGCTGGAGGTGGTAAGACCTTGAGGACCAGGTGAGGTCTGGCAGCATGTATAGTAGACAGCAGCCTCATGTGCTGGTTCTCTTCCTTGGGGTTTTTCAGGTCAGTCACGTTGTAATGAGCATTCGGGGGCGGTGAGATGGTTTAAGGGTACAGTTTTCTCTTTTCCAGGCACGGTGTATTTTCCTGGAATCCCTGAGTGTATTGAAGATGGAACTTTATTGTTTGTTTTTCCCCACTAGCTTTGCCGTATCCCAGGTAAGGTGCCAATAGAATTTGTCTCAATCGGGCAGATGATGAGATTACTTTGCAGGGCCTGGGTGAGCATCTTGTCTGCAGCCGTAGATGGAGTTCTCACATTTCTCAGGAAAGCAGCAGGTCCGTAAGGCATAACATATTGCAGGATGCGGGGTGCCTCGTCGCCTTCCCCCAGAGTGCGCAGGGTACCGCCGTGTCCCTGGAGCCTTTGTGGCTTGCGGCAGGCCCCTGTTGTAGGTCGGGTCAGGGCTTCGCTGACTCTGTGGGTCTGTAGCAGAGCCCGGAGTCCGTGGGAAGACAGAAGATAGGAGGTGGTGGCGGAACGCAGGGAGAGGCTGGGAAGAGTGGCTCCCGAGAAGCGTCCGACGCTGGGTGTTCAGGCTGGCAAATAAAGGGTAGGAGCTGTGGGGAAGAAGTGGGGCTCCTTCCCTGATGGGTCAGGGAGAAGAGAGGGGCTTGGCACTGGGGGAGGGCTAGAAAAGGGAGCTGGGTTCATGAGTCCTTCTGGGACAGGTATTGCAGTTGGGTTTGTGTGTTGCCGGAGCCTGGTGTGTTCTAGGCTCTCGCATTTGAGGTGAGCCGGATAGTATCGAGGAGGAGCACGGGACTGGTGGTTTGGCAGAAGCGCAGTGCTAATGTTGCATTTCTTGGTCTCTTAGGTGCTGTGAATAACTGTTGCCGCAGCGTCAGACTCTGGAATTGGCACGGAGCGGTCGAGCAGAATGTCTTGGCGTTCACGAGGCTGAGGATGTTGTGGAAGAGGTTGGTATCTCCTCTCAGGATGCTTATTGCTGGTGCTGTGGCTGCTTTTGGGGTAATGTTTTTTCCTTTTCTTTTGCAGAGGAAGAGGAGGAAGCTGGTGACCACAGGAACGTATTGGATGGCTGTTTTCTGTGGACTACCTCAAGGATGGATTTGGGCCCCTGGCCCTCAGAAAGCTAAGTTGAGAGACTAGCGCCCGAGAGGGGACAAGGTTGAGAACTGCAAAAAGGTGTCTTTGAAGTTGGCATAAGGGAGAGGTTTGTCCTGGAGCGCAGTCTCCTTTAGGCACGTAAGGGATGTGGCTTACTGTTTGGCATTCCCGGGCAGGGCGGTTCCAGCCTGTGTGTGTTGTCCTGTCTTTCATGTGGCCTGTGTTCTGTGTCTTAGACCCTTCTCGGGTCTCAAGGTCATCTTTAAGCTCCAGGAGCACGGCATGGTGCCTCAGGCGCCATCCCTAGGGTCTGGAACACCCGCACCCATGGGCACAGCACCATTCGGCTGCCACTCTTCTTCCGTTAGAAGCTTAAAGCATGCATCGTTCTTGCGTCTCGGAAGCTTCTGGACGGCCCGCTTCTGCAACTGGGACTTCTTCCCTATGTCATTATGTTCTTAGGTCTTGAAGCCAGGCTTCCTGCGCATACATCTTATTGGTCTCGACAGTCCCTTGTTATCACAGACGATGTTCTAAACTTCGTTTCAGGGGCTTCCGTAGAGCCTCTTCACATCACCACCACAGTCTCTAGGTCTTCTTCCCCAACGGTGACTTCAGTCCCAGTGTCATCCTTCTTGCTGAGAGTTTTCTCTCATCCTTGAAGCGCATTGTTTTTAGCGTTCTGTGTAGTGTTGGGCTGTGTGTGTGTGTGTGTCTGGCTTGGAGCCCCCCTGCCTGGGTGTGTAGAGTCCAGGGCAGGCAGAATAGTGATGAGAGTCTATAGTTAATATGTGGATCTGTCGAGACTGAGGCAAAGGTTGCATAGTCATCAGGAATTGACTTGCTCTCAGTAGGTTGGGTGGATGGGTGTTTCATTAGTGGGTGTTGGCATAAGCAGAGCTACATCAGAGAGGCTGTTCACGGATAGCGAAGGAGATAATATCTCAAAGATGTTCAGGCTGCTTTGTGTGGGGTGTAATGTTTGTGGGCTGCTTTTTTTTTTTGATGGCAGGCTGTAGTTGGATCTAATTGAACAGTATTCCGAAGTAGAAACAAGACCTTTGGAATTAAGCTCTGCATCAGGGTAATGTTTTTGATTTTTTTTCTTCTCTCTTTAGATGCAGAGAGATGAGATGTGCAGGGTGATGCAGGGGAGCCAAGAGGAGCGCTGTACAGAGGTGGCTCGGCAAGTGGTATTAGAGAGAAGATGTGACTGGCGCCTCTATGAAGATAGTTGGGTACTCTTTTTTTTTTTCATGTGAATGTGAGGTTGCATAGCTATGTGTGAATGTGCTGGTCTGAGGTACAACAGAGCCAGTTTTCCTTTCAGTAATTTTACTTTTCAGGTAAATCTCTTCTAACTGAACTCTCTGAAGATAATGATGTATTTTTCAGGTAGTATCAGCTTCCAAAGTGCTAAGACCTTATATTTACACTTAATGCCCAGGGATGCTATGCGGAGAGGTTCTTGCTTATACTTATTGCTGTAACAACCTCTGTTAGGTAACTGTGCACACCATGTTGGAGGGTCGGAAGTGCAAGAGCGTAGAGGGGTTGCACCCATGCTGAAGAGCAGGCAGGACCGGTGACGCGAATCCGACTGACGGGGTATTCCATCCCATCCTCATCGTGCTCAGTATAAAAGCTAGAGGGATCGAAGGGGTTGGTACCTTTCCTTCAACGCCCGGCGTCCGAGGACTTCTCTGTCCATTTGTCATCCTTTCATCCCGATTCATGTGTTTGCGCCACCAGACCCGGACTCCAGTTTCCATCCGTTGCTGACTCCAGTCTCGGACTTTCCCTGTGCCTGCCAGTGAAGCGATGGTCACCCTGGGAGCTTGATACCGTGTTGTGTATATGTTGTATATATTTCCTTGTTTTCTTGTTACTGTTGTCTTTTGTTGGTATTATTTTTCTGTTAATATTTCCTTACAGCTTAGCTCCTTTTTCAATCGATAAATGCCTCTCATTCTTTCCTCCCTCGGGAGAGAAGTTAAAAGGGAGCATCTGTTGCTTGTTTTAATGCCCAACCTAAACTGCAACAGCAACGACGGTTAGGGTACCGGAGTGGACTCAGCCGAGGAGAGCGGCGGCCCAAAGCATCAGTTCTTTCTCAGCCGCTGTATTACAGGCAGCGTACAAGCCTCTGCTTGCAATCTGACTGTCGGTCCTATCCAGAATACAGTTCTGGCAGAAGTTGGGTAATATGCGTGGTCTCGTTAGAAGTGCTGTATGACCCACTGTGGGGTTTCTTTTACGAGTAATCTAAAGCATGTTGAGTCTTGATAAAAAATATTGTTATTGCGCTTAATGATCTACTTTCCTGTGTAGGTTAGCATGACATGTATCTCTATCTACGCCCTGCAAAAGTTTAATTAAGTTTACTTCTCTAGCCGGTCCCATTGCTGACACAAGTGATGTAGCTGTAGTAAAAGAGCATGTATTGCCATTTCCTGTAAGGGCTGCTTTCTCCGTTTTGGTGTTTTGCATGCTGTAATCGTCAAGCACGTGAGAAAAGGAGCAGCCACTCCTCTGGCAGACTTTATGCCTTCTGGCGGTGGGCCTGACCCCTTTCCTCAGTGATGGTGGGAAGGGGGGTGGGCGGGGCCCAGGGTACAGGAACCAGGGCCTCTGCTGGGGAAGCTCATTCTGCCGCCGGGCTTCTCCAGGGTCAGAGCTATGCCGGTCCTTCCGTCGATTGCAGCTTTGGAGGCGGCTCAGCTCCTGGGGCGGAGATGTTATCCCATTTAGAGAATCGGAGGTATGAAGTTGGAGATGGTAAGACTTTCAGGACCAGGTGAGGTTTGGTAGTGTGTATAGTAGAGAGTGGTGTTGTATGCTGCTTCTCTTCCTTGTAGGTTTTCAGGTCAGTCACGTTGTAATGAGTGTTCAGAGGCGGTGGGATGGTTTAACAGTATGGCTTTCTTTATTCCAGATGCGGTGTATTTTCCTGGAATCCCTGACTGTATTGAAGACTGAACTTTATTTGGTTTCTCTTTTTCACTGGTTTTGCTGTATCCCAGGTAAGACGCCAATGGAATTTGTCTCAATCGGGCAGATGATGAGATCACTTTGCAGGGACTGGGTGAGAATCTTGTCTGCGGCCGTAGATGGAGTTTTCAGATTTCTCAGGAAAGGAAGAGGGACGTAAGGTATAATGTCTTTCAGGGTGTGGGACGGCTCGTCGCCTTTCCCCACAGCGTGCAGGGTACGGCATTCAGGAGGGTGACGGTGTTGTGGAGGAGGCATCTCCAGTCAGGCTGCGTATGGCTGGTGCTGTGGCTGCTTTTGGGATTATTTTTTTCTCTTCCTTTTGCAGAGGAAGAGGAGGAAGCTGCTGACCACAGGAGTGCATCGGGTGGCTGGTTTTTGTGGACTGCATCAAGGATGGATTTGGATGCCACCCGGGCCTCCAAAAGTTAAGTAGATAGTCAGGCGCCAGAGAGGGGCCGAGGTGGACAATTGCAAAATGGGGTCTTTGATGTTAGCGTAGTGGCGAGGGCTGTCCCGGGGCACAGTCTCCTTTGGGAAGGTGAAGCATGTGGCTTACTGTTCAGTGTGATGCTAGCACGTCCCGGGCAGGGCAGTTTCAGCCTGTGTGTGTTGTCGTGTCATTTGTGTGGTCTGTGTTCTGCATCTTAGCCCTTTCTCGGGTCTCGAGGTCATCTTTAAGCTCAACGAGCATGGCGTGAGGACTCGGGCATCGTCCTTAGGGTCTCGAATGCTCGGATCCGTGGGCATAGCACCATTCGGCTGCTGCTCTTCTTGCGTTAGAAGCTTTAGGCGTGCATCGGCCTTGTGTCTTGGAAGCTTCCGGATGGCCCACTTCCGCGACTGGGACTTCTTCCCTGCATCGTTACGTTCTTAGGTCTTGAAGCCAGGCCTCCTGCACATACATCTTGTCGGGCTCGACAATCCCTTCTCATCAGGGACTGTGAAGTTCTACGCTTTGTTTCAGGGGGTTCCGTAGAGCCTCTTCACGTCATCACCACCACAGTCCCGCAGGCCTTCTTGCCCGATGGTGACTTTGGTCCCGGTGTCATTCTTCTTCCTGAGAGTTTTCTCTCGTCTTTTCAGGCGTGTCTTTCATGGTGTTCTTAACAGTGTTGGTCGATGACTGTGTGTGTGTTTGGCTTGGGGTGGCCCTGCCCAGGTGCGTAGTGGCCACGGTAGGCAGAATCAGGATGAGACTCTAGTGAATATGAGGATCTGTCTAGATCCAGGCAAAGTTTGCGTAGTCGTCTCGAATCGATTAACTCTCGGGAGGCTGTGTGGCTGGGTGTTTCATTAGTGGGTGCTGGCATAAGCGGAGCTAATTTGGAGAGGGTGTTCACGGTTAGCGAAGGAGACAGTATCTCAAAGACAGTAAGGCTGCTTTCTGTGGGGTGTAATTGTTGCGGGCTTACTTTTTTTTTTTTGGATGGCACTTGGACTTAGGTGTACTTAGTTGGACTTAGGTGAACAGGGTTCCTAAGTAGAAACAAGACCTTTGGAATTAAGCTACTGCTCTGCGTCAGGGTAATGTTTGATATTATTGGTGGTTTTTTTCAGATGCAGAGAGATGAGATGGACAGGGCGATGCAGGGGAGCCGACCCAACAGGAGTGCGGTACAAAGGTGGCTTGGCACGAGGTAATAAAGGGAAGATGTGACCTGTGGCTCCATAAATACATTTGGCCACTTCTTTTTTAATGCGCATATGAGATTACGTAGCCATGTGTCGGTCTGAGGTACAAGAGAACCAGTGTTGTTTTCAGTCACTTTACTTTTCAGGTTAGTCTCTCCCAACGAACTGAACTCTATGAAGATAATGGCGTATTTTTCAGGTAGTATCTGCCTTCAGAGAGCCAAGACCTTGTATTTACACTTAATGCGAAGGGATGCTGTGCGGAGAGGCTCTTGCTTATAATTATTGCTGTAACAGTGCAGCTCAGCTCACTTTTATATATTCCCCGTTGGAGGGTCGGAAGCAGAAAAGCATAGAGGGGTCGCAGCCACAGTGAAGAGTAGATGGGACCGGTGACCCGAATCTGGCTGATGGGGTATTGCATCCCATCATTATCACACTCAGTATAAAAGCAGAGGGATCGAAGGGGTCGGTACCTTTCCTTCAGCGGCTGGCGTCCGAGGACTCCTCTGTCTGACAGGGTTTGATCCTAATCCGTGCATTTATGCAACCAGATCCAGAATCCGGTTCCAATCCATTGCCGTGTCCAGTCTCGGACTTTGCCCATGCCTGCTGGTGAAGCGATGGTCATCCTGGGAACCTGATACCAGCTTGTGTGTATATTTTATCTATTTTATTTTTTCCTGTTATTGTTGTCTCTCCTCGGTAGAACTTTTCTGTTTATATTTCATTATGAAAGAGTTCAGTTTCTCTTTCAGTTCCTAAGTCTCCCTCACGTTCTTTCCTTCCTCAGGAGAGAAGGTAAAAGAGAGCATCTGTCACTTGGTTTAATGCCCAGCCTGAGCTACGACAGCAACGATGGTTAGGGCACCGGAGCGGACTCGGCCAAGGAGAACTGTAGCCTAGAGCATTGGCTTTCTCACCCGCTGTATTACAGGCGGCGCACAAGCCTCTGCTTGCACTCTGTCCGTCAGTCCTGTTCAGAACGTGGTTCTGGCAGAAGTCGGGTAATATGCGGAGTCTTGCTAGAAGTGATGTGTGACCCCGCTAACATTGTGGGTTTTCTTTTACAAGGAATCGGAAGACATGGTGTTTTCTTTTAAAAACATGTTTATCGGGCTTAATGATCTACTTGCCTACGGAGGTTAGGCAGATGTCTTTCTCTTTCTTTCTATGTCCTGAAAAAGTTTGTTTAAGTTTACGTACCTACTGGGCCCCGTTGCTGACACAATTGACGTAGTGGTAATAAAAGAGCACGTGTTGTCACTTCCTTTAAGGGTCGCTTTCTCTGTTTTGGTGTTTTGCATGCTGTAATTTTCAGGCCTGTGAGAAAAGGCCGCTCCTCTGGCAGGCTCTATGCCTTGTGGAGGTCAGCCTGGCCCCTTTCCCAGGTGCTGGTGGGAAGGGTGCTGGGCGGGGCTTGGGGTATATAACCCACAGCTTCTGCTGGGGCAGCTTATTCTGCTGCCCGGTTTCTCCAGGGTCACAGCTCTGCCGGTCCTTCCGTCGCTCCTGTCTTTGGAGGCGGCTCAGCTACTGGGGCAGAGATAAGAAGTTGGAGGTGATACTACCTGAAGGACCAGGTGAGGTTTGGTAGCATGTATAGTAGAGAGGGGTGTTGTATGCTGCTTCTCTTCCTTGTGTTTTTTCAGGTCAGTCCTGTTGTAATGAGTGTTTCAGGGGCAGCGAGATGGTTTAAGGGTATAGTTTTCTCTTTTCCAGGCACGGCGTATTTTCCTGGAATCCCTGAGTGTATTGAAGATGGACCTTCCTTGGGGAGGTTTTTTTTTTTCCACTGGCTTTGCGGTATCCCAGGTAAGACACCAATAGAATTTTTCTAAATTGGGTAGATGAGATTACTACGCAGGGACCAGGTGAGCATCTTGTCTGCAGTCGTAGATGGAGTTCTCACATTTCACAGGAAAGCAGCAGGTCCGTAAGGTATAACCTCTTTGAGGCTGTGGGGCACCTGTTCACTTTCCCCCACAGTACACAGGGTACTGCCATGTCCCTGGAGCCTTTGCGGCTTGCAGCAGGCCCCTGGTGTAGGTCGGGTCAGGGCTTTTCTGACTCTTTGGGTCTGCAGCAGAGCCCGGAGTCTGTGGGAAGACAGAAGATAGGAGCTGATGGTGTGGCGGTTTGGCAGAAGCGAAGTGGTAATGTTGTGTTTCTTGGTCACTTAGGTGCTGTGAATAACTATCACTGCAGCCTCGGACTCCGGAATAGGCGCGGAGCGGGCAAGCAGAATGCCACGGCGTTCGTGAGGCAGAGCGTGTTGTGGAAGAGGTTGGCATCTCCTCTCAGGATGCTTATTGCTGGTACTGTGGCTGCCTCTGGGATTATTTTTTCTTTTCCTTTTGCAGAGGAAGAGGAGGAACCCGGTGACTGCGGAAATGTATCGGGTGGCTGGTTTTTGCGGACCGCATCGAAGAAGGATTCAGATGCCTGGCCCTCCAAAAGCTAAGTTGACAGTCAGGTGCCGGAGAGGGGCCGAGGTGGACAATTGAAAAATGGGGTCTTTAATGTTAGCGTAGTGGCGAGGGCTGTCCCGGGGCACAGTCGGGGCACATATTTGGGAAGGAAAAGGATGTTGCTTGCTGTTCAGTGTGACGCTAGCGCGTCCCGGGCAGGGCAGTTCTAGCCTGTGCATGTTGTCATGTCGTTCATGTGGTCTGTGTTGTGTATCTTAGCCCTTTCTTGGGTCTCGCGGTCATCTTTGAGCTCCAGGAGAATGATGTGGGGCCCCAGGCATCATCCTTAGGGTCTCAAACCCTCGGGCCTGTGGGCGTAGCATCATTCGGCTGCCGCTCTTCTTGCGTTAGCATCTTAAAGCGTGCGTCGGTCTTGTCTCGGACGTTTCCAGACGGCCCACTTCCACGACTGGGACTCCTTCCCTGCGTCGTTACGTTCTTAGGTCTTGAAGGCAGGCTTCCTGCACGTCCATCTTAGCGGGCTCAACAGTCCATTCTTATTACGTACCATCACGTTCTGCAGTTTGTTTCAGGGGGTTCCGTAGAGCGTCTTCATGTTGACATCATCATCACAATCCCACAGATCTTCTTGCACGATGGTGACTTTGGTCCCCATATCATCTTTCTTGCTGAGATTTTTCTCTCATCTTTGAGGCGCGTCGTTCGTAGCGTTCTGTGTAGTGTCTGTCTGTATCTGTGAGTGTTTGGCTCGGGGCCGCCCTGCCTGGGTGCGTAGCGTCCAGGGTGGGCGGAGTCATGTGGAGAGTCTATATGTAGTACATGAATCTATGTAGATCGGGGCAAAGGTGTTAGAGTTATCTCAGGGTAGCCATCGGGAGGCTGTGTAGATACCTCTTCTGTTTTCTTTGGAAAGAGCAGAGGCATGTTGGAAAGGCAATACAGCAGTAGTGAAGAAGAGTTCATGTGGAAGAGGGTATGTCTGGTTTTGGTGCGGATTTTTTTTTTGTAATTTTCTTTGTGTACGGTTGTATTTGGACCTTAAATGGTATTTGTAAAAAGGTGCAAGACTTTTTGTTGTTATGACTCTATTGCTCTGCCTCAGGGTGATTTCTCTAATGTCATTCTTACAGAAGCAACAGGACAAGCTTGGCAGGGCAGCGTAGAAGAGGAGAGCAATGTAAGAAGGTGAGTCAGCACATGGTATTAGAGAGAAGATGTGGCTTTGAGTACTGTATGTATTGGTTCTTTTCAATTTGAAGTTTTGAAGCAATGAATGACATGGGATGTGGGGATGGGGATGAGTCAGTCAAGGTCAGCAGCGGCAGGTGGGCTGAAGTATCACATCTTCCTCAGAGGGAGCAACTTTCAAGTTTTAAGCAACCCATGTCGGTTGGGTTTTACAGGCAGTTTGCAAGCCTTCAGGTTGCACGCCTCGGGGGGATGGGTGGGCAAGGTAAGGGAGCGGGAGATGGGAATTTGTAGGGTTTCGAGCGGTATCTCAGCGTGTGTTTCTTTGGTTGGTGTGACACGCAGGGTCAGAGGGGTGATGCTGCACGCCCACTGAGTAGTCCCAGCAAGTGAGGCGGTTGTGGACATGTTGGTGTCTAATAGCCCAGTACTACATTGCAGCTCAGTGGAGTGTTTGTCTTTGGTTTTGCAGGCGCCACAGGCATCCGGAGCCGAACGAGTGTTGGAGGTGAGCTGGGTAGTAGAGAGGTAGTGCATGGGGGTGGTGGTTTCCCGTAAGCTCAACAGTAATATTGTGTGTCTTAGGTGTTTTAGGTGCCAGAACCAGAGACTGCCACAAAGTCCGAACCCGGAATCCATGAGGAGCAGGTGAGCAGAAGGGTACGGCGCATATGATGCGGGGGATATTGCAGTACAACTTAGTGTTGACGGATGCGATGGTGCCTGATGGCACCATTTTGTGCAAATTGGGGTTCCATTGTTTGTTTTTGCAGATGATGAAGAGGAAACCCAGTGACTCCAGGATGAATCGATTTGATATATGGTAACTCTTTTTTTTTTTTTTTTTTTGTTCAGCAGGGCTCCAGAGTCCTGGCCCTCAGCGAAGTTGAGGTACCAGCAGCGGAGCTTCCTTGGGGAGGGGACGGGACAGGGTTGGAAATAGCAGCAAGGCATTTAAAAGTTAGCGTAGCGCCCCAGGCTTTCCAGGAGCGGTGCCCTTTGAGCACGTAAGCGGAGCCGTAATTGTCCTGACCGTGTGTGACACTATCTCGCATTGCACTGCCTTGTATTGTGTTTAGCCTGGAATTGTATTGCTCTGTAGTGTTCTCGTCTGCAGTCTCAGACGGTCTAGCATGGTAACGCCTGTATTCCTTTATGTCTTGCGCTGTATTGCTCGGTCATCGTTTTGACAGCCATCTGAGACTGTCATGTTGTACCGTTTGCCATGTTGTTACTTTGATGGATTGTTCTGCATCTGACTGTATTGCGTTGCCGGGCTCTGTGTTGGTTTTGAGTTGCGTTGCTCTGTAACTGTCTTGACTGCTGTCTGAGACTGTCTTGCATTGTATGCTTATGTATTTTTTGTTTTGTGTTGTATTGTGTATTTGAAATAGTATTGCATTGCCTGGCTCTGTATCGGTCTTGCATTGTAGCGCCCCGTACTTGTCTTGACCGGCATGTCAGACTGCGTTGCATCGTATAGTTCTGTATTTTGCATGGCTTTCCATCAGTCTGTACTTTAAATTGTATCACTTTGGCTGCCTGTATCTCGGTTTCGTGTCGTATCGCTTAGTCATTGTCTTGACTGCCATCTGAGATGATCAGGCATGGTAGCCTTCCATATTTTGTTTTGAATCGCACGGTTGTGTATTTGAACCTCTATTGCGTCGCCTGGCCGTGTTTTGGTTTTGCAGCCTACGGCTTTGTCATTGTCTTGACAGCTGTCCGATATATTCTGTCGTCATTCTGCATGGTACTAAGGATTTTTTTTATTCGGTTGTTCTTCCTTTGACCACGTATTGCATTGTTCTGCCCTGTATCACGGTACGTCTCAAACCGTTTCAGTCTGTCACTGTTTTGACTGTCATGTGAGACACTCTGGCATTGTATCCTTAAGTATTTTGTTGTGTATTTGAAGGCTGGGTATTTGAAATTGTATTACATTGTTTGGTGCTATTTCGGTTTTGCATCACATCACTCTGTATTTTCCTTAATCGCCATCTGAAACCATCTCGCACGGTATTGTTCCGTATGTTGTTTCTTTAACGGATTGTTTTGTACGTGACCATATATTGTGTTGTCGGGCAGGGCATTGTTTTTGCGTTATATCGCTCTGTAATTTCCCCGATGGCCGTCTGGGATGGTTTTGCAGGATACCGCCCCGTATCGTGTTTTGTCTTGTGTTGTATTGCCCTGTAATCGTCTCGACTGCCATCTCGGGCCATCTGCCATTGTAATCGCTGTATTGCAGGTTTTTTGATTCATCGTTCTTAAGTTACCCTATGTATCTATCGTATTGCCCTGTATCGTGTTATGTCTTGCATGGTATTGCTCTGCATATATCTTGACTGCCATCTGAGACCGTGGAGTTGTACTGTTCGATATGTTGTTTCTGGAACGGATTGTTTTGTATCTGACCACGTATTACATTGCCAGGCAACGTGTTGTTTTTGCATTACGTCGCTCAGTAATTTCCTCGACTGCCATTTGAGATGGTCTTGCGTCGTACGCTTAAGAATTCGGTTCTGTGTTATATTCTTGTATATTTGAAATAGTATTGCTCCGCCTGGCTCAGTATCGGTTTTGCATCGTGTTGCCCCGTCACGCTCTTGACTGCTATGTGATCTATTCTGGCATTGTACCACACCGCATTGCGTGTTTTTTTTTTTAATCGGTTGTTCTTTGACTGTGTAATGCCTTGTACCGCCCTCTATTGTGTTACGTCTTGCATTATATTGCCCCGTCATAGCCTTGACTGCCTTCTGATCTGTTTGGGCCTCGTACCACATTGTATTGTGGGTTTTTTTAATTGGTTGTCCTTCATTTGGCTTTCTAATGCCTCGTACCGCCCTGTGTTGTGTAACATCTCGCATTATATTGCCCCATTTTAGTCTCAACTGCATTCTGATCTACTCTGGCTTCGCACCACACTGTATTGTGTGTTTTTTAATCGGTTCTTCTTTATTTGACTGTGTAATGCCTTGTAGTGCCCTGTATTGTGTTACTTCTCGCATTACAGTGTGCTGTCATTGTCTTGACTGCCTCCTGATCTTTTCTGGTATTACAGTTGAAGGTATGCTGGGTTTTTTAATCGGTTGTTCTTCATTTGGCTGCACGGTGCCTTGTTACCACCTGGTATGGTGCTGCATCTTGCATCGTATTGCCCTGTCATTGTCTCGATGGTCATTTTACACATTCTGTCCTAGGACCGCGCTGTATTGTGAATTCTTTCATGGGTTGTTGTATCTTTGACTGTATCGCCTGGTAGGGCCCCATATCGCGTTACGTCTTGCCTTGTATTGCTCTGTCGTTGTGGTGACTGACATCTGATATATTCTACCATTGTATGGCACTGTACCGTCAATTCTTTCATTGTCTGTTCTGCATTTGATTGTATGTTACCTTGTACTGCCCTGTGTAAGGTTCGATCTTGCATTGTATTGCTCTGTCATTGTCTTGCCAGTTATTTTAGACCGTCTGGCACTGTATTGTGCAATTTTTAACCGGTTGTTCTGTATTTGACCGCTGTTGCGATGTCATCCCCCTTTTTCGCCCAGGCTGCTGCTTAAGCTAAAATGACCAGCAGGAGTCGCTATGAGTGGCATTTGAACTTTTGGTGAGGGCTGGCAACAGAGTCAAAACACTGTAAGTCAGTTAGCTTACTGTATAACTAGCGGACAGACCAAGAGCCCTTTGAGCTTTCTTGCAAGGCAGCAGCCTATTCGCCATCATTTCCCGGGGACACTCACTTAAGGTTCTGCTCTTCGAGGCTGAGACATGCCTTGCCGCAACAGATTCTGGGTAAGTGACTAGCATGCCAGACTTAGCAATCTTAGCTGAGCGATATAAAGGGTTTGATCACGCAGATATGATCCTTTAAGAGGTAAACCGTTGCGCAAGTCCGGGGCAAGGATGGGATCCAGCCGCAGCTAGACTCCTCTCGGAGAAGGAGTTTAGAAAGCAAGGGGGTCCTTTCCAAGCCTTGTGACTCAACGGGGAGGGTCTCCCTGACAGCTCGTCTGACCCTGGCCCGTAGGCAGTAAATAATCTGGGGTATGTGGCGATGGAATCTGGCAAAGTGCCATCACATGCGCTGCTACCTTTGTTGAATCACTGCTGTTAACGTTTGTAAATGTTTCTCTACCTCTCTCTCAGGAGTGAATTTTATCACTGCGCCCGCCACAACTGCATATTGCCGGTGTTACGTGTTGCATTGTCTTGCCCTGTCATCTTGACGGTCACGTTAGAGAATCTGTCCTAGGACTGGACTGTATTGTGATGTCTTTCATGGATTCTTATGTGGCTGTGTATTGCCTCGTACTACCCTGTGTGGTGTTACGTCTTCCATTGTATCGCTCTGTTGTTGTCTTGATTGTCATCTGATGTATTCTGCCATTGTACGCCACCATATTGTCACTTCCTTCATCAGCTGTTTTCTATTTGACGGTGTATTGCATTGTACTGCCATGTACGCTGTTACGTCTTGCATTGTATTGTCCTGTCACTGTCGTGTTTGATTTTAGACGTTGCGTTAAAAATTTCAGTCCACTGCAGTCCTACAAGTGGCTGTTTTTTATTTGACTGTGTATTCATTAAAAAGTTCACAACCCCATGCAGTCCTATAACTGTTTGCTGTTTATTTGACCAGGTATTGGGTTGTACTGACGCGTACAATGTTATGTCTTGCGTTGTATCACCCTGTCATTGTTTCATTTGTGATTTTAGACGTTGCGTTAAAAAATTCGCAATACAGTACCGTGCTATAATTTGCTGGTCTTTGACTGCATATTGCCTGGTTTTGCCCACTATACTGTTATGTCTTGCATTCTATTGACATGTTGTAGTCTGGATTGTCATCTTACAGATTGTGTTAAAAGATTCACAATGCGGTGCAGTCCTATAATTGGTTGTTGTTTATATGGCCGCATATTGGATTGTACTGTCCGGTGTGGTGCTATGTCTCGCATTGTATAGCCCTGTCACTGTATTTATTGTCAGTTTAGAGATTGTGTTAAAAAAATTCTCAGTACCGTGCAGTCCTACAACCAGTTGCTTTTATTTCACTGTGTATCAGATTGTACCGCCCGGTATATTGTTAGGTCTTGCATTGTATTGCTCTGGAACCGTCTTGATTGATATCTGAAATATTCTGTCATCGTAATGAACTGTGCTGTCAGTTTCATAATCGGTTGTTCTCTATGTGATTGCCTATTGCATTATACTGCCCCCTATAATGTTAAGTCTTGGATTCTATCGCTCAGTTTTATCAACCGCCATCTGCGACCGGGATTGCAGCGCACTCGTCCGTGGGTTTTCGATTGGCGGTTCATTATTTGACTACATCTTGTGTCGTCTTGCCCGGTATTGTGTGTTGTCTTGAATTGTATTGCCCTGTAATCGCCCTGACTATCTGATCCATTCTGGTATGTACTGCTCCATATTCCGTGTTTTTTTTAAAAGTTTGTTCCTGGTTTGGCTGCGTATTGCCTTGTAGTGCCCTGTATCATGCTGCATCTTGCATTGCGTTGCCCCGTCGTTCTCTTCACTGTCATTGTAGACGCTCTTGGACAGTAGCCATCTGTATCGTGGGGGTTTTACCGGGTGTTCTTTCTTTGACCATGTATTGCCGTGTTACCGCCTTTGTGTTGGGTCTCGAATCGTGTTGCCGCGTCATTGTTTTGACTGCCATCTGATGCATCTTAGCATTATACTGTCCTCTATTGTCTTACGTTGTGCATTGTATTGCTCTGTCGTTATCTTGCCTGCTGTCTCACATCTGTTGGCGTTGTAACGCACAGTATTGTGGGTCCCTTCGTCGGTTGTATATTGGACTGACTATTGCACTGTACTGCGCTGTGTAATGTTACGTCTCGGATTCTGTTGTCCTGTAACTGTCTCGACCGCCACCTGATGCTCCGTGGGATAGTGCTGCCCTGTATGTTGGGGTTTTGACAGGTTGTTTTTTCTTTAATTCTGTTTTGCATTGTACTGCCCCGTGTTGTGTTGTGTTTGGCATTGTATTGCCATATAATAGTCCTGAGTGATATATTCTGGCATGGTACCGCACTGTGTTGTGGGTTTTTTTTAAGGGGTGGTGGTTTACATGCCTGTGTTTTTTCCTTGTACTGCCCCGTATTGTGTTTTGTCTTGCGTTGTATTGCCCTGTCATTGTCTAGAAGGTCATTTTATACGTTCTGTCACAGGACTGCACTGTATTGTGACTTCTTTAATAGGCGGTTGTTTCTTTGACCGTGCAGTGTCTTGTAGTGCCTTGTATCGTGTTATGCCTTGCGTTGTATTGCTCTGTTGTCTCAACTGACATCTGATAGATAGTCTGCCATTGTATGGCACTGTACCATGAATTCTTTCATTGTCGGTTCTTTATTTGATCGTGTATGGCGCTGTACTGCCCTGGATAACTTTGTCTTGCATTGTGTTGCCCTGATGATGTTGTCTTGCTTGTTATTTTAGATTGTCTGGGATTGTACTGCACTGTATTGTGAGTTTGTGAATTAGTTCTTTGGTTGTGTGTTCCATCGTACTGTCCTGTACTGCGTTATGCATTGCATTGCCCTATCATTGTTTTGACGGTCACTTTAAACATTCTGTCGTAGGACTGCACTGTATCGTGAGTGTTTTGATCGGTTGTTCTTAATTTGGCTGTGTATTGCCTTGCACTGCCGTGTGTTGTGTTATGTCTTGCGTTGTACTGGTTTGTCACTGTTTCAACTTGTTTTAGACTGTCTGGGATTGTACTGCACTGTATTGTGAATTATTGAATTAGTTGTTCTTTGTTTGACCGTTGTAGCGGTGTGGTCCCCTCCACCCCTCCCCCCTTTCTCCCCTCCCCACAGGCGACAGAGTCAATGTGCCGTCTGGGGTGGGGACCTAGGTATCTTTTTCCCAGGCTGATATGACTAAAAGTCAATTAGCTGCCTCTACAAATAGTCAACAGGACAAAGAACCCTTGGAGCTCTCTTGCAAGGCAGCGGTCCGTTCGCCAGCACCTCCCATCGAGTGGGGATGCTCATGTAAGGTTCTGTTCCTTAAGGCTGAGAGATGCCTTGCCGCAACAGATTCTCGGTAAGTGACTAATAACATGGCAAACTTAGCAATCTTAGCTGAGTGGTATAATGGGTTGATGGTGCAGATCTAATCCTTTAGAGGTAAACTGTTGACCAAGTCCAAGGCAAGGATCGGATCCAGCCGCACCTAGACTCCTCTCCGAGAAGGAGTTTAGAAAGCAAGGGGGTCATTTCCGAGCCTCGTGGCTCAACGGGAGGGTCTCCCTGTCAGCTTGTCTGACCCTGGCCCCTATGCAGTAAATAATCTGGGGTGCGTGGCCATGGAATCTGGTAAAATGCCGTCACGTGCACTGTTACCTTTGTTGAATCACTGTGTTTATGTTACTGTATGTTACACTACTGCTCTCTTAGGAGTGAAGTTAGTCGCTCTGCCAGCCAGAACTGCGAATTTCCTCGTCCGTCCCTCTATTGTGTCATGTTTTGCATTGTATTGCCCCGTCACTGTTTTGATTGCCATTTGATCCATTGTGTCGTAGTGCACCGTATTGTAAATTTTTTAACTGCCTGTTATTAATTTGACTTTGAATTGCCTTGTACTGGCCTGTATAATGTAATGTATTGCTTTGTCTTGCTCTGTCGTTGTCTCGATCAACATCTGAGACCGTCTGGCTTTTTAGTGCACCGTATTCTGGGTACTGTAACTGGCTGTTGTTTGACTGCACTATGGATTGTATTGCCCTGTAGACTGTAATGTCTTGCATTGTATTGCGCTGTCACTGTCTTGTCATTTTAGAGAATTGCGTTAAAAAAATCACCATACAGTGTAGTCCTGTAATGGGCTGTTTATTTGACTGTGAATTACCTTGTACCGCTCCATATACTGTTATGTCCTGTGCTGCATTGCTTTGTCATTGCCTTGTCATTGCCTTGACTGTCACTTTAAGATACTGTGTTAAAAATACACAATGCAGTGCAGTCCTGTAATGGGCTGTCCTTTATTTGACTGCTGTGGTGTTGTCATCTCCTGTTTCCTGCTGCCGTCCCCCCTCCACCTTGTTTTCCCCTGGGCTGCAGCTCAAGCCATAACCGTCAGTGGGAGTTCTTATGAGTGACACATACTTTGGGGGATGGCTGGCAACAGAGTCAAGACGCAGTCTGGAGTGGGGACCTAGATATTTTTTCCCCAGGCTGTTATGGCTAAAAATCAATTAGCTGCCTCTATAAATCGTGGACAGGCAAAGAGCCTTTTGCGCTTTCCCACACAGCAGCAGCCTGTTCGCCAGCATCTCCCCTTGAGCGGGAAAGCTCACTTAAGGTTCCAGTCCTCAAGGTTGGGAGGTGCCTTGCTGCAACAGAGTCTCGGTAAGTGACTAATAGCATGCTAAACCTTGTAGTCTTAGCTCAGTGATATAAAGGGTCGATGGCACAAATACAATCCTTTAGAGGTAAACCATTGATCAAGTCCGGGGCTAGGAATTGGATCCAGCCGCACCTAGACTCCTCTCTGAGAAGGAGCTTAGAAAGCAAGGGGGTCCTTTCTGAGCCTCGTGGCTCAACGGGAGGGCCTCCCTGTCAGCTTGTCTGACCCTGGCCCCTAGGCAGTAAATAATCCGGGGTAAGTGGCCGTGGAATCTGGTGAAGCGCTGTCACGTGTGCTGCTACCTTTGTTGAATCACTGTGTGTGTGTTTCTAAATGTTTCTCAACTTCTCTCTCAGGAGTGAAGTGAATCGCTCTGCCCGGAACAACCGCATGTTGCCTTGTCTGTCCACGTATGGTGTCGTGTCTTGCCTTGTATTGCCCCGTCATCATCTTGATTGCCATCTGATCCATTGTGTCATAGTAGTGCACTGCATTGTGAATTTTTTAACTGTCTGTTCTTTATTTGGCTACGTATTGCCTTGTGCCGGACTGTATTGTGTCACATCTTGCACTGTATTGCCCTGTAATTGTCTTGACTGCCATCTGAGACTTTTTGAGATTGTACGGCAGCGTAGTGTGGGTTTTCTGACTGGCTGTTCTTTATTTGACTGTGTATTGCCTTGGACTGCCCTGCACGATGTTCTGTTTTGCGTTGACATTGTCTTGACTGACGACAGGTGGGATTTGCCATTGTACTGCAGTGTGTTTTGGGTATTGTAATTTACTGTTCTTTATGTGACTGTGTATTGCCTTGTACTGACCTGCATACTGTTATGTCTTGCACTGTATTGCCCTGTCATTCTCTTGACCGACATCTGAGACTGTCTGGCATTGTAGTGTACTGTATTGTGGGTCTTGTAATTGGCTGTCGCTTACTTGTCTGCGTATTGAGTTGTACTGCCCTGTATACTGTAACGTGTGGCATTGTATAGCCCTGTCATTGTCGTAACGGTCGCTTTGGAGATTGTCATAAGTCTGCACTCTGTTGTGAATTTTTTCATCAGTTGTTCTTTGTTTAGCTGCATATTGCCTTGTACTGCCCAGTATTGTGTTACGCCTTCCGTTGTGTCGCTCTGTCGTTGTCTTGAATGACATCTGATTTTTTCTAACATTTGATGGCAATGTATTTTCAATTTTTCCATTGGCTGTTCTTTATCTGAGTGTGTAGTGCTGTGCACCTCTCTGTATAAGGTTATTTCTTGCACTGTATTGCCCTGTCGTTGTCCTGAATTACTTTAGAGTGTCTGGGATTGTATTGTACTGAATTGTGAGTTTCTTAATTTTTTTTTCTAAATTGGAGCGCTGTGGTGGTGTGATCCCTCCTTTTTTTTTCTCTCCCCAGCCCCCTTTTTTTTCCCCTCTTCCCTTCCCTGACGCCGCCCCCTTTTTTTCCCCTCTTCCCTTCCCTGACGCCGCCCCCTTTTTTTCCCTTCTTCCCTTCCCCGACGCTGCCCCCTTTTATTCCTCTTCCACCCCCTTTTTTCTCTTCCCCTGCCGCCCCCTTTTTTCATTCTTTTTGCCCCCCTGCTCCCCCTTTTCTTCTTCCCTTCCGAACGGCCACCCCCCTTTTTTTCTCTTACCCCCTCTACCCCACTTTATTTTCCTCCTCCGCCCCTCTGTCCCCCTTTTGTTTCTTCTTCCTTCCCACAGCCACCCCCTTTTTTCGTCTCTTCCGTGCCGCCCCCCTTCTTTCCTTCTTTTTGCCCCCCTGGTCCCCATTTTTTTTCTTTTCTACCCATCCAGCCCCCTCTTTCTTCTTTTCTTCCTCACAGCCACCCCCTTTTTTCTTCTCTTCTGAACGGCTGCCCCTATTTTTTCCTCTTCCTTCCCAGCCCCTTTTTCTTCTGTTCCCACTGCTGCCCCCCTGTTTCTTCTCTTACCCCCTCTACCCCACTTTATTTTCCTCTTCCGCCCTTCTGTCCCCCTTCTTGTTTCTTCTTCCTTCCCACAGCCGCCCCCTTTTTTCTCTCCCCTTCCCACAGCCGCCCGTCGTTTTTTTCCTCCTCTTCCACCCCTTTCCCCTACTTTTTTCTTCTTTCCCCAAGGCCGCCCCCTTTTTTTCCTCTTCCGCCCCCCTGCCCCTTTTTTCTTCCTCTCCCCACGGCCGCCCCCTTTGTTTTCTTTTCCCTTCCCCACAGCTGCCACCCTGCTCCCCTTTTTTTCTTTTCTTCCCATCCAGCCCCTTTTTTTCCCCTCTTGTCCTCACGGCCGCCCCTATTTTTTTCCTCTTCCTTCCCAGCCCCCTTTTTTCTTCTCTTCTCATTGCTGTCCCCCTTCTTTTTTCTCTTACCCCCTCTACCCCACTTTATTTTCCTCTTCCGCCCCTCTGTCCCCCTGTTTTTTTCTTCTTCCTTCCCAGCCGCCCCCTTTTTTCTCTTCTCTTCCTCACGGCCGTGCCCCTTTTTTGTCTTACCCCATCTACCCCACTTTTTTCCTCTTCTGCCCTTCTGGCCCCCTTTTTTTTTTTTTCTGCCCTTCTGGCCCCCTTTTTTTTTTTTTCTGCCCTTCTGGCCCCCCTTTTTTTTTTTTTCTGCCCTTCTGGCCCCCTTTTTTTTTTTCTGCCCTTCTGGCCCCCTTTTTTTTTTTTCTGCCCTTCTGGCCCCCTTTTTTTTTTTTTCTGCCCTTCCCACAGCCGGCCCCCTATTCTACTCCTCCGCCCCTTTCCCCCCGTTTTTCTCTTCTCTCCCCACAGCCGCCCGTCTTTTTTATTCCTCTTCCACCCCTTTCCCCCCGTTTTTCTCTTCTCTCCCCACAGCCGCCCGTCTTTTTTATTCCTCTTCCGCCCCTTTTCCCCCGTTTTTCTCTTCTCTCCCCACAGCCGCCCGTCTTTTTTATTCCTCTTCCGCCCCTTTCCCCCCGTTTTTCTTCTCTTCCCACAGCCCTTTCCCCCCCGTTTTTCTTCTCTTCCGCCCCTTTTCGCCATCTTTTTTCGCCTGTCTTTTTTTCCTCCTCTTTCTCCCCAGCCCCCGTTTTTCTTCTCTCCCGCCCTTCTGCCCCCTTTTCTTTCCTCTCCCGCCTGTTTTCTTCTCTCCCCAAAGCCCGCCCCTTTTTCCTCTGCCCTTCCTACAGCTGCCTGTTGTTTTTTTCCTCCTCTTTCTCCCCAGCCCCCTTTTTCCTTCTCTTACGCCTCTTCCTCCCCACCTTTTTTCTTACACCTCTTCCGCCCCCCCTTTTGTTTCCTCTTCCGGCCCCCCCCCTTTTGTTTCCTCTTCCGGCCCCCCCCCTTTTGTTTCCTCTTCCGGCCCCCCCCCTTTTGTTTCCTCTTCCGCCCCCCCCCCTTTTGTTTCCTCTTCCGCCCCCCCCCCTTTTGTTTCCTCTTCCGCCCCCCCCCCTTTTGTTTCCTCTTCCAGCCCCCCCCCTTTTGTTTCCTCTTCCGGCCCCCCCCCTTTTGTTTCCTCTTCCGGCCCCCCCCCTTTTGTTTCCTCTTCCGGCCCCCCCCCTTTTTTCTTTTCTTCCCCCACCGCCCTACTTTTTTCCTCTTTCTCCCCAACCCCCTTTTTCCTTTTCTTCCCCCACCGCCCTACTTTTTTCCTCTTTCTCCCCAACCCCCTTTTTCCTTTTCTTCCCCCACCGCCCTACTTTTTTCCTCTTTCTCCCCAACCCCCTTTTTCCTTCTCTCCCCACAGCCGCCCCCTGTTCCCCCCTTATTTGTCCTCTTATGCCCTTCTGCCCTTCTGCCCCCTTTTTTCTTCTCTTCCCACCTTGCCCCCATTATTTTTTTCCTTCCCCCACCTTGCCCCCATTATTTTTTTCCTTCCCCCGCCCCTCTGCCCGCCCCCTGTTCCTCCCTTATTTTTCCTCTTCCGCCCCTCTGCCCGCCCCTTCTTCTCTTCCCACACCCGCCTGTTGTTTTTTTCCTTTTCTCCCGCCCCTTTTCCCCCCCTTTTTCTACTCTTTCCACAGCCTGTCCCTTTTTTCTACTCTTCCCACACCCGCCTGTTGTTTTTTTCCTTTTCTCCCACCCCTTTTCCCCCCCTTTTTCTACTCTTTCCACAGCCTGTCCCTTTTTTCTACTCTTCCCACACCCGCCTGTTGTTTTTTTCCTTCTCTTCCGCCCCTTTTCCCCCCCTTTTTCTACTCACCACAGCCGCCCACTGTTCCCCCCTTTTTTCCTAACTGCCCTTTTGCCCCCTGCTCCCCTTTTTTCTTTTCTTCCCCCGCTGCTCCCTTTTCGTCTTTTCCTCACAGCCGCCCCCTCTTTTCTTCTCTTTTCTTCCCCCGCTGCTCCCTTTTCGTCTTTTCCTCACAGCCGCCCCCTCTTTTCTTCTCTTTTCTTCCCCCGCTGCTCCCTCTTCTTCTTTTCCTCACAGCCGCCCCCTCTTTTCTTCTCTTTTCTTCCCCCGCTGCTCCCTCTTCTTCTTTTCCTCACAGCCGCCCCCTCTTTTCTTCTCTTTTCTTCCCCCGCTGCTCCCTCTTCTTCTTTTCCTCACAGCCGCCCCCTCTTTTCTTCTCTTTTCTTCCCCCGCTGCTCCCTCTTCTTCTTTTCCTCACAGCCGCCCCCTCTTTTCTTCTCTTCTAAACGGCCGCCCCTATTTTTTTCATCTTCCTTCCCAGCCCCCTTTTTTCCTTTCCCACAGTCGCCCCCTCTTTTTTCCTTCTCTCCCCACAGCTGCCCCTTTTTTCTTCCCTTCCCTATAGCCGCCCCCTTTTTTCCTCTTCTGCCCTTCTGCCCCCTTTTTCCTCCTATTCTTCCCGCCGCCACCTCTTTTTCCTCCTATTCTTCCCGCCGCCACCTCTTTTTCCTCCTATTCTTCCCGCCGCCACCTCTTTTTCCTCCTATTCTTCCCGCCGCCACCTCTTTTTCCTCCTATTCTTCCCGCCGCCACCTCTTTTTCCTCCTATTCTTCCCGCCGCCGGCCATCGTTTTTTCATCTTCCTTCCCTCACGGCTGCCCCCCTTCTTTTTCTACTCTTCCCACCACCCCCATTTTTTTCCTTTCCCCCCTCTGCCCCCCTTCTTTTTCTACTCTTCCCACCACCCCCATTTTTTTCCTTTCCCCCCTCTGCCCCCCTTCTTTTTCTACTCTTCCCACCACCCCCATTTTTTTCCTTTCCCCCCTCTGCCCCCCTTCTTTTTCTACTCTTCCCACCACCCCCATTTTTTTCCTTTCCCCCCTCTGCCCCCCTTCTTTTTCTACTCTTCCCACCACCCCCATTTTTTTCCTTTCCCCCCTCTGCCCCCCTTCTTTTTCTACTCTTCCCACCACCCCCATTTTTTTTCCTTTCCCCCCTCTGCCCCCCTTCTTTTTCTACTCTTCCCACCACCCCCATTTTTTTCCTTTCCCCCCTCTGCCCCCCTTCTTTTTCTACTCTTCCCACCACCCCCATTTTTTTCCTTTCCCCCGCCACCTCCCTTTTTTCTTTTCTTCCCCCACCGCCCCCTTTCCTTCTTCTTTTCCTCACAGCTGCCCCCTTTTTTCTACTCTTCCCACAGCCGCCCGTTGTTTTTTTTGCCTATTCCTCCCCAGCCCTCTTTTTTTCCTCTCCCGCCCCTCTTCTCCCCCCTTTTTTTCGTTCTCTCCCTACAGCCGCCCCCTTTTTTCCTCTTCCGCCCCTTTTCCCCCCTTTTTTTTCCTCTTCCCACAGCCCCCTGTTGTTTTTTTTCCTCCTCTTCCTCCCCAGCCCCCTTTTTTCTTCTCTTCCCACCACCCCCATTTTTTTCCCTTCCCCGGCCGCCCCCCTTTTCCTTCTTTTTGCCCCCCTGCTCCCCTTTTCTTCTGCTCTTTCTCACAGCCGCCCGTCGTTTTTTTCTGCTCTTTCTCACAGCCGCCCGTCGTTTTTTTCTGCTCTCTCTCACAGCCGCCCGTCGTTTTTTTCTGCTCTCTCTCACAGCTGCCCGTCGTTTTTTTCTGCTCTCTCTCACAGCCGCCCGTCGTTTTTTTCTGCTCTCCCCAATGCCACACGCTTTTTTCCCCTTCCGCCCCCCTGCACCCCTTTTTTCCTCTCAGCCCCTCTGTCCCTCTTTTTTTTTCCGCTCTTCCTTGCCACCCCCTCCTTTTTTACCTTTTCTACTAGTCCTGCCCCCTTTTTTCTTTTCTTCCGAACGGCCGCTCCTATTTTTTTCTCCTCCCACTGCTGCCCCCTTTTTTTCCTCTTTCGCCCCTCTCCCCCTTTTTTTTCTACTCTTCCCACCTCCACCCGTCGTTTTCTTCCTCCTATTCCTCCCCACCCCCCTTTTTCTTCTCTTCCCACTGCTGCCCCTTTTTCCCCTCTTCCGCCCCTTCTCCCCCGCCTTTTCCCTCTTCCCCCTCTTTTCCGCCCTTTTTTCGCCCTTTTTTCCCCTCTTCCCCCTCTCTTCTCCCCCTTTCTCCCCCCTTTTTTCCCTCTCCCGCCCCTCTGCCCGCCTTTTTTTCCTTCTCTCCCCACAGCCGCCCCCTTTTTTCCTCTTCCGCCACTTTTCCCCCGTTGTTTTCCCCTCTTCCGCCCCCTTTTTCTTCTCTTCCCACTGCCCCTATTTTTTTCTCTTCCCTCGCTGCCCCACTTTTTTCCTTCTTTTTGCCCCCCTGCTCCCCTTTTTTCTTTTCTTCCTCCGCCGCCCCCTTTTCTTCCTCTCTTCCTTACAGCTGCCCCCTCTTTTTGTCTCTTCTGAACGGCCGCCCCTATTTTATCTTCCTTCCCAGCCCCTTTTATTCTTCTCTTCCCACTGCTGCCCCCCTTTTTTTCCTATTACCCCCTCTACTCCACTTTATTTTCCTTGTCCGCCCCTCTGTCCCCCCTTTTTTCCTTGTCCGCCCCTCTGTCCCCCCTTTTTTCCTTGTCCGCCCCTCTGTCCCCCCTTTTTTCCTTGTCCGCCCCTCTGTCCCCCCTTTTGTTTCCTCTTCCTTCCCACAGCCTGCCCCTTTTTTCTACTCTTCCCACAGCTGCCTGTTGTTTTTTTTTCCTTCTCTTACGCCCCTTTCCCCCCTTTTGTCGTCTTTTCCGCCCCTTCCCCCCACCTTTTTCTCTTCTCTCCCCACAGCTGCCCGTCTTTTTTTTTCCTCTTCCGCCCCCTTTTCCCCCCTTTTTCCCCTTCTGGCCCTCTGCCCCCCTTTTTTTCTTCTCTCCCCACAGGCGCCCCCTCTTTTCCTCTTCCGCCCCTTTCCCCCCTTTTTTTCTTCTCTCCCTTCAACCAGCCCCTTTTTTCTACTCTTCCCACAGCTGCCTGTTGTTTTTTTCCCTCCTCTTCCGCCCCTTCCCCCCTTTTTCTTCTCTTCCGCCCCTCTGTCCCCCTTTTGTTTCCTCTTCCTTCCCACAGCCCGCCCCTTTTTTCTTCTCTTCCACCCCTTTTCCCCCCTTTTTTTCCCCTTCCGCTCCTCTGCCCCCTTTTTTTTCTTCTCTCCCCACAGCCGCCCCCGTTCCCCCCTTATTTTTCCTCTTCCGCCCTTCTGCCCCCTTTTTTCTTCTCTTCCCACCACCCCCATTTTTTCTCTTCCCCCGCCGCCCCCCTTTTTTCCTTCTTTTTGACCCCCTGGTCCCTTTTTTCTTTTCTTCCCCCTGGTCCCCTTTTCTTCTTCTCTTCCTCACGGCTGCCCCCTTTTTTCTCGTCTTCCAAACGGCCACCCCTATTTTTTTCCTCTTCCTTCCCAGCCCCCTTTTCCTTCTCTTCTCATTGCTGCCCCCCCTTTTTCTCTTACTTCCTCTACCCCCCTTTTTTCCTCTTTCGCCCCTCTGCCCCCTTTTTTTCTACTCTTCCCACAGCTGCCCCTCGTTTTTCTCTTCCTCTTCCTTCCTAGGCTCCTCTTTTCCCTCTCCGCCCCTTACCCCCCTTTTTCTTCTCTCCGAATGCCACCTGCTTTTTTCCTTTTCTGCCACCTGCTTTTTTCCTTTTCTGCCCCCCTGCACCCTTTTTCTTCCCTGCCCCACAGCCGCCCCTTTTTTTTCCCTGCCCCACAGCCGCCCCTTTTTTTTCCCTGCCCCACAGCCGCCCCTTTTTTTCCCTGCCCCACAGCCGCCCCTTTTTTTTCCCTGCCCCACAGCCGCCCCTTTTTTTTCCCTGCCCCACAGCCGCCCCTTTTTTTTCTCTCAGCCCCACAGCCGCCCCTTTTTTTTCTCTCAGCCCCACAGCCGCCCCTTTTTTTTCTCTCAGCCCCACAGCCGCCCCTTTTTTTTCTCTCAGCCCCACAGCCGCCCCTTTTTTTTCTCTCAGCCCCACAGCCGCCCCTTTTTTTTCTCTCAGCCCCACAGCCGCCCCTTTTTTTTCTCTCAGCCCCACAGCCGCCCCTTTTTTTTCTCTCAGCCCCACAGCCGCCCCTTTTTTTTCTCTCAGCCCCACAGCCGCCCCTTTTTTCTCCTCTCAGCCCCACAGCCGCCCCTTTTTTCTCCTCTCAGCCCCACAGCCGCCCCTTTTTTCTCCTCTCAGCCCCACAGCCGCCCCTTTTTTCTCTTCCCCACCACCCCCCGCTCTTTTACCTTTTCTACCTGTCCAGCCCCCTTTTCTTCTTCTCTTCCGAACGACTGCCCCCCTTTTTTTCTCTTCCCTTCCCCACGGCCTCCCCCCTTTTTTTCTCTTCCCTTCCCCACAGCCACCCCCCTGCTCCCCTTTATTTTTTTCTTTTCTTCCAGTCCAGCCCCTATTTTTTTCCTCTCTTCTGAACGGCCACCCCTATTTTTTTCTCTTACCCCCTCTACCCGCCTTTTTTTCCCCTTCTGGCCCTCTGCCCCCCTTTTTTTCTTCTCTCCCCACAGCCGCCCCCTTTTTTCCTCTTCTGCCCCTTTCCCCCCCTTTTTTTTCCTCTTCTGCCCCCTTTTTTCTTCTCTTCCCACCGCTCCTATTTTTTTCTCTTCCCTCGCCACCCCCCTTTTTTCCTTCTTTTTGACCCCTGCTCCCCTTTTTTATTTTCTTCCCCCGCCGCCCCCTTTTCTTCTCTTCCTCACAGCCGCCCCCTTTTTTCTACTCTTCCCATAGCCGCCCATTGTTTTTTTCCTCCTATTCCTCCCCAGCCCTTTTTTTCTTCTCTTCCCACTGCCTCCCCCCTTTTTTTCTCTTACCCTCTCTACCCTCCTTTTTTTCCTCTTCCACCCTTCTGTCCCCCTTTTGTTTCTTCTTCCTTCCCAGCCGCCCATCTTTTCTTCTTCCCTTCCGCACAGCCGCCCCCTTTTTTTCTCTTCCCTTCCGCACAGCCTCCCGTCATATTTTTTCCTCCTCTTCCTCCCTAACCTCCATTTTTCTTCTCTTCCGCCCCTTTTCCCCCCTTTTTATTTTCTCTGCTCTCTGTCCTCCTTTTTTTTCTCTTCCACCACTGACCCCTTTTTTCCTTCTTTTTGCCCCCCTGCTCCTCTTTTTTCTTTTCTTCCCCCGCCGCCCCCTTTTCTTCTGCTTTTCCTCAAAGCTGCCCCCTCTTTTCTTCTCTTCCAAACGGCCGCCCCTATTTTTTTCATCTTCCTTCCCAGCCCCCTTTTTCTTCTCTTACCGACTGCCACCCCCCTTTTTTCCTCTTTTGCCCCTGTGCCCCCCTCTTTTTTCTACTCTTCCCACAGCCACCCCTCGTTTTCTTCCTCCTATTCCTCCCCACCCCCCGTTTTTCTTCTCTTCCCACTGCTGCCCCCGTTTTTCCCTCGTCCGCCCTTCTTCCCCCCTTTTTTCCTATGTCTGCCCCCTGCACCCCTTTTTCTTCCCTTCCCCACAGCCACCCCCTTTTTTTCTCCTCGACTTCTTTTCCCCCCTTTTTTTCTCTTCCCCGCCGCCCCCCCTTTTTTTCTCTTCCCCGCCGCCCCCCCTTTTTTTCTCTTCCCCGCCGCCCCCCCTTTTTTTCTCTTCCCCGCCGCCCCCCCTTTTTTTTCTCTTCCCCGCCGCCCCCCCTTTTTTTTCTCTTCCCCGCCGCCCCCCCTTTTTTTTCTCTTCCCCGCCGCCCCCCCTTTTTTTTCTCTTCCCCGCCGCCCCCCCTTTTTTTTCTCTTCCCCGCCGCCCCCCCTTTTTTTTCTCTCTTCCCTTCCCCACAGACGCCCCCCTGCTCCCCTGTTTTTTTTTTCTTTTCTACCCGTCCAGCCCCCGTTTTTTCTTCTCTTCTGAACGGCCGCCCCCCTTTTTTTTTCTCTTCTGAACGGCCGCCCCCCTCTTTTTTTTCTCTTCCCTTTCCCACAGCTGCCACCCTGCTCCCCTTTTTTTTTTCTTCCAGTCCAGCCCCTTCTTTTTTTCTCTTCCTCACAGCCGCCCCTATTTTTTTTCCTGTTTTCTGAACGGCCGCCTCTATTTTTTTCCTCTTCCTTCCCAGCCCCCTTTTTTTCACGGAATCTTCAGAGTTGGAAGGGACCTCTAGAGATCATCTAGTCCGACTCCCCTGCTAGAGCACGATTGCCTAAAGCACATGCCTCAGGGCTGCATCCAGGCGGGTCTTGAAAATCACCAGAGAAGGGGACTCCACAACCTCCCTGGGCAGCCTGTTCCAGTGCTCTGTCACCCTTACCGTAAAGAAGTTTTTCCGTGTATTTGAACGGAACTTCCTATGTTCTAGCTTGTGCCCATTGCCCCTTGTGCTGTCACTGGGAACCAGTGAAAAGAGCCTGGCTCCGTCCTCCTTAAACCCACCCTTTAGATACTTGTAAATAGATACTTTTCTTGTCTTCCCACTGCTGCCCCCCCTTTTTTTCTCTTACTGCCTCTACCCCACTTTATTTTCCTCTTCCGCCCTTCTGTCCCTCTTTTTTTTTATTCTTCCTTCCCAGCCACCCCCTTTCTTCCCTTCTCTTCCTCACGGCCGTGCCCCTTTTTTTTTTTTTCTTCCCACAGCTGCGCACCTTTTTTTTCTTACCTCCTCTACCCTACTTTCTTCCTCTTCCGCCCTTCTGTCCCCCTTTTTTCTCTTCCCTTCCCCAACGCTGCCCCCCTTTTTCTTCTACTTCCCCTGCCGCCCCACTTTTTTCCTTCTTTTTGCCCCCCTGCTCCCCTTTTTTCTTTTCTTCCCGTCCAGCCCCCTCTTTTTTCTTTTCTTCCCGTCCAGCCCCCTCTTTTTTCTTTTCTTCCCGTCCAGCCCCCTCTTTTTTCTTTTCTTCCCGTCCAGCCCCCTCTTTTTTCTTTTCTTCCCGTCCAGCCCCCTCTTTTTTCTTTTCTTCCCGTCCAGCCCCCTCTTTTTTCTTTTCTTCCCGTCCAGCCCCCTCTTTTTTCTTTTCTTCCCGTCCAGCCCCCTCTTTTTTCTTTTCTTCCCGTCCAGCCCCCTTTTTTTTCCGCCTCTTCCCCCGCCGCCCCCCTTTCCTTCTCTTTTCGCCCCCCTGCTACCCTTTTTTTCTCACCCTCTCTACCCTCCTTTTTTTTCCTCTTCCGCCCGTCTGTCCCCCTTTTGTTTCTTCTTCCTTCCCCACTGCCGCCTGTCTTTTTTCTACTCTTCCCTTCCCCACTGCCGACTCCCGTTTTTCTTCTTACCCCCTCTGCCCCCCTTTTATTTACCTCTTCCGCTTCTCTGTCCCTTATTTACCTCTTCCGCCCTTCTGCCCCCGTTTTTTTTCTTGTCTTCCCTCTGCTGCCCCCCTTTTATTTTCCGCTTCCTTCCCAGCTGCCCCGTCTTTTCCTTCTCTTCCCACAGCCGCCCCCTTTTTTCCTTCCCACAGCCGCCCCGTCTTTTTCTTCTCTTCCCACAGACGCCCCCTTTTTTTGTCTTACCCCCGCTGCCCATCTTTTTTTTTTCTCCTCTTCCTCCCCAGCCCCCTTTTTTTGTCTTACCACTGCCGCCCACTTTTTTATCCTCTCCACCCCTCTGCCCCCTTTTTTCATCTCTTCCCACTGCCGCCCCCTTTTTTCATCTCTTCCCACTGCCGCCCCCTTTTTTCTTCTCTTACCCCCTCTGCCCCCCTTTTATTCTTCTCTTACCCCCTCTGCCCCCCTTTTATTTTCTTATTCAGCCCTTCTGCCCCCTCCTTTTTCCTCTTCCCCCCCCTGCTGCCGCCCCCTCCTTTTTCCTCTTCCCCCCCCTGCTGCCGCCCCCTCCTTTTTCCTCTTCCCCCCCCTGCTGCCGCCCCCTCCTTTTTCCTCTTCCCCCCCCTGCTGCCGCCCCCTCCTTTTTCCTTCTTTCCCCCCTGCTGCCGCCCCCTCCTTTTTCCTTCTTTCCCCCCTGCTGCCGCCCCCTCCTTTTTCCTTCTTTCCCCCCTGCTCCTTATTTTTTTTTTTGCCGCCCAGCCCCCTTCTTTTTTTCTTGTCTTCCCCTCCCGCTGCCCCCTTTTTTCCTCTTCCTCCCCAGCCCCATTTTTCTTCTTTTCTTCCCACCCAGTCCACTTTTTTCCTCTTCGCCCCCTCTGCCCCCCTTTTCGTCTTCCCTTCTCTGCCCCTCTGTTTTTTCCTTGTCTTCCCCCCGCCGCCCCCTTTTTTCCTTGTCTTCCCCCCGCCGCCCCCTTTTTCTTGTTCTCTTTCCCGCCCAGTCCACTTTTTCTTCTTCCCCCCCTTCTGCTCCCCCTTTTTTAATCCTCCGCCAACCCCCTTTTTTCCTTCTTTCCCCCCTTTGCTCCTGGTTTTCTTCTTTTCCTCGTCCTCCCCAACCCCTCTTTTTCGTCTTCTCTTTCCCCGCCAGCCCCCTTTTTTTGCTTCTTTCCCTCCCCTGCTCCCCTTTTTCTTCTTTTTGCCCCCCTGCTCACCTTTTTTTTTCTTTTCTTCCTGCCCAGCCCCCTGTGTTTTTCCTCTTCCCCCTGCGTTTTTCCTCTTATTCCCGCCGCCCCCCTCTTTTTTCTTCTTCTGCCCCTCTGCCCCCTTTTTTTTTCTCTTCTTCCCCCCATCTCCCCCCTCCCCCCGCCACCCTGTTTCTCTGTTTTTCTCCCTTTTGCTTTTTACTTCTCTTCCCCCCATCTCCCCCCTCCCCCCGCCACCCTGTTTCTCTGTTTTTCTCCCTTTTGCTTTTTACTTCTCTTTCCCCCACCTCCCCCTTCTTTTTCTTCCCCGGGTTTCTGTTTGAGCTATAACCATCAGTGGAAGCTGTTATGAGTGGTACTTCTACTTTGGGGGATGGCTCGCAATACAGGCCAGAGTCTGTCTCCAGTGGGGACCTACATATTTTCTTCCAATGCTAATGTGACTATAAGTTAATTAGCTTACTCTATCAATAACGGCCAGCCAAACAGCCCCTTTCCGCTCCCCTGCATGGCAGTGGCCTGTATTGCTGTGTCATTCTCTTCACTGGCATTTTAGACACTCTGGGATTGTCCTCATATGTATTTGGGGGGTTTTATCGGTTGCTCTTCTTGAGCGTGCATTGCCTCGTTACCGCCTTGTGCTGTGTTGTCTTGCATTGCATCGCCCTGTCGTCGTTCTGACTGCTATCTGATATATTTTGTCATTGCAGTGCCCTGTATTGTGTTACATTTTGTCTTGTACTGCTCTGTCATCCTCCTGGCTGCTGTCCTGCATATATTGGCATTGTCCTGCACTGTATTACGGGTTATTTAATGGGTTGTTTATTTTTGACTGTGTATTGTACTGTACCGCCCTGTATTGTGTTATGTCTCACATTGTATTGCCCTGTCATAATCTGGACTGCTGTCTCATTTATTTTTGTGTTGTCCCGCCACGGCGTTGTGGGTTTTTTAATCGGTTGGTATTTATTTGATTGCATACAGCATCGTATGGCACTGTGTAATGTTGCGTCTTCAATTCTGCCACCCTGTAACTGTCTCGATTGCCACCCAAGACCGTTTGGAATCGTACTGTTCTTTATTGTGGGGTTTCGATTGGTCATTCCTTGCTTTATTCTGTATTGCATTGTACCTCCCTATATACTGTCACGTCTTGCATTTTATTACCCTGTCATTGTCTGGACTGTCATTTGAGACTCTCTGGGATTTTACGGCACTGCATTGTGGGCGGATTTGATCCGTTGCTCTATATTTAATTTTTTATTGCTTTGTCCTGCCCTTTATTTTCTGATATGTTGCATTGTATTTCCCTGTGACTGTCCCGAGAGCCATCCAATACATTCTAGCATTGACAGGCACCATATCGCGAGCTTCTTTATGTGCCCACGTACCAACTTGGACTGGCCTGGATGGTGTTCTGTCTCGAGTGTTATTCCTCTGTAACTGCCTTTCCTGCCACCTGAGACTGTATTTGATTGTACTGCACTGTATTGTGGGTTTTTTTTAATTACTGCTGTATTGCATTGTGTATTTCCTTGTACTGTTCAGTATTGTGTTACGTATTCCTTTGTATAAGCGTGTCACGGTTTTGATTGTCTTTTGTGACATTCTGTCATAGCACTGCACTATAATGTCAGTTTTGTGTTTGGTCATTCCTTATTTGATTGCGTATTGGCCTTGAACTGCCCTGTATAATGTTATGTCTTGCATTGCGTTGCTCTGTCATTGTCTTAACTGTCACTGTAGACATCGTGTCCTAGGACTGGAATGTATTGTGGGTATTTTAACAGGCTGTTATTTATTTGACTGTGTTATGGTGTTATGCCTGCTATTATGTCTAGCTTTGTATTGCCTGCTCATTGACTGTCACTTCAGACTGTCTGGGATTATATTGAACTGTATTGTTAATTTTTTCATCGGCTGTTTTGTATGTGACTTGGTATTACCCTGTACTGCCCTGTATACTGTTATGTGTTGCATTGTATTGCCCCGTCAGTGTCTCGATTGTCATTTTAGAGATTGTGTCATAGCATTGCACTGTATTGCGGTTATTTTAATCGGCCATTCTTGATTTGACTGCATATTGACTTGTCCTGCCTGCTATACCGTTACGTCTTGCACTGTATTGCTATGGTATTGTTTTTACTGTCGTCTTAGACATTGTGTCATAGGACTGCACCATATTGTGAATTTTTTCATCGGCTGTTTTTTTTTTTTTAAACAACCATGTATTGCTGTGTACTGCTCTTGTATAGCCTTACGTCTTGCGTTGTATCGCACTGTCATCGCGTGGACTGTCAATTCAGACCATCTACGATTAACAAAACTCACAATGTAGTGCAGTACGTTGACTGTTAGTTATTTGACTGCGTATTGCCTTGTAGCGCCCTGTATACCGTGATATCTTGCATTCTGTCATTTTGTCATTGTCTTGACTGACATTTTAGACATGGTGTCATAGCGCTGCATTCTATTGTGGGTATCGGCTGTTACTCATTTGGCCACATATTGCCTCGTGCTGCCCTGTATTGTGGTACGTATAGCATCGTGTTGCTCTGTGATTGTCTTGACTGTCTTTTTAGACAATCCGTCATAGGACTGCACCATATTGTTAGTATTTTATGTGCTTGGTTTTTTGACCGCGTATTGCCTTGTACCACTGTATAGCGCGATATCTGTATTGCAGTGCCTCATCATTGTATCAATCGTCATTTTAGACATTGTGTCATAGGACTGTGTTGCATTGTTGGTATTTTAATGGGTTGCTTTTCATTAAGCTGCGTATTGCCTTGTACTGCCCTGTGTCATGTCATGTCTTGTATCATATGGCCCTATCATTGTATCGATTGTCATTTCAGACCATCTGCAACTGTAGTGCCCTATACAGTTAAATTTTGAATCGGCTGTTATTTATTTGACTGTTTATTGCCTTCTGTTGCTCTGTATAATGCGATGTCTTGCATTGTAGTATTGTCCTGTCATTGTATCGATTTGTCATTTTAGATGTTGTGTCATAGGACTCAATTGTATTGTGGGTATTGTAATTGACTGTTATTTATTTGAACGTGTCTTGTCTTGTACTTCCCTGTATTGTGTTATGACTTGTCTTTCATTGCTCTGTCCTTGTTTTGACGGTCATTCTTGACGTTTTGTCATAGGACTGCAATGTATTGCGAATTTTTTAGCTTTTTTTTTTATTTGACCGGGTATTGCCTTGCAGCGCCCCGTATACTGTCACGTCTTGCATTGTAATTCTTTGTCATTGTCTTGGCTTATTTCAGACCGCCTGGGATTGTACTTCACAGTCTTGTCAATTTTCGAATCAGCTATTCTTTATTTGACCACGCATTGGCTTGTACCGCCCTGTATGCTGTAATGTCTTCTGTTGTATCGCCCTGTCATTTTCTTGACCGTCATTTCCGAGTTCCCGGGATTGTACTGGAGCGTATTGTCAATTTTTGAGTCCCATGTTATTTATTTGTCTGCATATCGCTTTGCGCTGCCCGGTATACCGTAATGCCTTGCATTGTATTGTCCTGTCATTGTCTCGATTGTAACTTTAGAGATCGTGTCATAGTGCTGCACTGTATTGTGTGTTTTAATTGTCTGTTCTTTGGCCGCATATTGCCTTGTGCTGCTCAATATACCGTTACATCTTGCATCGTATCGCCTTGTCACTGTCTGGATTTGTTATTTTAGACAATGTATCATAGGACTGCACTGTATTGTTACTATTTTATTTGGTGGCTGTTTTTTTGACCGTGTATTGCGCTGTACCGCTCCGTACAATGTGACGTCTTGCGTCGTATCACCATGTCATGGTCTCAATCATCCTTTTAGACCTCATCTCATAGCGCTACAGTGTTGTGTATTTGTTAGCGTGCCATTCTTTATTTGATTGTATGTTGGCTTTTACTGCCCCATGTACTGTTACGTCACGCATCGTATCGCCCTGTCATTTTCCTGACTGTCACTTCAGAGCGTCTGGGATCGTACAGTAATGTACTGTTAATATTGCAAACAATTGTTCTTTGTTTGCCCCAGTGATGGCTTTTACTACCTTGTATACTGGTAGGCCTTGGATTGTATCACAGTGTCACGGTCTTGAATGTAATTTTAAATATTGTGTCATTGTCCTGCACTGTTTTGTGGGCATTTTAATCGGCTCTAATTTATTTCGCTGCCTATTGCCTCGTACTGCCCTGTATTGTGGTACGTCTTACATTGTATTGCCCCGTGATTGTATCGGTTGTTATTTTAGGCACTCTGTCATAGGACTGCACTGTATCATGGCTATTTTCCTTGGTTGTTGTTTATTTGGCCATGTATTGCCTTGTACTGCCCCGTATCATGTTACACCTAGCATTGTATTGCTCTGCCGTTGTCTTGACTGACATCTGATGTCTTCTGCCAGCATACGTCCCGGACTCGTCAAATCTTTTATCGGCCACTCTTTATTGGACCGTGTGTAGCAGCGTACCGTCATGTACAGTGTTACGTCTTGCGTCGCATTGCTCTGCCTTTGTCTTGCTTGTCAGCGGAACCTGTCTGTGAATGTACTGCACCATATTGGGAATTTGTTAGTCGATTGTTAGTTATTTGACACTGTTGTGATGTGATGTCCCCTTGTCCCTAATACTTCTGACATTGAGGTCGTATGTGGAGTTGAGTCCTGCCTTACCAAAGGCACGCAGAGCCAAATGAAAGAATAAAAAAGCCCCAGCCAGTGTATTCCCCCCCCGCCCTGGCCCTGGCTGGGGGTTTTTTTCTTCCCCCGGTCCCGGCCCCTCCGCGAGGTGACAGTCATCGCCAAAGTTTGGGTGGAGGTAGGGCTCCGGGAGGGGTTTTGTCAGGCAGGGACATTTAGGAGCCCCCCCGCGAGCAGCGCTCCTGGGGAGCGAAGCCCACGGGGGGGGACGGCATCCGGCAGTAGGTGGTCAGAGGCAGGCAGGAGCCGAGAGCGGTGGGTGTTTTGTGTGGTCGTTGAGAGAGCGGTGTGCGTGGCGCTTGTGTTTTGGTGGTGGTGTTGCCTCGCAGGTCATATGTGGAGTTGAGCCTTGCTTACCGAAGGCACGCAGAGCCAAATGAAAGAATAAAAAAGCCCCAGCCGGGGGATTTTTTTTTTTTCCCTCCCCTGGCTGGGGTTTTTTTCCCCCGGTCCCGGCCCCTCCGCGAGGCGACAGTCGTTGCCAAAGTTTGGGTGGAGGTAGGGCTCCGGGAGGGGTTTTGTCAGGCAGGGACATTTAGGAGCCCCCCCGCGAGCAGCGCTCCTGGGGAGCGAAGCCCGTGGGGGGGGGAACGGCATCTGGCAGTAGGTGGTCAGAGGCAGGCAGGAGCCGAGAGCGGTGGGTGTTTTGTGTGGTCGTTGAGAGAGCGGTGTGCGTGGCGCTTGTGTTTTGGTGGTGGTGTTGCCTCTCAGGTCATACGTGGAGTTGAGCCTTGCTTACCGAAGGCACGCAGAGCCAAATGAAAGAATAAAAAAGCCCCAGCCGGGGGATTTTTTTTTTCCCTCCCCTGGCTGGGGTTTTTTTCCCCCGGTCCCGGCCCCTCCGCGAGGCGACAGTCGTTGCCAAAGTTTGGGTGGAGGTAGGGCTCCGGGCGGGGTTTTGTCAGGCAGGGACATTTAGGAGCCCCCCCGCGAGCAGCGCTCCTGGGGAGCGAAGCCCGTGGGGGGGGGACGGCATCTGGCAGTAGGTGGTCAGAGGCAGGCAGGAGCCGAGAGCGGTGGGTGTTTTGTGTGGTCGGTGAGAGAGCGGTGGGTGTTTTGTGTGGTCGGTGAGAGAGCGGTGGGTGTTTTGTGTGGTCGGTGAGAGAGCGGTGGGTGTTTTGTGTGGTCGGTGAGAGAGCGGTGGGTGTTTTGTGTGGTCGGTGAGAGAGCGGTGGGTGTTTTGTGTGGTCGGTGAGAGAGCGGTGTGCGTGGCGCTTGTGTTTTGGTGGTGGTGTTGCCTCGCAGGTCATATGTGGAGTTGAGCCTTGCTTACCGAAGGCATGCAGAGCCAAATGAAAGAATAAAAAAGCCCCAGCCGGGGGATTTTTTTTTTTTTCCCTCCCCTGGCTGGGGTTTTTTTCCCCCCGGTCCCGGCCCCTCCGCGAGGCGACAGTCGTCGCCAAAGTTTGGGTGGAGGTAGGGCTCCGGGCGGGGTTTTGTCAGGCAGGGACATTTAGGAGCCCCCCCGCGAGCAGCGCTCCTGGGGAGCGAAGCCCGTGGGGGGGGGACGGCATCTGGCAGTAGGTGGTCAGAGGCAGGCAGGAGCCGAGAGCGGTGGGTGTTTTGTGTGGTTGTTGAGAGAGCGGTGTGTTTGGAGTGTGTGAAGGCTAGGATGCTTCTGGTTTGGTTCCACCAAAAAAAGAAAGAAGTAAGGTGTGATATCTTTTGATGAGATGATGGCTTATAGTGATATGTCAGTAGAATTTACAAGGGTAGCAGATAATTTCAGTGTTGATGTGGAAACAGAGCTGATAGTGGCGGGGTGGGGGGAAGGTAGAAGTAGTTGTGTCAAGAACAGTTCTCATTTGGAGCGTACAGGTACTTGTAGTAATTGTTGTAAATGATCAGGTAAGTTCCATCATGGTGTAGGAGGGAGCCTGGACAAGGTGTAGGTAAATGTAGCTGTGGATAGGTTCCAGGAAAGTCAGGGGCTTAGGTGTTAATAAGTAGTCAACTGGTAGATTTGGCTGTGCTGAGGTATTGGTGTTAAACTTACTCAAAGGTAATTACAGAAGCATAGACTGCTAATAGGACCCAATTAGTGTTGAACCTGAACATTGATTGCAATGAGCTAATAGGGGGAAGTGAAATATGTTTAGGGTGTATTCTGAGGGAAATATCACACTAAGCCATAAAGCAGGGGAGCCGCTACATGTGCGGTGAAATTCTGTGTATGGGGGCAAGAGCTAGATCTGGTAGGTAAACTACATCTTAATAG